>NC_057805.1:255845046-256161822 GCF_018294505.1 Triticum aestivum
GCGGCGTGGATCTGGGGGGGAGGGAGAGGCGCAGAGGCCGAGAGGGTGAGCGGGGGCGAGTGGGAGAGGGGCCCGAGGAGGCGGGGGGCGCTGGCGTCCTTATCCTCCCCCGTCGCCGGCGAGGGGGTGCGGCGGGGACCTGCCCTGTTCCGACCCCGGCCGGGGGAACAGGGAAGGGGAGGGCGAGTGGGAGAGGTGGGCTAGGCCGGCTGGGCCTGGTGTCTGCCCAGTTGGGCCAGGGGTCCAGTGGGGGGGGCCTTCTCCTTCTCTTTTTTCCTTTGTTTGTTCTGTTTTCTTTTGTATTTTCTTTTTATTTGTTTATTTTCTTTTCTGTTTTATTTCATTTAAAAGTATTTAGGCATTTTATAAAAATGTGTTTTCTCCACAATAATTATCAGTGCAATTTCTGGCATGGCCCGAACATTTTTGTTTAAATTTTTGAAAACTTTTATTTTCCACTTTAAATTTAATTGAAGTTTGAATTAGGAGTTTGAAAAGAAATGTGATTCAAATGTGATCAAGCCCTGTTTAGCAACATGATTAGCTTAATCACAGAGAGTTACTGTAGCATGATTCTCGGGGTGTTACAGCCTTCCTCGGCAAGGATCTTGCCGAGGATCGTCATCTTCTAATCCTCGTCTGATCTTGAATATGTCTTCACAAAGATCTGCATGCCACCACAGAGGTGCCTTCCCGAGCCCTGGCCCCATGTTGATGACGGCGTTGGGGGCCGTGGGCTCAAGGGTGGCTCGCTCTGTTGGTGTGGGGCGAGCTATCCAAGCAAGGGTCTTGCCGGGGCCACTGAGGCCGCCCGGCAAGGGTCTTGCCGGGGGAACCTGCTTCGTGCCTCTGCTCTTTGTGGTCTTGGCCTTGGCGTTGCTTTGATTGTCTTGGGCTTCGGTCTTACCTTTGCTCACCTCCCCTGCTGTGCGTGGTGCGGTCGTGGGCGCGGCTCCGACTGCCCGTGCACAGGTAAAGGGGTACAAAAGCGTGCCCCTATTTTTGTACACCGACAGGATATGCAATGAATCAAGAGTGACATGTACGAAGATAATGAACGGTGGCTTTGCCACAAATACGATGTCAACTACATGATCATGCAAAGCAATATGACAATGATGGAGCGTGTCATAGTAAACGGAACGGTGGTAAGTTGCATGGCAATATATCTCGGAATGGCTATGGAAATGCCATGATAGGTATGTATGGTGGCTGTTTTGAGGAAGGTATATGGTGGGTGTATGATACCGGCGAAGTGTGCGCGGTAGTAGAGAGGCTAGCAATGGTGGAAGGATAAAAGTGCATATAATCCATGGACTCAACATTAGTCAAAAGAACTCATATACTTGTTGCAAAAATTATTAGTTATCAAAACAAAGTATTACGCGCATGCTCCAAGGGGGATAGATTGGTAGGAAAAGACCATCGCTCGTCCCCGACCGCCACTCATAAGGAAGACAATCAATAAATAAATCATGCTCCGACTTCATCACATAGCGGTTCACCATACATGCATGCTACGGGAATCACAAACTTTAACACAAGTATTTCTCAAATTCATAACCACTCAACTAGCATGACTCTAATATCACCATCTTCATATCTCAAAATAATTATCAAGCATCAAACTTCTCTTAGTATTCAACGCAATTATAAGAAAGTTTTTACTAATCTTGGATGCCTATCATATTAGGACTAATTTCACAATTAAAGCAAATTACCATGCTGTTTTGTAGGACTCTCAAAATAATATAAGTGAAGCATGAGAGAACAATAGTTTCTATAAAACAAATCACCGCCGTGCTCTAAAAGATATAAGTGAAGTACTAGAGCAAAAACAATATAGCCCAAAAGATATAAGTGAAACACATAGAGTATTCTAATAAATTCCAAATCATGTGTGTCTCTCTCAAAAGTGTATTCAGCGAGGATGATTGTGGTAAACTAAAAGCAAAGACTCAAATCATACAAGACGCTCCAAGCAAAACACATGTCATGTGGTGAATAAAAATATAGCTCCAAGTAAAGTTACCGATGGACGAAGACGAAAGAGGGGATGCCTTCCGGGGCATCCCCAAGCTTTGGCTTTTTGGTGTCCTTGGATTTACCTTGGGGTGCCTTGGGAATCCCCAATAGGCTCTTGCCACTCCTTGTTCCATAATCCATCCAATCCTTACCCAAAACTTGAAAACTTCACAACACAAAACTTAACAGAAAATCTCATGAGCTCCGTTAGCGAAAGAAAACAAAACACCACTTGAAGGTACCGTATTGAACTCATTCTTTATTTATATTGGTGTTAAACCTACTGTATTCCAACTTCTCTATGGTTTGTAAACTCTTTTACTAGCCATAGTGTAGGATCGAAAGTATGTCTAGATGGGGGGATGATTAGACTACTTGACCAAATAAAAATCTAGCCTTTTCCCAATTTTAGTTCTTGGCAGATTTTAGCAACTTAGCACAAGTCAAGCAATCAACCTACACATGCAATTCTAAGAGTATAGCAGCGGAATGTAAAACAATTGCATATGAAGGTAAAGGGAGGAGATTGAGGGAGCAAACGCAATGTTGACACGGAGATTTTTTATCCGTGGTTCCGATAGGTGGTGCTATCGTACATCCACGTTGATGGAGACTTCAACCCACGAAGGGTAACGGTTGCGCGAGTCCACGGAGGGCTCCACCCACGAAGGGTCCACGAAGAAGCAACCTTGTCTATCCCACCATGGCCGTCGCCCACGAAGGACTTGCCTCACTAGGGTAGATCTTCACGAAGTAGGCGATCTCCTTGCCCTTACAAACTCCTTGGTTAAACTCCACAATCTTGACGGAGGCTCCCAAGTGACACCTAGCCAATCTAGGAGACACCACTCTCCAAGAAGTAACAAATGGTGTGTTGATGATGAACTCCTTGCTCTTGTGCTTCAAATGATAGTCTCCCCAACACTCAACTCTCTCTCTCATAGGATTGGATTTGGTGGAAAGAATATTTGAGTGGAAAGCAACTTGGGAAGGCTAGAGAACAAGATTTATGTGGTTGGAATGGAATATATCCACCTCAACACAAGTGTAGGTGGTTCTCTCTCAGAAAATATGTATTGGAAGTGTAGGCATGTTCTGATGGCTCTCTCCACGAATGAAGAGTGGGTGGAGGGGTATATATAGCCTCCACACAAAATCTAGCCGTTACACACAAATCACCAAACTCGCTGGGACCGATTCAGAGAACTCGGTCAGACCGATTTGGTTCATAATGTGACCGTTAGGCATTTCGGTCGGACCGACATGTCAACTCGGTGGGACCGATATCATTAGGGTTAGGGCATAACGTAATCTCGGTGAGACCGATTACACAAACTCGGTGAGACCGATTTTGGTAATAGTCAAACAGAGAGTTGGTCAGGCAAACTTGGTGGGACCAATTCGCTCATCTCGGTTTGACCGAAATGTTACAAAAAGGAAACAGAGTGTTTGCATTGCAATCTCGGTGGGACCGATCGCTCATCTCGGTTTGACCGAAACGTTACGAATGGAAATAGAGATATTACAATCCCATCTCGGTGAGACCGAGATCCCTATCGGTGAGACCGAAAAGACTAGGGTTTCTGGCAATGGCTATGTGAACTAAACTCGGTGGCTCCGGATAGAAAGAATCGGTGGGGCCGAGTTGGATATTTGGTTTGGGACATATGTGGATATGAGAAAGTAGTGGAGGGTTTTGGAGCATATCACTAAGCATTTTGAGCAAGAACCTCATTAAGCAGCACCTCATCCCTTCTTAATAGTATTGCTTTTCCTATAGATTCAATGTGATCTTGGATCACTAAAATAGAAAATGTAGAGTCTTGTGCTTTGAGCTTGAGCCAATCTTTTGTCCTTAGAATTTTGAAGGGTCCACTTTCTAATCCATGCCATGCCAATCATCAAGCTTTCCTGAAATATTCATCTTGAAATAGCATTAGCTCAATGAGCTATATGTTGTTAGGAATTACCAAAACCACCCAGGGATAGTTGCACTTTCAATCTCCCCCTTTTTGGTAATTGATGAAAACATATAGATCAAAGCTTCGACAAATGATAAATAAGATTGAAAAACATCGTCGCTTTGAGAAGTATGTGATAAGCAAGAGCTCCCCCTAAATTGGTGCATTATTTAAAATTTGCTTTTGAATGCAAATGCACAATCGATTAGGATCATGGGTTACTCTTCCATGTCACATACATCTTGGTGGAGCGCTCAAAATGATAGAAGTTAAAGCATGCACTCATCACCAAAACAAGTGAATGATCATCTAGGATATAAGAAATAATATCATCCAACAAGCATTAAGGGTAGCATATGATCAAACACATGATCAAACAAGTATCTCATAAGTAGCTCACACAAGCACACAATAAAGTTTCAAACCAAACCAAATAAGTGCAAAGAGAGATAAAAGCCAACACTCTCTAGCTCGAAGCCTATGATCTATACATTTTTCTCCCCCTTTGGCAACAAGTTACCAAAAAGTTCAAAAATGCATAGTGCTAAACGACTCTCAGGCTTGATCTTCGGTAGGAGGTGTCGAGAGAACTCCAAGAACAAAGGCTTCAGATGAAGTAGCTGGAGCTGGTGGAGTAGCTGCTGGACGTGGAACTGGAGCTGGAGCTGCTGGTGCTGATGTTGTAGCTCTAGTGTCTGTCATTGGCACTGCAGCAGATCTCTGTCCTCTGGGCACTCTGGCAAAAGCATCTGTGGTAGACTTGCCCTTCTTCTCCTCAGCTTCCTCCTGAAGTTGCTTTGCAGTTTGGATCTCTGTTACCTTGACATCAAGGTCATATAATTTCCGCTCAATGATCCTCTCCAGACTCTCCTGGTTCTTGCTCAGGGTGGCCAAGCCCTTCTCAATCCTCAGGGTGGATTGGATCAGATATCCAAGCTGGTCTTGCTTGCTCTTCAAGAATACCTGAGATGCCTCTTCTACAGTTGGCATCTTTGCAGCCTTCTCTGCCTTAGCCTTCTCTCTCTTTTCATGTGCTTGAGCTGAAGATGGTTCATTCTCATTCATCACTACTGTGTTATCTTCAAATTCAGGATAGATGGGCAGGTGCTCCTTATCCAAAATGTACTTGCCTTTGCCCATCTTTGAGTTGATGATCTCCTGAATGTGTGGGGCATACCCACAACTTCTCTTTTGGTCAGCAGCAGTCCTCTTGATTGTCTCTACAATCAGGCTCATAACTTTGAATTTCTGTGGAACATCAAATATGTGCAGCAAGTTGATGGCATGTCCTCTGATCATCTTGTGATCACCTGACTTGGGTAGCAGTGTGTGCCTTAAGATCCAGTTGATTGTTGGCAGACCAGACAACAGGTAGTGAACTGATCCAAACTTATGTGTATCCAAAGCAGCATCTGGGATCTCCTTGTACATGTTGGCCATAGTGTTGTGGTCTTTCTTCTTCTCTGCATAAATTTCCAAGTCATCCTCATGTTCCTCAGGAGCATTGATTAGCTTAGCCCATTCCTCAACTGTAGACTGGTACCTAGTACCCTCAGACATCCATACTATCCTTCTATCTGGATAGAAGTGGGCAGTGGAGTAAAACTGCATGATGAGCTCATCATTCCACTTGGTGAGCTTCTGGGCAACAAAAGTATCCACTCCACATGCCTTAAAGCTATCAAGCACACCAGGGAAGTGATCCTCATTCTCCTTGATGAATTCCCAGTCAGCCCATCTCATATCACACACAATGGGCTTCTTGTCAAGCAAAATAGTCTCATAGAAGTCCTGCTGTTCCTTAGTGTGAAACCTGTAGTCCACAGCAGTGCTTCTCCTGATAGCATATGGATCAGACTGTCTCCATAGTCTCAATCCTAGATCCTTCCTGATTTTCATGTTCTCTGCAACTGGGTGTGCATCAGTGTGGTCAGGATTCTTGGGCTTCAGCTTCCTCAAAACAACAGAATCATCTTCTTCTTCTTCAGCAGCTTGAGGCACTGGGCCTTGTTCTTCTCTTCAGCAGGGATGTTCCTAGTGCTTCTCTTGGGTTTTGGTTTTGGAGCTGGAGCAGCAGCCTTGGGAGCAGCTTTGGGCTTTGATGGAGCAGCCCCTGATTTGATTGCATCTCCCATAAGCTTTTGTGCTTTGGGTGCTGGTGCAGCATCCTCTTCCTCTTCTTTTGAAGGTTCTTGCATCATGGAGGGCTTTCCAATGACTCTGGCCATTGTTTTCTTAACCCTCTCCTTCCTCTTCTTCCCTTTTTCAGCTTCTTCAGCAGCTGATTTTGAAGCTTCAGCAGTTGATGTTCTGACTTTTGACATGGGTTGTCTTCTTGCTGGCATCTTTGATTTTAGACCAGGTTTTGTTGCAGCCGCTGAGCCATACTCTTTCTTAAGCACCTGTTTTGAAGTGGCTTCATCTTCAACAGCCACATAATCTTCATCCTCAGAGTCAGAAGTTTTCTTCTTCCTTGTCCTGGTAGCAGCCTTCGGCAGATTGCTTGGTGTGCTCCTGCTGCCTTCATCATAGCTGCTAGAGGGATCTGAACCCTCATTCATCTGCACCTGTTGCTCAGACCTGTTCTGACTATCACTCTGGTCAGACATCTCTGCAAATAGTTTGACAGCAGACCCTGTGAATAGGTTATAGATGAGGTAGAGTAGATGAGCATCACAAAGTACAGGAGTTTTGCAAAAAGGATGACTTAAAAACTTAGTTTTAGTTCTTCACAGAAAGCATTTCGGATCTACCGATTTGTAAACTCGGTGATACCAAAGCAGCTTTTGGAACCTAAACTGATGAACTCGGTCAGACCGAGTCACAGTTCGGTGGTACCGAGACTGCTAGGGTTTCACAGAGAATCAAACTCGGTCACACCGATTTGCAGTTTTCGGTCAGACCGAAAACGCGTGTGCTCTGGCCTAAGCCAAATCGGTGAGACCGATTTCTACAACTCGGTCGGTCCGAGATGAATTCGGCGGAGACCTAACCCTAAATTTTCAAATCAAAACTAATCTACGGGATGTTTTCGCTAGACAGGATGATTTCAATCGTGGCAAGAATCATGGCAAAGCAATGTGCTAAGAATCGGAGTTAAGGATTAGCACAAAGTTCAAGTTCGTACCCTAGTTCGGCGACAAACTTGCTACGGCGGCGACGGTGGTGGAGATTTCCATTGACGGCGGCGGAGACCAGCGGTGGGAGGTCGCTGGCGACGAGAGGACGATCCGAAGACATAAGGAGGCAGAGCAGGTTACGCGCGGGCGAGGAGGTTCGGAAAAATTTCCAAAATTTGGGCCGTCGGTATATATAGCCTGACCCTGTCGGTGTGACCGAGTGGAACGACTCAGTGGCACCAAGATGCAAAAATGCAAGCAGTTACTGCAACTCGGTCTGACCGAAAGGTTCTAATCGGTTGCACCGAGATTGAAAACCCTAGATCAACTTAGTGACTCGGTAGGACCGAAAAGGATGAATCGGTCAGACCGAGATGCACAAAGAGGTTTTGGAGGTTTAAGTCTATGACGAATCGGGAACTCCGAGTGCTCCTCACAGAGAGTGGTTCGAATCTGACTTGATCAAACTTTGTGATGTAGCATGAATAGAGTTTGAGACGAGAAAAGCATAGACAGCTAGAGGGAGTTCTTAGGCATTCTTGTCCATCCATTTGGCAAAAGAGAAAGAGCCAAACAATCAAAACAACAAATGGATGTCCTCGAATGAGTAAAATGTGCAATCAACATGCTCACACAATAAAATAGCAAATGAAATATGTGACAAAGCATACACAAACACTCTAGCATCTATCAAGCAATTTGGCGATGACTACGTCATCTATATATGAGTATATTGACTTAGGAGTCAAATGAGAACATTTGATCATAGGTCATACTCATTGTTTAAGCACAAGTGGGGTTACCACTTTTACATAAAGAATTGTTGTATTCACACCATTAAAGTTGCTTTAGCTCAATTGATTAGAGTAAAGCTCCCCCTAGATGTGATATCCCCCCTATGAGGGATGAACTAACCTTGGGTTTTCTCGATGATGACTTCATGTAGGTGTTGAAGATGTAGATGCTCAATGTTGATGTAGATCATTTGGAGCAATCCTCTGGAGTGAGTTGCACTTACAATACCTACACGGGTTAGTCCCACAAGGAACAAACAAGGATATTGCTACCTCTTGAGCACTGCGTTGGTTTTCCCTTCAAGAGGAAAGGGTGATGCAGCAAAGTAGCGTAAGTATTTCCCTCCGTTTTTGAGAACCAAGGTATCAATCCAGTAGGAGGCTACGCGCGAGTCCCTCACACCTACACAAAACAAATAAATCCTCGCAACCAACGCGATAAGGGGTTGTCAATCCCTTCACGGTCACTTACGAGAGTGAGATCTGATAGATATGATAGGATAATATTTTTGGTATTTTTATGATAAAGATGCAAAGTAAAATAAAAGCAAAGTAAAAAGCAAAGGAAATAACTAAGTGTTGGAAGATTAATATGATGAAGATAGACCCGGGGGCCATAGGTTTCACTAGTGGCTTCTCTCAAGAGCATAAGTATTTTACGGTGGGTGAACAAATTACTGTTGAGCAATTGACAGAATTGAGCATAGTTATGAGAATATCTAGGTATGATCATGTATATAGGCATCACGTCCGAGACAAGTAGACCGACTCCTGCCTGCATCTACTACTATTACTCCACACATCGACCGCTATCCAGCATGCATCTAGAGTATTAAGTTCATAAGAACAGAGTAACGCCTTAAGCAAGATGACATGATGTAGAGGGATAAATTCATGCAATATGATAAAAAAACCATCTTGTTATCCTCGATGGCAACAATACAATACGTGCCTTGCTGCCCCTACTGTCACTGGGAAAGGACACCGCAAGATTGAACCCAAAGCTAAGCACTTCTCCCATTGCAAGAAAGATCAATCTAGTATGCCAAACCAAACTAATAATTCGAAGAGACTTGCAAAGATAACCAATCATACATAAAAGAATTCAGAAGATTCAAATATTGTTCATAGATAAACTTGATCATAAACCCACAATGCATCGGTCTCAACAAACACACCGCAAAAGAAGATTACATCGAATAGATCTCCACGAGAGATGGGGAGAACATTGTATTGAGATCCAAAAAGAGAGAAGAAGCCATCTAGCTACTAACTATGGACCCGAAGGTCTGAGGTAAACTACTCACACTTCATCGGATGGGCTATGGTGTTGATGTAGAAGCCCTCCGTGATCGATGCTCCCTCCAGCGGAGCTTCGAAACAGGCCCCAAGATGGGATCTCGTGGGTACAGAAGGTTGCGGCGGTGGAATTAGGTTTTTGGCTCCGTATCTGATCGTTTGGGGGGTACGTAGGTATATATAGGAGGAAGGAGTACGTCGGTGGATCAACAGGGGGCCCACGAGGGTGGAGGGCGCGCCCTGGGGGGTAGGCGCGTCCCCCTATCTCGTGGCCTCCTCCTTTATTTCTTGACGTAGGGTCCAAGTCTCCTGGATCATATTCTTTCTAAAAATCACGTTCCCGAAGGTTTCATTCCGTTTGGACTCCGTTTGATATTCTTTTTCTGTGAAACTCTGAAATAGGCAAAAAACAGCAATTCTGGGCTGGGCCTCCGGTTAATAGGTTAGTCCCAGAAATAATATAAAAGTGAATAATAAAGCCCAATAATGTCGAAAACAGTAGATAATATAGCATGGAGGAATAAAAAATTATAGATACGTTGGAGACGTATCAAGCATCCCCAAGCTTAATTCCTGCTCGTCCTCGAGTAGGTAAATGATAAAAACGGAATTTTTGATGCGGAGTGCTACTTGGCATAATTTCAATGTAATTCTTCTTAACTGTGGTATGAATATTCAGATCCGAAAGATTCAAGACAAAAGTTTAATATTGACATAAAAATAATAATACTTCAAGCATACTAACAAAGCAATTATGTCTTCTCAAAATAACATGGCCAAAGAAAGTTATCCCTACAAAGTCATATAGTCTGGCTATGCTCTATCTTCACCACACAAAGTATTTAAATCATGCACAACCCCGATGTTGACGTTCTCAAACTTTTTCAATCTTCACGCAATACATGAGCGTGAGCCATGGACATAGCACTATATGTGGAATAGAATGGCGGTTATGGAGAAGACAAAAAGGAGAAGATAGTCTCACATCAACTAGGCGTATCAACGGGCTATGGAGATGCCCATCAATAGATATCAATGTGAGTGAGTAGGGATTGCCATGCAACGGATGCACTAGAGCTATAAGTATATGAAAGCTCAACAAAAGAAACTAAGTGGGTGCGCATCCAACTCGCTTGCTCACGAAGACCTAGGGCATTTTGAGGAAGCCCATCATTGGAATATACAAGCCAAGTTCTATAATGAAAAATTCCCACTAGTATACAAAAGTGACAAAATGAGAGACTCTATATCATGAAGATCATGGTGCTACTTTGAAGCACAAGTGTGGTAAAAGGATAGTAACATTGTCCCTTCTCTCTTTTTCTCTCATTTCATTTTTTGGCCTTTTCTCTTTTCTTAGGCCTCTTTTTTCGTTTTTTTTATTTAGTCCGGAGTCTCATCCCGACTTGTGGGGGAATCATAGTCTCCATCATCCTTTCCTCACTTGGGACAATGCTCTAAAAATGATGATCATCACACTTTTATTTTCTTGCAACTCAACAATTACAACTCGATACTTAGAACAAAATATGACTCTATATGAATGCCTCCGGCGGTGTACCGGGATATGCAATGAATCAAGAGTGACATGTATGAAAGAATTATGAACGGTGGCTTTGCCACAAATACGATGTCAACTACATGATCATGCAAAGCAATATGACAATGATGGAGCGTGTCATAATAAACGGAACGGTGGAAAGTTGCATGGCAATATATCTCGGAATGGCTATGGAAATGCCATGATAGGTATGTATGGTGGCTGTTTTGAGGAAGGTATATGGTGGGTGTATGATACCGGCGAAAAGTGCGCGGTATTAGAGAGGCTAGCAATGGTGGGAGGAAGAAAAGTGCGTATAATCCATGGACTCAACATTAGTCATAAAGAACTCATATACTTATTGCAAAAATCTACAAGTTATCAAAGCAAAGTATTACGCGCATGCTCCTAGGGGGATAGATTGGAAGGAAAAGACCATCGCTCGTCCCCGACCGCCACTCATAAGGAAGACAATCAATAAATAAATTATGCTTCGACTTCATCACATAATGGTTCACCATACGTGCATGCTACATGAATCACAAACTTTAACAAAAGTATCTCTCAAATTCACAACTACTCAACTAGCATGACTCTAATATCACCATCTTTATATCTCAAAACAATTATCAAGCATCAAACTTTTCTTAGCATTCAACACACTCATAAGAAAGCTTTTACTAATCTTGAATACCAAGCATATTAGGATTATTTAAGCAAATTACCATGCTATATAAGACTCTCAAAATAATCTAAGTGAATCATGAGAGATCAAAAGTTTCTATAAAACAAATCCACCACCGTGCTCTAAAAGATATAAGTGAAGTACTAGAGCAAAACTATATAACTCAAAATATATAAGCGAAGCACATAGAGTATTCTAACAAATTCCAAATCATGTATGGCTCTCTCAAAAGTTGTGTACAGCAAGGATGATTGTGGTAAACTAAAAAGCAAAGACTCATATCATACAAGACGCTCCAAGCAAAACACATATCATGTGGTGAATAAAAATATAGCTCCAAGTAAAGTTACCGATGGAAGTAGACGAAAGAGGGGATGCCTTCCGGGGAATCCCCAAGCTTTGGCTTTATGGTGTCCTTAGATTATATTGGGGGTGCCATGGGCATCCCCAAGCTTAGGCTCTTGCCACTCCTTGTTCCATAATCCATCAAATCTTTCACCCAAAACTTGAAAACTTCACAACACAAAACTTAACAGAAAATCTCGTGAGCTCCGTTAGCGAAAGAAAACAAAAGACCACTTCAAGGTACTGTAATGAACTCATTCCTTATTTATATTGGTGTTAAACCTACTGTATTCCAACTTCTCTATGGTTTATAAACTATTTTACTATCCATAGATTCATCAAAATAAGCAAACAACACACGAAAAACAGAATCTGTCAAAAACAGAACAGTCTGTAGTAATCTGTAACTAACGCAAACTTCTGGAACTCCAAAAAATCAGCCAAAATAGGACGACCTAGACAATTTGTTTATTGATCAGAAGCAATTGGAATCAGTATTTTATCATCTGGTGATTTCTAACAATTATTTTCGTGAACAGAAAGTTTCTGGAAATTTCTGCAAGATCAAATAACTATCATCCAAGAAGATCCTATAGGTTTAACTTGGCACAAACACTAGTTAAAACATAAAAACACATCTAACCAGAGGCTAGAAAAAATATTTATTCCTAAACAGAAGCAAAAAGCAAAAAACTAAAAATAAAATCGGGTTGCCTCCCAACAAGCGCTATCGTTTAACGCCCCTAGCTAGGCATAAAAGCAAGGATAGATCTAGGTATTGCCATCTTTGGTAGGCAATCCATAAGTGGCTCTCATGATAGATTCATATGGTAATTTAACTTTCTTCCTAGGGAAGTGTTCCATGCCTTTCTTTAATGGAAATTGGAATCTAATATTCCCTTCCTTCATATCAATAATTGAACCAATCGTTGTAAGGAAAGGTCTACCAAGAATAATAGGACATGAAGGATTGCAATCTATATCAAGAACGATAAAATGTACGGGCACATAATTCCTGTTTGCAACAATAAGAACATCATTAATTCTTCCCATAGGTTTCTTAATGGTGGAATCCGCAAGGTGCAAGTTTAGAGAGCAATCATCAAAATCACGGAAATCTAGCAAATCGCACAAAGTTTTGGGAATAGTGGAGACACTAGCACCCAAATCACATAAAGCATAGAACTCATGATCCTTAATCTTAATTTTAATAGTAGGTTCCCACTCATCATAAAGTTTTCTAGGGATAGAAACTTCCAACTCAAGATTTTCTTCATAAGATTGCATCAAGGCATCAACGATATGTTTGGTAAAAGCTTTATTTTGACTATAAGCATGAGGAGAATTTAGCACGGATTGCAACAAGGAAATACAATCTATCAAAGAGCAATTATCATAATTAAATTCCTTGAAATCCAAAATAGTGGGTTTATTAATATCTAGGGTTTTGATTTCTTCAATTCCACTTTTATCAATTTTAGCATCAAGATCTAAAAACTCCGAATTTTTGGAACGCCTTCTAGGTAAAGGTGGATCATATTCAGTCCCATCATTATCAAGATTCATATTGCAAAGCAAAGATTTAATAGGGGACACATCAATAACTTTTAGATCTTCATCTTTATTTTCATAGAAATTAGAAGAACACGCTTTCATAAAGCAATCTTTCTTAGCACGCATCCTAGCGGTTCTTTCTTTGCACTCATCAATGGAAATTCTCATGGCTTTGAAAGACTCATTGATATCATGCTTAGGAGGAATAGATCTAAGTTTTAAAGAATCAACATCAAGAGAAATTCTATCAACCTTCCTAGCCAATTCATCAACTTTAAGCAATTTCTCTTCAAGCAAAGCATTGAAATTCTTTTGTGAATTCATAAACTCTTTAACACTAGTCTCAAATTCAGAGGGCATCTTATTAAAATTTCCATAAGAGTTGTTGTAGGAATTACCATAATTATTAGAGGAATTGCTAGGATAAGGCCTAGGATTAAAGTTTCCTCTATACGCGTTGTTACCAAAATTATTCCTACCAACAAAATTCACATCCATAGATTCATTATTATTCTCAATCAAAGTAGACAAAGGCATATCATTAGGATCAGAAGAAACACTCTTAGTAGCAAATAATTTCATAAGTTCATCCGTCTTTCCACTCAAAACATTAATTTCTTCTATCGCATGTACTTTTTTATTAGTAGATCTTTCAGTGTGCCATTGAGAATAATTAACCATAATATTATATAGGAGTTTAGTAGCTTCTCCTAAAGTGATTTCCATAAAAGTGCCTCCCGCGGCCGAATCTAAAATATTTCTAGAAGCAAAATTCAATCTGGCATAATTTTTTTGTATAATCATCCACAAATTCAAACCATGAGTAGGGCAATTACGTATCATTAATTTCATCCTCTCCCAAGCTTGTGCAACATGTTCATGATCAAGTTGCTTAAAATTCATAATATCGTTTCTAAGAGAGATGATCTTAGCAGGAGGAAAATACTTAGAGATAAAAGCATCTTTGCACTTATTCCATGAATCAATACTATTTTTAGGCAAACACGAAAACCAAGCTTTAGCACGATCTCTAAGCGAAAAAGGAAATAGCTTCAATTTAACAATATCATTGTCCACATCTTTATTCGTTTGCATATCACACAAATCAACGAAGCTATTTATATGAGTAGCGGCATCTTCACTAGGAAGGCCGACGAATTGATCTTTCATGACAAGATTCAACAAAGCAACATTGATTTCACAAGATTCAGTATTCGTAAGAGGAGCAATCGGAGTGCTAAGGAAATCATTATTGTTGGTATTGGTAAAGTCACATAATTTGGTATTATCTTGAGCCATCATGACAA
This sequence comes from Triticum aestivum, assembly GCF_018294505.1. Taxonomy (NCBI): domain Eukaryota; kingdom Viridiplantae; phylum Streptophyta; class Magnoliopsida; order Poales; family Poaceae; genus Triticum; species Triticum aestivum. The sequence continues at coordinate 255,859,676 of NC_057805.1, forward strand.
ACAAGCAATCCAACACACGAGCAAACAAAAAGCAAGCGAAAAAGAGGCGAACGAAAAAGAGAGGGCGAATAAAACGGCAAGGGTGAAGTGGGGGAGAGGAAAATGAGAGGCAAATGGAAAATAATGTAGTGCGGGAGTGTAACGCCCCGAGACCGATGGTCCAGACACCTGCCATGTTTTGCGTGACCGTCGTGTGTTTTATTTGTTTGTTGCATTCATCATCGCATCATCCGCATTGCATCGGCACCCGTTGTCGTCATTGTTTTTAAAACTTGCATTCGTTCGTAGTTGCCGTGTTTCCCCCTTGTCTTCGTTGACCCTTCCGAGACCAACCTTGTTCTTCGTTTTCCCTCTTGCCTAAACCGGAGTCTCTTTGCACAGTGCATCGCCCCCTCGCCCATGTCCAAAACTTCCCCGAACCCAAATCGGGCAGTCATCACCATTGGATCCGGATCATCCCCAAACATCTATAAAACATCACCGTTTTCTTTGTTAGACTCTCCTAGCTTATTTTCTTGGCGTCCGATTTAAATCGGAGGGACGGGATAGCCCCTACTCTAATCCCCTACCTATATAACCAGTCTAACCCTAAAACCTAGGAGATCTGTCCCATCCATTTCGCCGCCGCCACCCGGTCTCGATCCACCTCAGGATCCCCTTCTCCTCGTTCCTCCACCCACCAACAGGACCCCGAGCACCCAATCCACCCCTCGCCGAGCCTCCGAGCAGCAGCCGCCTCCCCGTGCACGTCTCCTGCATCTTCGTCCTCCAGCCGCGCCCGAGGCAATCGCCTCCTCTGCTCCGAGCGCCTCGGCCATCTCCTTCCTCGGGCCCCTGCACGGATCCAGCCAGCCCGCTCGATCCGGATAGGACCGAGGCAGCAGCCTCCGTCCTCGAGCGCGAGAGGAGCTCGCCCGAGGCTTCCGTGACCATGGCCCCGACTCCAGCCGCTTTCCCCGCTGCTCTGCTCTCTCTACTTGCTCCCTTGCCTCTCTCTTACTTCCTCCAGCTCTCTCTCCCCCTCACTTTTCTCTCTCTTTTGTCTATGTCCCGTAGGAGTTCCCATCCATGGCGCCAAGAGAAGAGCGCCCCGACCACCTCGTAACCAGCTCGCCGGAGCAGAGCTCCTCCTGCCGGAGCCCCAAGTCCACCTCTGCCCTGCGCGGCCGTCCCTTTCCTGCGCCTCCCCGCCAGTTCCGCGTCGCCTCCCTATGCCCGGGAGCCCGCGCCGGCCATCTTCCTCGTCGGAGTGCCCCGCAAGTCCCGTGCCTCTGCATTTCAGCGCCGCCGTCTGCATCCCGCTTGAACGGATCGAGCGATCCTGCTCGGCCCGCGTTGACCAGCTGTCGCTGCTTCGTGTTCGTGACCCAGCCTCCTCCAGCCCAGATCCAGCCGCGCCATGCCAGCGCCAGGCCCAGCCTGCGCCTCCGCGGCCTGCTCCTCACCGACTGGGCCTTAGCCCATGGTGAGCCTCCTCAAAGCCCCTCTGCCCTCTGCACTGTTGGGCCAGTTCTAGTTTCAGCCCGTGGATGTTTTTTTTCCTGGACGAATTTGCAAAATATCCTGTGCATGCATATTTACAGAAAAATGCCATCATATTAAAGTGTTAATAAGTAATTATCCATGCGTCCAAATTAAACAAGTCATATATGAAAGATGCTTAGAATTTTGTCTAGTTTCATAATATGCCACTTTCAACCATGTTAAAAATGTTTAACATGTTGTTTGTGTTTATTTTGCATAATGCCATACTAAAATGCTTTAATTCATAACTAAATAACCGTAGCTCAGATTTTAATAAATTATATATGTAAATGGGGTAGAAAAATGAATAGATTAACTTGGTGCACTTTATTTTGCTGGTTAACAACATTAAAATTGTGTTTATGGCAGAACAGTACCAAATCTAAAATATGGACATGAGGATTTTCCGGAATTGTTGTTTGTTGTTCCGGACTCATTTAAACTTGCCTAAATAGTTAGTTTACTTATGCTTCACCTTTTTCCATGTTTAACAACATTTAATATCGTGGGGTACACAACCGAGAGTTAACTAAATAATTAAATGTGGTGTTTCTTCAATATGCAACTTGTTGCATATTGAGCTCCACTTAACTTGTAGTATTGTTTGTTGCACTTTGCCATGCCATGCATATTTAAACCGGACATGCATCATACTTGTTTGTGCATCATGCCATGTGTATGTGGTGGTTGTTTAATATGTTGTTTGTTTCTTTCCGGTTTGCTTCTCCCGTTAGCTTCGGTTTCGTTCCGGAGTTGTGAGGATTTGTTCGACTACATCCGTTTGTCTTCTTCATGGACTCGTTCTTCTTCCTTGCGGGATGTCAGGCAAGATGACCATACCCTCGAAATCACTTCTATCTTTGCTTGCTAGTTGTTCGCTCTATTGCTATGTCGCGCTACCTACCACTTGCTTATCAAGCCTCCCAAATTGCCATGAACCTCTAACGGTTGTCACCCTTCCTAGCAAACCATTGTTTGGCTATGTTACCGCTTTTGCTCAGCCCCTCTTATAGCGTTGCTAGTTGCATGAGAAGATGAAGATTGCTCCATGTTGGATTATGTTTATGTTGGGATATCACAATATCTCTTATATTATTAATGCATCTATATACTTGGTAAAGGGTGGAAGGCTCGGCCTTATGCCTGGTGTTTTGTTCCACTCTTGCCGCCCTAGTTTCCGTCATACCGGTGTTATGTTCCTTGATTTTGCGTTCCTTACGCGGTTGGGTGATTTATGGGACCCCCTTGACAGTTCGCTTTGAATAAAACTCCTCCAGCAAGGCCCAACCTTGGTTTTACCATTTGCCTACCTAAGCCTTTTTCCCATGGGTTCTGCGGACTCAAGGGTCATCTTTATTTTAACCCCGGGGCCAGTTCTCCTTCGAGTGCTGGTCCAAACCGAGTGATGTCCGGCGCCCCCTGGGCAACCAGGGTCTATGCCAACCCGACGTCTGGCTCATCCGGTGTGCCCTGAGAACGAGATATGTGCAGCTCCTATCGGGATTTGTCGGCACAGCGGGCGGCTTTGCTGGTCTTGTTTTACCATTGTCGAAATGTCTTGTAAACCGGGATTCCGAGACTGATCGGGTCTTCCTGGGAGAAGGTTTATCCTTCGTTGACCGTGAGAGCTTATAATGGGCTAAGTTGGGACACCCCTGCAGGGTATAAACTTTCGAGAGCCGTGCCCACGGTTATGTGGCAGATGGGAATTTTGTTAATATCCGGTTGTAGAGAACTTGACACTCGACTTAATTAAAACGCATCAACCGCGTGTGTAGCCGTGATGGTCTCTTTTCGGCGGAGTCCGGGAAGTGAACACGGTTTTTGGGTTATGTTTGACGTAAGTAGCAGTTCAGGATCACTTCTTGATCATTACTAGTTGACGAACGTTCCGTTGCTTCTCTTCTCGCTCTCATTTGCGTATGTTAGCCACCATATATGCTAGCGCTTGCTGCAGCTCCACCTCATTAACCCGTTTCCTTCCTATAAGCATAAATAGTCTTGATCTCGCGGGTGTGAGATTGCTGAGTCCTCGTGACTCACAGATACTTCCACAACAGCTGCAGGTGCCGACGATACCAGTGCAGATGACGCAACTGAGCTCAAGTGGGAGCTCGATGAGGACCGTGGTCGTTACTATGTTTCGTTTCCGGTTGATCAGTAGTGGAGCCCAGTTGGGACGATCGGGGATCTAGCAGTTGGGATTGTCTTCTTTTTCTTTTGGTTCCGTAGTCGGACCTATGTGTATACTCTGATTGATGTATGATTTATTTATGTATTGTTTGAAGTGGCGATTGTAAGCCAACTCTTTATCCCATTCTTGTTCATTACATGGGATTGTGTGAAGATGACCCTTCTTGCGACAAAACCACAATGCGGTTATGCCTCTAAGTCGTGACTCGACACGTGGGAGATATAGCCGCATCGTGGGTGTTACAAGTTGGTAATCAGAGCCATCCCCGACTTAGGAGCCCCCTGCTTGATCGAATCGCTGGCGTTGTTGAGTCTAGAACAAAAATGTTTTGAGTCTTAGGATTATATATATCGGAGAGTAGGATTCTTTTTACTCCTCAGTCCCTTCGTCGCTCTGGTGAGGCCTCCTGACGTAGAAGTTTTGACTTTTCTCTCCTCAAATTTCACTAAAAAAATTTAGGATCACGCGGGTATCTTGGAATCGTTCCGATGGTTTTGTGACGAGAACATTGTTCTTGGTGCCTCCTGACATTTAGGGGTTGTGGCAGTGTCCCGGGGAGTTGAGCTCCGAGGTGTTGTCGTCACAATTTTATCGTTGCAGTTCTGGAATACCTGAGTTTCGCCGACATCGAAATCTCTTTTATGCAGTTGTTGGTGAGATCACCTCGACGCCACCCAGTACTGGGGCGGGAGTTCGGGAGTATTGCCATAACTCGTATAACGGATGCTTTTCGAAGGTTGAGGTAAATGATTTCCGGAGTTTTCTTGGTTATGTGTTGAAGGATGGATACAGCTGGATCTAGGTATTGTTAGTTTGGGTGATATATTTTGTGTCCCCAGTATCCCCAACACCTGATTGCATAACCAGAAAGTTTCGGGAGTTTATAAGTGGGAATTCAAGTAGCTCCTACGATATCTTTCCGACAGATGCATGATATGAGATTGGGGTTCGACGTCTAGTGGTCCGCCTTTCCACGGTTGGTTTTACAGTGGTCTTGTAGTGTCTTAAAGAGTCCTTGGCTATGCCGACTCGGGGACGCTTTGTATGTCATGTGCACTGCCTCTTACATGATGGTGTTGTACGATCGAGCCCGTGTGGGCCCCACCACGAAAACTTCGGACGAAATCTCTACCATATGTTTGTTCCGGCTTATTCTGCAAGCCAAATCCTTGGTTTTTTGTTTTGTTTTGTTTTTGGTATTCGAGTTGCTTCGAAGTCAAATGTTGAATCCATATTTTTCCTAAACGGTGTTCTCATATTGCTATGTGGATACTAATCCTTCTTGATCATCGAGTTTGCCATCTTAATTCTATTTCCAACCGGTGCGTTTCTCTTCGAGATGATCCCATCATTCTCCCCATTCGGAAGATCAATAATGAGTTTTCTCAACGTTGTTTGTTTCATCTGTCCCAAGTTGCCTTTGTTTTCCCGCCCTCCCACCCTTTTTCTTCAAGGATTCAGATTTCTTAATCAAGTATCATTTTATTGATGGGAAGCCTCTCCATCCTTTTCCGTCAATGTTCTTATCCGGTGATTCTCAGGAAGATGTTCTTCAAGTTTATCATTCTTCATTCTTTTTCTTCTCCGGTGGACTCAAGTCAAGCTTTCAGTGTTGATCGTATTCTTTTCCTCGTTTCAAATGTTTTTTCATGTCGTTGTATCTCTTAATCATTCACCTCTCGCTTTCCATGTGTTCCGGAGTGTTGAAGGTATCTCAGAAGATTCGCATTTCCACTCCGCATCAATTCTAACTATTTCGAGGTTGTTACCTCATTCAAGCCATTTAATTCAACCGGTGCAATCTCCATTTCAAGTAATCATTTCAACGGTGTATCTTCTGAGTGGGCCCTAACCCACAGGTTTTTTCCAGGATCTTACCTGACTCTTCTAATTCTTTTCGGAGTAATTCTCAAATTCACTGCAAAGTTTGACGTAAGAATGAATTATCATCAGTCATATGTCTTTCTCCAAGATCTTTCAAATTCTTTTCATTGTTGATTCAACCTTTCTATTCTTCATGGTTCCGGAGTGCCTCAATAATTCATGGTGGTGTTTCTCATCATCATTCTCAACATTTGAAGACCGAAGAAGGATTTCTCCTAAATCTTGGTCCGCTCTCTTAAAAATTCATAGTTCTAGCTTATGCCATCCTCTCATAATTGTTTCCAATCGCGCAATTCTTTTCTTACCCATCCGGAGCATTTCATGAGTTGTTTCATTTCTTGATCATCCAAAGGCCATCATTTCAGAAGATTTCTTTGTTCTAAGTTTTCAGCTTCATTCTCCAATTATTCTAAATTGAGGTCTCTTCGTTCATCTCCTTATTCTTCCGGTGCATCGTTCATGTATTCTCTAATCAGCTCGTGATCTATTCGTTCTCGTGTATCAAATTCCCTCAAGTATCTTCATTCGTTCTCTAATTCTTACCGGTGATTCACATCTTTACTTCGGGTTTTTTTCAATTCTCGCGGTGGTTCGTTCAAGATTTCTCTTCCATCGTTATCATATCAATTTATTCGTTGTTTCAATCCTACCGGTGGTTCGATGAAGACCTTCCCAAGTTTGCGCAATATCTATCTTAATCTTTTCTACGAGAATAAGTAGTATGCAAAATCCGTTGCTTGTCATCAATCTAAATTGGTGAAGGCTAAGCCTAAGTGATTAATTCCTTATTCCGGAGATTCATCAAAATTCTTGATCTCATTTGTTCATTTTTTCTTTCCGGAGCTCCAAGTTATTTCAATTATACCATTTCAAAGCTTCATCTAATCATTGCAAGGCTTCTCCCGGAGTTCTTTTCAACTTTCCCTTTCGTTTGATCATTCTTTTATTATCGGAGTTCTTCATGGAGGATCAACATGGTGGCTCATCAAGGATTCCTTTCATTCTTCAATTGTTTTTCAAGATTTCTCTCGGAGTCAAGACCCATCAAGCTATACTCTAAAATAAACATGGTGCTCAACACATGTTTGTCTTGACGAGTTCAAGCATTCTTCATCTCGCATTCCGAAGTGCAATTCTTTCTACCTTATCTTTTGAGGTGGTGCTATGTCATTCTGGATAATTTCCCTTCGGGTTCATGATTCACAAAGTTTTCAAGAGTGACATATTTAAATCCATCATTTTATCTTTGTTCAAGACATCTTTTCAACCAATCAATCTTTTTGTTGGAGTTGTATTGGGTTATATTTCACCTATAGCCTTCCCTAAGGAATGTAGCTATTTGTGGTGGTTATCAATGATCAAATTTTCTCCTTCTCATCTTGGTGAAGAAGTTTTCTTCTCCTTGTTGATCTCAATCCAAGCAACTGTTTCCGTAGTGGCAGAATTTCGTCTCTATCTTGAGAAGTTTTCTATAAGCCCACTACAAGCTTATTCGTTTCGTTGTTGGGTTTTTTTTCCAACAATTCTGTTCTAACCTTCTTGGAAGGGTGCTTTCCAAGATCATTGGTGGAAGAAGTTGGCATTTTCTTCTCCATTCTTTATTCCAAGGATCTATCTTCTATTATTTATTTCTTCCGGAGGCAATGTGATGTTGCTCTCTTCGCTCATCATCTCGAATTGTGAAGATCGTGTTCTTTTCGTGCTTATCCATTTCCAACCGGAGTGTCGTGCCCTCTTTTCAAGTTCTTCCCATTCTGTCAAGTCTTTCCTACCTTCTCAACCGGAGTGCTGTCTGAAATCTTTCTGACCCATTGTGCCATTCTTTCAATAGTTCCGGAGGCAGTGTGCTGTTGATTTCATTAAGTATCCTCTCATCTTGTTAAGTTCATGTTCAATTCCTTCCATTTACAGTCGGAGTGCTGTCCAAATTATATCATTCTTATTTTATTTTATTTTTATCTTGTTTTAACCGGAGTGTTGTGGCTATCATTCCTCTTTTAATTAGAGTCTCATCCAAGTGCTTTCATTTTGCCAAGTTCATATTCTATCCCTTCCATTTTCCAACCGGAGCGTTATCGTAATTGATCTTTATCGTTCCTTATACATCTCGTTTCAACCGGAGTGCTTGCATGTACTTCTTGTCCATTGTAACCATTTTTGTTTGTCTTTCAACCTACAAGGTTCTTGTATTGTTCCTTGTTCCTCTTTCCTAACGGATTGTTTTCAACTTTGTTCCTCTTCGTTGTATTATTTTGTCGAAATTGTTCAACTTCCAAGGTTCTTTGGTTTCACTCGTTTGTCAAGAAGCAATTTGTTTTACCTCTTCCCCTTTCGTTTCTCTCCGGTGCCATCCTAGATCTCGGGACGAGATCCTCTCGTAGTGGTGGAGTGTTGTAATGCCCTGAGACCGACGCTCCAGACGCCTGCCATGTTTTGCGTGACCGCCGTGTGTTTTATTTGTTTGTTGCATTCATCATCGCATCATCCGCATTGCATCGGCACCCGTTGTCGTCATTGTTTTTAAAACTTGCATTCGTTCGTAGTTGCCGCGTTTCCCCCTTGTCTTCGTTGACCCTTCCGAGACCAACCTCGTTCTTCGTTTTCCCTCTTGCCTAAACCGGAGTCTCTTTGCACAGTGCATCGCCCCCTCGCCCGTGTCCGAAACTTCCCCGAACCCAAATCGGGAAGTCATCACCATTGGATCCGGATCATCCCCAAACATCTATAAAACATCACCGTTTTCTTTGTTGGACTCTCCTAGCTTATTTTCTTGGCGTCCGATTTAAATCGGAGGGACGGGATAGCCCCTACTCTAATCCCCTACCTATATAACCAATCTAACCCTAAAACCTAGGAGATCTGTCCCATCCATTTCGCCGCCGCCACCCGGTCTCGATCCACCTCAGGATCCCCTTCTCCTCGTTCCTCCACCCACCAACAGGACCCCGAGCACCCAATCCACCCCTCGCCGAGCCTCCGAGCAGCAGCCGCCTCCCCGTGCGCGTCTCCTGCATCTTCGTCCTCCAGCCGCGCCCGAGGCAATCGCCTCCTCTACTCCGAGCGCCTCGGCCATCTCCTTCCTCGGGCCCCTGCACGGATCCAGCCAGCCCGCTCGATCCGGATAGGACCGAGGCAGCAGCCTCCGTCCTCGAGCGCGAGAGGAGCTCGCCCGAGGCTTCCGTGACCATGGCCCCGACTCCAGCCGCTTTCCCCGCTGCTCTGCTCTCTCTACTTGCTCCCTTGCCTCTCTCTTACTTCCTCCAGCTCTCTCTCCCCCTCACTTTTCTCTCTCTTTTGTCTCTGTCCCATAGGAGTTCCCATCCATGGCGCCAGGAGAAGAGCGCCCCGACCACCACGTAACCAGCTCGCCGGAGCAGAGCTCCTCCTGCCGGAGCCCCAAGTCCACCTCTGCCCCGCGCGGCCGTCCCTTTTCTGCGCCTCCCCGCCAGTTCCGCGTCGCCTCCCTATGCCCGGGAGCCCGCGCCGGCCATCTTCCTCGTCGGAGTGCCCCACAAGTCCCGTGCCTCTGCGTTTCAGCGCCGCCGTCTGCATCCCGCTTGAACGGATCGAGCGATCCTGCTCGTCCCGCGTTGACCAGTTGTCACTGCTTCATGTCCGCGACCCAGCCTCCTCCAGCCCACATCCAGCCGCGCCATGCCAGCGCCAGGCCCAGCCTGCGCCTCCGCGGCCTGCTTCCTCACCGACCGGGCCTTAGCCCATGGTGAGCCTCCTCAGAGCCCCTCTTCCCTCTGCACTGTTGGGCCAGTTCCAATTTCAGCCCGTGGATGTTTTTTTTCCCTGGACGAATTTGCAAAATATCCTGTGCATGCATATTTACAGAAAAATGCCATCATATTAAAGTGTTAATAAGTAATTATCCATGTGTCCAAATTAAACATGTCATATATGAAAGATGCTTAGAATTTTGTCTAGTTTCATAATATGCCACTTTCAACCATGTTAAAAATGTTTAACATGTTGTTTGTGTTTATTTTGCATAATGCCATACTAAAATGCTTTAATTCATAACTAAATAACCGTAGCTCGGATTTTAATAAATTGTATATGTAAATGGGGTAGAAAAATGCATAGATTAACTTGGTGCACTTTATTTTGCTGGTTAACAACATTAAAATTGTGTTTATGGCAGAACAGTACCAAATCTAAAATATGACCATGAGGATTTTCCGGAATTGTTGTTTGTTGTTCCGGCCTCATTTAAACTTGCCTAAATAGTTAGTTTACTTATGCTTCACCTTTTTCCATGTTTAACAACATTTAATATCGTGGGGTACACAACCGAGAGTTAACTTAATAATTAAATGTGGTGTTTCTTCAATATGCAACTCGTTGAATATTGAGCTCCACTTAACTTGTAGTATTGTTTGTTGCACTTTGTCATGCCATGCATATTTAAACCGGACATGCATCATACTTGTTTGTGCATCATGCCATGTGTATGTGGTGGTTGTTTACTATGTTGTTTGTTTCTTTCCGGTTTGCTTCTCCCGTTAGCTTCGGTTTCGTTCCGGAGTTGTGAGGATTTGTTCGACTACATCCGTTTGTCTTCTTCATGGACTCGTTCTTCTTCCTTGCGGGATGTCAGGCAAGATGACCATACCCTCGAAATCACTTCTATCTTTGCTTGCTAGTTGTTCGCTCTATTGCTATGTCGCGCTACCTACCACTTGCTTATGAAGCCTCCCAAATTTCCATGAACCTCTAACCGTTGTCACCCTTCCTAGCAAACCATTGTTTGGCTATGTTACCACTTTTGCTCAGCCCCTCTTATAGCGTTGCTAGTTGCAGGAGAAGATGAAGATTGCTCCATGTTGGATTATGTTTATGTTGGGATATCACAATATCTCTTATATTATTAATGCATCTATATACTTGGTAAAGGGTGGAAGGCTCGGCCTTATGCCTGGTGTTTTGTTCCACTCTTGCCGCCCTAGTTTCCGTCATACCGGTGTTATGTTCCTTGATTTTGCGTTCCTTACGCGGTTGGGTGATTTATGGGACCCCCTTGACAGTTCGCTTTGAATAAAACTCCTCCAGCAAGGCCCAACCTTGGTTTTACCATTTGCCTACCTAAGCCTTTTTCCCATGGGTTCTGCAGACTCAAGGGTCATCTTTATTTTAACCCCGGGGCCAGTTCTCCTTCGAGTGCTGGTCCAAACCGAGTGATGTCCGGCGCCCCCTGGGCAACCAGGGTCTATGCCAACCCGACGTCTGGCTCATCCGGTGTGCCCTGAGAACGAGATATGTGCAGCTCCTATCGGGATTTGTCGGCACAGCGGGCGGCTTTGCTGGTCTTGTTTTACCATTGTCGAAATGTCTTGTAAACCGGGATTCCGAGACTGATCGGGTCTTCCTGGGAGAAGGTTTATCCTTCGTTGACCGTGAGAGCTTATAATGGGCTAAGTTGGGACACCCCTGCAGGGTATAAACTTTCGAGAGCCGTGCCCGCGGTTATGTGGCAGATGGGAATTTGTTAATATCCGGTTGTAGAGAACTTGACACTCGACTTAATTAAAACGCATCAACCGCGTGTGTAGCCGTGATGGTCTCTTTTCGGCGGAGTCCGGGAAGTGAACACGGTTTTTGGGTTATGTTTGACGTAAGTAGGAGTTCAGGATCACTTCTTGATCATTACTAGTTGACGACCGTTCCGTTGCTTCTCTTCTCGCTCTCATTTGCGTATGTTAGCCACCATATATGCTAGTGCTTGCTGCAGCTCCACCTCATTACCCGTTTCCTTCCTATAAGCTTAAATAGTCTTGATCTCGCGGGTGTGAGATTGCTGAGTCCTCGTGACTCACAGATACTTCCACAACAGTTGCAGGTGCCGACGATACCAGTGCAGATGACGCAACTGAGCTCAAGTGGGAGCTCGATGAGGACCGTGGTCGTTACTATGTTTCGTTTCCGGTTGATCAGTAGTGGAGCCCAGTTGGGACGATCGGGGATCTAGCAGTTGGGATTGTCTTCTTTTCTTTTGGTTCCGTAGTCGGACCTATGTGTGTACTCTGATTGATGTATGATTTATTTATGTATTGTGTGAAGTGGCGATTGTAAGCCAACTCTTTATCCCATTCTTGTTCATTACATGGGATTGTGTGAAGATGACCCTTCTTGCGACAAAACCACAATGCGGTTATGCCTCTAAGTCGTGCCTCGACACGTGGGAGATATAGCCGCATCGTGGGTGTTATAGGGAGATAAGGGTTTGTGATGGGTACTTGGTATGTTGACTTTTGCGTAGACCTCCCCGGCAACGGCGCCAGAAATCCTTCTTGCTACCTCTTGAGCACTGCGTTGGTTTTCCCTTGAAGAGGAAAGGGTGATGCAGCAAAGTAGCGTAAGTATTTCCCTCAGTTTTTGAGAACCAAGGTATCAATCCAGTAGGAGGCTACGCGCGAGTCCCTCGCACCTACACAAAACAAATAAATCCTCGCAACCAACGCGATAAGGAGTTGTCAATCCCTTCACGGTCACTTACGAGAGTGAGATCTGATAGGTATGATAGGATAATGTTTTTGGTATTTTTATGATAAAGATGCAAAGTAAAATAAAAGCAAAGGAAAAAAGCAAAGGAAATAAGACACCTATAACCCCTAGGAGTCTCTTTCTTTTTATTAATTATCAAACTCCTAGGCACAAAATCAAGAAAATCATTTGTAGCAAAATGTTCCTTAAGGATAGCAAGAAAGTTGGGGTGAACACTTATGGATTTGAGGTCCGCATTTCCCATACTAGAAGTTTCACCCTTATTTTTAGGAACATACATTAATTTGGCAATCTTAGCATTAGAAGGAGGGGTTTTCAAGGAAGAAAAGCAGACCCTAGGTTTGAAATAATATCCTCAATTTTATCAATTCTAGTGGAATCTTGATCTATCTTTTCATTAACCATAGGTTCCTTTTCTTTAAAAAAAATTTAAGAGCCACTCCTACCTTAGATCCGTATTGGGTAACTTGGTTGTAGATCTTTCTATCCAAATTTTCAATCAACTCTACGGTAGCAACTTTATTTTCAATAATTTCAAGCCGTTGCATCATATGTTCCAAAGTTAAAGTAGTTCCGTTAACCAAAAGAGGTGGTGGGCCAAACAAATCTATCATAGCATTGTAAGAATCAAAAGTATGGCTATCCAAGAAATTTTCTCCGGTAATGGTATCAAGAATATATCTATTCCAAGGAGTGATGCCTATATAAAAATTGCGAAGAAGAACGGAAGTAGATTGCTTCCTAGTAGATCTATTTTGCGCATTGCAAATTCTGTACCAAGAATCTTTTAGATTTTCTCCCTCCCTTTGTTTAAAATTAAGAACTTCACTCTCGGAAGACAAAGGAGTAGATAAGGGACTAGCCATAACGACGAAGCAAGTGAAAAAGAAGCGAAGGGAAAAAGAGGGCGAATAACACGGCAAGGGTGAAGTGGGGGAGAGGAAAACGAGAGGAAAATGGCAAATAATGTAATGCGAGGGATAAGAGTTTGTGATGGGTACTTGGTATGTCTTGACTTGTGCGTAGACTCCCTGGCAACGGCGCCAGAAATCCTTCTTACTACCTCTTGAGCACTGCGTTGGTTTTCCCTTGAAGAGGAAAGGGTGATGCAGTAAAGTAGCGTAAGTATTTCCCTCAGTTTTTGAGAACCAAGGTATCAATCCAGTAGGAGACCACGCTCGAGTCCCACGCACCTACACAAACAGATAAGAACCTCGCAACCAACGCGATAAAGGGGTTGTCAATCCCTTCACGAACACTTACGAGAGTGAGATCTAATAGAGATGATAAGATAATATTTTTGGTATTTTTATGGTAAAGACTAAAAATAAAGAAAGCAAAATAATGGCAAAAGAAATAGCTTGTTGACGGGAGATTAATATGATGGAAAATAGACCCGGGGGCCATATGTTTCACTGGTGGCTTCTCTCAAGATAGCATAAGTATTACGGTGGGTAAACGAATTACTGTCGAGCAATTGATGGAATTGAGCATAGTTATGAGAATATCTAGGTATGATCATGTATATAGGCATCACGTCTGTGACAAGTAGACCGACTCCTGCATGCATCTACTACTATTACTCCACACATCGACCGATGTCCAGCATGCATCTAGAGTATTAAGTTCATAAGAACAGAGTAACGCTTTAAGCAAGATGACATGATGTAGAGGGATAAACTCATGCAATATGATATAAACCCCATCTTTTTATCCTCGATGGCAACAATACAATACGTGTCGTTTCCCCTACTGTCACTGGGATCGAGCACCGCAAGATTGAACCCAAAGCTAAGCACTTCTCCCATTGCAAGAAAGATCAATCTAGTAGGCCAAACCAAACTGATAATTCGAAGAGACTTGCAAAGATAACCAATCATACATAAAAGAATTCAGAGGAGATTCAAATATTGTTCATAGATAATCTTGATCATAAACCCACAATTCATCGGATCTCGACAAACCCACCACAAAAAGAAGAGTTACATCAAATAGATCTCCAAGAGAATCGAGGAGAACTTTGTATTGAGATCCAAAGAGAGAGAAGAAGCCATCTAGCTAATAACTATGGACCCGAAGGTCTGAAGTAAACTACTCACACATCATCGAAGAGGCTATGGTGTTGATGTAGAAGCCCTCCGTGATCAATGCCCCCTCCGGCGGAGCGCCAGAAAAGGCCCCAAGATGGGATCTCACGGGTACGAAGGTTGCGGCGGTGGAAATAGGGTTTTGGCTCCGTATCTGATGTTTCCAGCGTATATGAGTATATATAGGCGAAGGAGGTCGGTCAGGAGAGCTAGGAGGGGCCCACGAGGGTGGAGGGTGCGCCCAGGGGGGTAGGCGCGCCCTCCTGCCTTGTGGCCTCCTCGTTCGTTTCTTGACGTCCACTCCAAGTCCCCTGGATCACGTTTGTTCCGAAAATCACGTTCCCGAAGGTTTTATTCCGTTTGGACTCCGTTTGATATTCCTTTCCTTCGAAACACTGAAATAGGCAAAAAAAAAATAGCAATTCGGGCTAGGCCTCCGGTTAATAGGTTAGTCCCAAAAATAATATAAAAGTGTATAAATAAGCCCATTAAACATCCAAAACAGAATATAATATAGCATGGAACAATAAAAAATTATAGATACATTGGAGATGTATCAATGACTCGTGAACAAGTCGGATTACCCAACTTCCGTGCTACCCGTACAAGAAAAATAGTTCCAGTTTATAAAAAAACTAAGTCTGGAAAATTCTGGCTAGGCAGTTTTTAGACCATTTCTAGACTATTTCGAAAAAAATGCGGAGCAAAAATAAAGAGGAAAAAAGTGCAAAAAAAGGTAAAAAAGAAAAAAATCAGAGTGTGCTCCTCCGTTGTTTACGTGCAGCGCCGTGATTTTCTTAGTGTTCTAGGCTCGCGTCTCTAGCACGGTCTAGCCTAGGACCAGCACAATACTGTCGTTGAGCGTTTATTCAACTTTGCATCTCTGAATTGATTATTGCTGACATTTTTGCTACCATATCATAAGCCTTCCCAGCTCCACATACATCTACGTCGTGCGTTTGATGCCACCTAGAAATCGCTCTATCCAAGCTTTGAGAGTTTTGACTACAACGGTTGCTGATCACCACCTGCTGCTGGGTAAGAACTGGTAAGAATTTGTGATTCGCTTGACGGATTTGTGACACACCAACACCACTTCGTAGTAGTCTGTAGGATGATATTCTGGTGTGTTTCTATTGCTGCTAACCATGGCAGGATCACAAGCCGACGAGACTGATTGGGAGAACATGACGAACAAACAGCTCCATGATAAATTTCAGCAAATGATGAGTGGACAGGTGCAAGATGTGCTAAACAGATTTGAAGAGGCCATGGGGAAGATAGATGGCATTGAGTAGATGTTCGAAACAAAGCTCGATAACAAGTTTAATGAATTGCTCGCGCGTCTTCCACAACCACCGCCGGCTGCACCTGTCGCACCTCTACAACAACAACAACAACAACAACAACATCACCTTCCAAATCAAGTGGGACGAGCACTGCGCATTCCCCTTGAGCCTGGTCAAAATTCTGGTGCTGCTGCACCTACTGTTGATGCTTCTATGGTTCCTGCTGCTGCCGATGATGAGGACGTTTACGAGGGCGATTACAAGGATGAGGTTGATCAAAATCAGCACTATGTGCAACCACCAGCACCACCACCAGGTCATCCTCATGCCTATAATCGTAATGGTAGGGCTCCACCACCACCTCAGGTACGAGATTATGACCATGTTCGTAAACTAAAATTGAATATTCCACCATTTGAGGGTCGATACATTCCTGATGTCTATCTTACTTGGGAGTTAGAAACTGAACAACGCTTCACATGCTTACCATATCCTGAGGATAGACGTGTTGCTGCTACTGTTTGTGAATTCACTAGCTTTGCTTCTGTTTGGTGGTCTGAACATTATATATTATATCCTATTCCAGCTACTTGGGCTTGTTTGAAAACTGCTATGCGTACTCGTTGGGTTCCACCATATTATCAATGTGAATTGCTTCAAAAATTGTAGCGTTTAAGACAAGGAAAAAATTCGGTAGAGGAATATTATCAGGAATTTCAAAATGGTATGATTAGATGTGGTATTGTTGAGGATAACAAAGCTATGCTTGCACATTTTATGGGTGGATTAAATAAAGAGATTCAGACCATTTTAAAGTATAAGGAATATAATAATATCACTCGTTTATTCCATCTTGCTTGCAAAGCTGAACGTGAAGTGCAGGATCGACAAGCATTGGCGCAAACTAACTTTTCTGCAGGTCAACCTTCATCATGGACACCGCGTGCATCTTCTACTTCGACACGTTCTGCTACACCGGCACCTCCGTCAGCTACCACCTCCAACCGTGATACAAGAAAGTAGGCACAATCACCACTATCTGCCAAGAGCACACCTTCTGGGCCTGCATAGAGCTCTTCTTCATCCATGGCATCAACATGGCAAACGCATGATATTATTTGTCGTCGTTGCAAGGGTGGAGGTCATTATGCGTGAGAATGCGCATCTAAGCGTGTGATGATTGTTACTGAGGATGGTGGCTATGAGTCCGCTAGTTACTACGATGAGGAGACTTTGGCTCTTATTACAAGTGAAGAACGCGGTGGAGATGATTCTGATCATGAGATGCAATACATGGCTTCTGAAGATGTTGACAGGTATGAATGTTTAGTTGCTCAACATGTTTTGAGTGTGCAGGTTACACAAGCTAAGCAAAATCAGAGGCATAATTTGTTCCATACAAAGGGAGTTGTGAAGGAACGTTCTGTTCGCGTCATCATGGATGGAGGGAGCTGCAACAACTTGGCTGGCATGGAGATGGTGGAGAAGCGATCTCTCACCACAAGACCACATCCACATCCTTACTATATCCAATGGTTCAATAACAGCGGCATGGTTAAGGTAACACGTACTGTTCGTGTGCATTTTAGTATCTCTACGTATGCTGATTATGTTGATTCTGATGTGGTACCCATGCAAGCATGTTCCTTATTACTTGACCATGGCAATTTGATAAAAATTCTGTACACCATGGTAGAAACAATCAGTATACTCGTGTTCATAAGGATAATCATATTACTTTGCTTCCTATGACTCCTGATTCCATTTTGAAAGATGATATTAATAGAGCTAATAAAGCAAAACAGGAGCAAAACAAGAGTGAAAATCAGATTGTGGCAAAAGAATTTGAGCAACAAATGAAGCCTAATAATAAACCATCTAGTGTTGCTTTTGAAATTAAATTGAAAAGTGCATGTTTCCTTGCCACCAAATCTGATATTGATGATCTAGATTTCAGCAAGTATGTTTGCTATGCTTTTGTGTGCAAAGAGGCATTATTTTCATTCGAGGACGTGCCTTCCTCTTTGCCTCCTGCTGTTACTAACATTTTGCAGGAGTTCGCTGACGTCTTTCCACAAGACGTGCCACCGGGATTACCACCTATTCGAGGGATTGAGCATCAGATTGACTTAATTCCCGGTGCTTCGCTACCCAACCGTGCACCATAACATACCAATCCAGAGGAGACGAAGGAGATTATGCGTCAAGTCCAGGAGCTGCTCGACAAAGGTTATATACGCGAATCCCTTAGTCCTTGTGTTGTTCCTATTATTCTAGTGCCGAAAAAGGATGGTACATCACATATGTGTGTTGATTGTAGAGGCATTAATAATATTACTATTCATTATCGTCATCCTATTCCTAGGCTAGATGATATGCTTGATGAATTGAGTGGCTCTACAATATTCTCCAAAGTTGATTTGCGTAGTGGATACCATCAAATTTGTATGAAATTGGGAGATGAATGGAAAACGACATTTAAAACTAAGTTTGGTTTATATGAGTGGTTAGTCATGCCTTTTGGGTTAACTAATGCACCTAGTACTTTCATGAGATTAATGAACGAAGTTTTACGTGCTTTCATTGGACGATTTGTGGTAGTCTATTTTGATGATATACTGATTTATAGAAAATCTTTGGAGGAACATTTGGAACATTTATGTGATGTTTTTATTGGTCTACGTGATGCACGTTTGTTTGGTAACCTTGGGCACCTTTTGCACCGACCGAGTATCTTTTCTTGGCTATGTTGTTACTCCACAAGGAATTGAAGTTGATAAAGCCAAGATTGAAGCTATTGAGAGTTGGCCGCAGCCCAAAACAGTCACACAAGTGAGGAGTTTCCTTGGCCTTGCTGTTTTCTATAGGCGTTTTGTGAGAGATTTCAGCACCATTGCTGCACCTCTCAACGAGCTTACAAAGAAGGATGTGCCTTTTGTTTGGGGTACCGCACAGGAAGAAGCCTTCACGGTATTGAAAGTTAAGTTGACACATGCTCCTTTACTCCAACTTCCTGATTTTAATACGACTTTTGAGCTTGAATGTGATGCTAGTGGAATTGGATTAGGAGGTGTGTTATTACAAGATGGCAAACCTGTTGCATACTTTTCTAAAAAATTGAGTGGGCCTTGTCTGAACTATTCTACTTATGATAAAGAATTATATGCTCCTGTTCGGACCTTAGAAACATGGCAACATTATTTATGGCCCATGGAATTTGTTATACATTCTGATCATGAATCTTTGAAACACATTAAAATTCAAGCAAAACTGAACCATAGACATGCTAAATGGGTTGAATTCATTGAGACTTTCCCTTATGTCATTAAACACAAGAAGGGTAAAGCAAATGTTATTGTTGATGCATTGTCTCGTTGTTATACTATGTTTTCAGAACTTGACTTTAAAATATTTGGTTTGGAGACCATCAAAGATGAATATGTGCATGATGCTGAATTTAAAGATGTATTGCAGAATTGTAAGGAAGGGAGAACATGGAACAAGTTCATCGTTAATGATGGATTTGTGTTTCGTGCTAATCAGCTATGCATTCCAGCTAGCTCCATTCGTCTTTTGTTGTTGCAGGAGGTGCATGGAGGAGGATTAATGGGACACTTTGGCGTGAAAAGACGGAGTATATACTTGCTACACATTTCTTTGGCCCAAAGATGAGACGGGATGTTGAGCGTTTTGTTGCTCGCTGCACTACATGTCAAAAAGCTAAGTCACGACTCAATCCTCATGGTTTATATATGCCTTTGCCTGTACCTAGTGTTCCTTGGGAGGATATATCTATGGACTTTGTTTTAGGTTTACCTCGAACAAAGAAGGGGAGGGATAGCATATTTTTTGTCGTGGATAGGTTCTCAAAAATGGCACACTTTATACCATGTCATAAAAGCGATGATGTTGTTAATGTTGCTGATTTGTTCTTTCGTGAAATTATTCGCTTGCATGGTGTGCCAAATACTATTGTTTCAGATCGTGATACTAAATTTCTTAGCCACTTTTGGAGATGTTGATGGGCTAGGTCGGGGACCAAACTGCTTTTTAGTACTACATGTCACCCCAAACTGATGGGCAAACTGAAGTAGTCAATAGAACATTGTATACTATGCTTAGGGCTGTTTTGAAGAATAACAAGAAAATGTGGGAAGAATTCTTGCCTCATATTGAATTTGCTTATAATCGTTCATTGCATTCTACTACTAAGATGTGCCCTTTTGAAATTGTGTATGATATCCTTCCTCGTGCACCTATTGATTTGTTGCCTCTTCCATCTTTAGAGAAGGTTAATTTTGATGCTAAAAAACATGCTGAATTGATCTTAAAAATGCATGAGTTATCTAAGGAGAACATTGAGCGTATGAATGCTAAATATAAACTTGCTGGAGATAAGGGTAGAAAACGTGTTGTCTTTGCGCCTGGAGATCTTGTTTGGTTACATTTGTGTAAGGATAGATTTCCTGATTTGTGCAAATCAAAGCTAATGCCATGTGCTGATAGTCCTTTTAAGGTGTTAGAGAAAATAAATGATAATGCATATAAACTTGAGCTGCCTGCAGATTTTGGGGTTAGTCCCACTTTTAACATTGCAGATTTGAAGCCTTATTTCGGTGAGGAAGATGAGCTTCCGCCGAGGACGACTTCATTTCAAGAAGGGGAGGATGATGAGGACATCAATACCATTGTTGCACCCACAGCCCCTGCTGCAATACATACTGGACCAATTACTAGAGCTCACGCCCGCCAATTAAATTATCAGGTACTTTCATTTCTTGATAATGATTCTAATGTTCATGAGAATATGATGCTGCCTAAATTGGATACATTTGTTTTGCTTACAAATGAAGGGCCTGACATGGATAAGAGGGATGAACACAGGAGCAAGACCAAGCATGGAGATGATGGCATGCGCAAGGGGAACAAGAATGAAGTTACAAGTGATGATTTCAGGACTTTGAAGCCACCATAAGGAGTGCATGAAGCCTTGGACGAAATATACAAGATGCCACTTCATAAATTTCGTCCAGAGGCTATTCTAGGTGCTACGTGACCTTATTATTGGGCCAGGCCCATGTAATTTCTAAATACTTAAGTATAGGCTGTTTTTAGAGTTCGTATGTGTGGGGAAACAAGAGTTAGGGTTGGTTTCGGACCCCTCCTCCAAGGGCCACGAAATTCCCACCTTTTCCTCCATATATACAGCTCTTAGGGTGTCGTTTAGACTTTGGGTTTTGTTTAGATTAAAAGTTCTTCATAGATGTAACTTCACGTACATCGTTTGTGTTCAATGACCAGACCAAGACGTCATAGAACTCCACCTTCATTAATAAAGCTTTCCTCTTATATTCGCAGTATCCTGATTGCAATACTAGTTTCTTGCTTGTTCTTTGTTTGCTCGCAGGAAATAGACCCTCGTGATCAGGTTGATCGTGCTCCGGCGTGTTCAATAACCCCTCGGAAGTTGGTTTAGTGGTTGCTAAGGCGCGACGTCTTCGCACGTTAGTCAGATCATCAAAGTCGAATCCCTCAGAAAACGATAGCTATCTCGGGACACCTTCGCCTCTATCACTTTCAGGTACAACAGCCGCCTTATACCTCTCCTTCTTGATATCAACATTATTTATAGTTTTGAAGATGTATGTTTGCAGTCATCTAGGAAAGCTTCACCTAGATTCTGGGCACAGTGAAGGTCTTGGCACTAGAATCTGTCGGCCCCAACCTGGACCAAGTTGTCAGTTTCCTGAGATGCTTTCCGTGCCTGAAGAAGCTGTATATCAAGGTGATGTTCCTTTCCTGTTAAATGTTAACCATAAGGGAGTTCAATTTTTTCACCTTTTCCCAAGTTTACGATGACAATGTACTACCATTTCTTAAGGAATTTTGGAAGATTTCAGGACATACACCCCCACCCCATATTGGTTGCTTGATTCATATGGTTACAATCCATAAGCATTTCTCCTTTGGATTCATCTGTACTAGTTTTCTTATGGAATTTTTCATCCAATCCAACCTCTAGTGAAGAAGGCTACATGTTTCTAGATTGTAATCAAATGCCCATGTTAATCCTGTCAGATCGAAGATGGCACGTTGGTGCATTTTACAAATCCAGCAAACCAAATAGGCGTGTAGTAGTGTACAAAACTGCATGTAGGCACTAACACGTTCTCTTCTTTTGCAGATAATAATAGGCACGGAGGTGGATAATGTTTATAACGACAATCACATCGAATGCCTGGATCTGCATCTCTCAAATATTACTTTGAACTCCTACCGAGGGACCTTATCGGAGATTACACTCGCCAGGTTCTTTCTTGCCAGATCAAGGGTGCTGAGGGTACTAAGGTTGAACACGCATTTAATTAGGAAAGATGAATGGTATGTTGATCAGAACTGGCAGGTACTTCAGAATGGAAAAGGCTCCAAAAAAGCTAAACTTCATATTGGAAGAGCATATGACAGAGCAATTGGAGGTCATTGTGTCAAACCCAAACATGACTTGTCAGCGACTGATCCCTTTGCAGAAATGACGAGGTTTGGAATGTTTGAATTTGGGCATTGTATTCTTTGAATTTGAACCTTGCAATATTTATGGTATTTGTTATATAACGTAATTGGATGTTTAATTTGGTATTGCAATCATGTCATGTTACAAGTATATATATGTTGTTCTTCTGTACACAGAGCATAGATGTTCTGCAGAGAGAGCATATCACAACACAAACGGACCGCACTAGGTAACCCGTCAGTGATGAATTCATCAATCGCAAACGGTTATATACCAGCAAGTGTTTGCCCACAGTTTGTCTTATTCGCCACGTACCACTGTGCCGGCCTCTGCTCACGTCCCTCGGCAAGCTGTGCTCGCCGTTAGGCGCCGCGACGCACTCTGCTCGCGTCCGTCGGTGCGCTCGGCTTGTGGACAGCTTTTCCTTGCGTGTTCAACTGCTATATGCATATATATTGTTGCTCACCGTTGAGGCGACCGCCGAGCGCTCTGCTCGTGTCCCTCCGCGCGTGCTCTGCCAGCAGTTGGGCATGCACATGATCACGTCGGGGGGCCCATATGCATGCGTTTGCGCCGCGCGCGTTGCCACACGATGTAGTTACATGCGGCACGATGGAGTTACGCGCTGCAAATTAGAACTGCCATCAGGGCCTGCCGATATTCCAGGCCGTCTGGCTTCCCCTTTAATTCTCGCGGCCATTATAACCTTAGTCTGTTCAACCTTTCGATCGCGCCCCACCACACAACAAGCACACCCACGACGACACATAGAGAGGGGATGTCTAGCGGCGCTCCAATGGAGTTCGGCGAGCGTAAAGTGGAGACCCACGCGAGGGAGACGGATCTCTCGGTGGTGTACACCATCGGCCCGACCGCGGTGGACGACTACATCAACACCATTGAGCAGTTGCTTGCTCAAGACAAGTACAAGGTGGTCGACATCGACCTCCAGTACACCGCCGGTCGTCCCGACATAGATCGGAATGTTGTCGTCGCCCAGTTGTGTGTGCGCCATCATGTCCTCATCTACCGCTACTACATGGCCACAGAGCCTTGCGACCGTTTCAACAGGTTTGTCAACAGCACGGACTACAAGTTCACCACGGTGGAAACCACCGACGATGTAAAAGCGCTCAGGGTTACGGGCTTGGCCTGCCAGAACCCTATCTTAATCCTTGAGCACTATAGGGTCCGGGGCAGCACGAAGAAGGACTCCCTGGTTGAATTCACCTCGGCCATCATTGACCCATACTACGAAAATATGAAGCAGGATGCCAACAAAACACGTCCCGTATCCTGGCACGGGGCCTGGATGCGGAACTGGATGAACCTCACCTCAGGTTCGCGGCCAAGAGCATGTACACATGCTACGAGATGCACAGGCGGATCGTTGACATGAGAAGTGCCTTGTTACGGAGATCGATGAGGCCAGATCGAGCCACAAGCAGAGCAAGTATCACAAGAAGTAGATGATGATCAGATGATCGTTTATTCTAGTTAATCATGCATGTAATATATAGTTTACTTTGGTGTGTGGGAATGTCATGTGTGTAGTAGCCACCTATGTAATTATGCATGTAATAGTTTACTTTGGTGTGTGCAAATGCCATGGTTGTAGTAGCCACCTATGTAAGGGGATGTTTAATTTGGTTATGCAACCATGTCCTTATAAGTGTGTGTGTGTCTTTATATATATATTGAAATATTCATCTTTTCTGCTAATATTAGCAGAATAACTATTCTGATAACACTTCCGCACTGCACGCTCAACGCAAAGTGCACGTCATTGTTTGAACCAAGTGTGCTGCAGTACTCACACGAGTGAACTTCCCGTCGCAAAAAAACTGCACGCCGTGTTTTTTTGGTACCTTTTTTGCTCTAGTTTTTTAACTGTTTATCGGAACGAGGTGTATAATATACCGTTCAAAAGCTATGCATTAGGCGCTACTTCACCATGTTGAACACTTTTTGAGATTCCTCACAGTTTAAGAGCAGTTTTGAAAATGGTGCGGCCCACAACGAGTGGCAGCGAGGGTATTTTCGTGTTTTTTCTAAACCGCTCGTCGGAATAAAGCAAATGATACTAATTCGTTACGGTTTAAGAGCAGTTTCAAATTTACTAAATCGCGGAATTCTGTTTTTCAAAAAAATTCAAATTTTTGGTACTGTTTTCGCTCCAGTTTTTTAGCCGTTTGTCGAAACGAGGCGTGTGATATACCGTTGAAAAGCCATGGACGAGGCGCAACTTTCATATGTTGAAATGTTTTTGAGATTCCTTATGGTTTTAAGTTAATTTTGAAAATTGTGCGGCGGACGACAAGTGGCAGCGGCCGCTTTTCACGAAATTTTTACAAACCGCTGGTCGAAATGATTCAAACGGTATGCCGTTGGAAAGATATCAACGAGGCACAACTTTTTCATGTAGAACACTCTCTCTAATTCTTTACGGTTTAAGAGAAATTTCCAATTTACTGAAATGCGGATACTCTGATTTGCGCAACACCCAAATCGATATGCGTACTTCATCCGACTGAAAACCGCACTGCATCAGACAAAAACCGCACTGCATCAGACGGGTAAGAGAACTGCATGGTTTCTTTTTTGTGGGACGTAAATTTTTGAAGACAAGGAAGAAAACCGCACTGCTTTTAGACTGAAAACCGCACTGCATTAGACGGACTAGCGGATTGCATGATTTCTTTTTTGTGGGATGTAAATTTTTTAAGACAAGGAAGAAAACCGCACTGCTTTTAAACTGAAAACCGCAATGCATCAAATGGGCAAGCGAACTTCATGATTTCTTTTATTTATACATAAATTTTCTCGCAGGAGTTTTTGTTGTCTTTTTCGACTTTTTTTATCAACGTGAGTGGACCGCAGATACAAGGGCGAGTGAACCGCGACATATATCAAAGTGAACCGCA
This sequence comes from Triticum aestivum, assembly GCF_018294505.1. Classification (NCBI taxonomy): domain Eukaryota; kingdom Viridiplantae; phylum Streptophyta; class Magnoliopsida; order Poales; family Poaceae; genus Triticum; species Triticum aestivum. The sequence goes on from NC_057805.1 coordinate 255,884,599, forward strand.
TTACTATTGTTGTTTCACTAATTTTTTCGCATTTTCATGTTGGGAACAAGTGAACAGCATCACTCTCAAAAGTGAACCACATCCGTGAACCAAACGCACTGCAAGAATTTTGAGAAACGCGAAACAAATTGCACTTCATACAGAGGATAATGAATGGGTCGAGTGTACTGCATTTTTCTAATTTTGCGTAGTGATTTTTCTATTTTTGCATAGTGAACCACATAGATTTTATAAAGCGAACCACAAAGAATTTAGCAACGAACTACAATAGTTTGAAAAATGTACTTCTTCAGTTCACCAAGCGCACTGCTTTTACAAAGAAAAGATTTTTACAAACTGAGTAATCCACACAAATAATTCTTTTTTCTGTCTCCACATTACAATCACACACAAAGTTCAACCCAACTGCACTTTTTTATGAAATGCACTGAACATTGCTTGAAATGCACGGAGGCGTTGCCCATGCACTGTACCAGCAAGCGAGCTGCAAAACAAACTTCAGTGAGCTGCACAGAGGGTCCCCTCGCCAACCTGGACCTATCACTCAGTCCACTCCGGCGCTGTTGAGGAGCCCACGGCATTGCATACACATAGAATTAGGGATACATTAAAATGTACAGGCTCTCCTGTGGTACTGGTATTAATTGTTCAAGTTCAGTCAAACAACACCGAACCTGTGAACATCACCATAAGTTCGATTGGAGCTCATTACTAGTTTTTTGTCTCTTAAAAGGTTTTTCAGACTAATCTGCTAAGCTAGATTGCGGTAAACATGATATTCAGAAGCACATGACTTCTTTTTCTTCAAAAAAATTTGACAATCTTCTAAGCATGAGTTCTATAAACATGACATTCAGAAGACCATGTTGTGCTGCAACGCAACTACCTTGGTAGCATTTCCTCCTGTAGATTTTTCTTGCCCCAACAGAACTTCCTTAGCAGATTTATTCTTCTGCAACAAAGGCAAAAAAACTTGATAAGGCATGGTACACAAGAGTATATTTAACCAAACTGCACACGGACACAGAGGCATCTACGAACGGCGACGGTGAACATTTTGGCCGCAGGGGCTCCTTCATCTATGGTGAAGCAGCCAAGATACACTGATGTAAACCACGACGACGTTCCTCACGCGGTGGCGCCGGATCCTGTCAATAGCGAGAGGCTAGTGTGAGAGCCGTCTGGATTAGGGACGGGAGCGGAGGGGTGGGGGTGGGGTGTTACTCACTGGTTTTTTTGGGACACCCAAGCAGTGGATCTCACGGTGGCGCACTTGGGAAGGTGGACTGCAGTGCAGCGGTTGTGCACTGCACACGGACGTTGTGGCACTCGTCGTCGTCCACCATGAGGTGCAATCTCCCGTCGATGTAGTTGGAGTTGCATGGGCAGGGTGGCCTTAGCCACGCCCCTGCGTGGACTTCGTCATCACCGCGATGGGAGAAGTTAGAAGAGGCGGGGCAGTGACCTGGGGAACAAGGAGATGCCCGGATCTGGCAACCACTAGGGCGCGCTGGCGTGGGAAGCCGCAGCGGAGGATGCGGATCCATCGCGGGGCAGGCACAGGAGTAGATGAGGATCCCGATGGATCTGGTGGTTTGCTCGGCCGGGTGGGGGGGCGGGCGACCAGGGGAGGAAGCCAAGCTGGGCGTGGTGGTTGACCCGGCTACTGGTGGTTCGGCGGCGGCGCTCACCCGGGGTTGGAGGTGGCTGGGCGGCGCGCGCGGCTACTGGTGGTCAGCGGCGGCGCTTGATGCGCCCGGGGTGGGAGGTGGGGGCGAGGGGAGAAGGTTCCGCGAGGCAGGGAGTAGAAGCAGTGCAGGGCGGCGGAGATCCACGGACGGCGGCCCGGCCCTTGGCTGTCCCGGCCGGCGGTAGAAGGCAGTGGAGGTCGGGGTGGATTGGGACTTTGGGAGGAAGGTGGGGGTCGTGGGGGCAGAGTGGGAGGAAGGAGGCGGCTAGGTGGGGGAGTTTTCTTTTATGATAGATGTAGTTCGCTTATCGATGGGTGGGTGGTCGGTTAGGTGGTTTTCCTGTACTAACGTGTTAGCAGAATAAGGCCGGTGGTGTTAGAATAAGGTCTTAAGGGGTGTTGTTAGAATAGGCCCAAATAAACATCCAATTACATAAATGATTATACAGATCATTCACACACACCTCAATAAACAATTGCATGCATTCTAAAATAGGAGAAACGATCGTCTAGTCATCTACTTCTTGTTCTGTATGATATCCCATCGCACAACACACACATCTTATTAGCAGCAATCGTCTGTATTATTATCCGTCTTCGCACACATTTCTGATTACAGACCTGTTTGCCGCGCATCACACACATCTTTTTATACTGAACCGTTTATGTTCTCTTGTCTCAACACAAACAGTTCATCCGAGTGAACCGCATGCCGTATATCACACACACCTTGATCTGGCTGACCGTTTCTTTGGTGTTGCCTAATCACAAACAGTTCATCCGGGTGAACCGTATGTTGTATATCGCACACACCTTCATCTGGCTGCCCGTTTCTTTTGTTCCTCCTCATCGCAAATAGTTAATTGAACTGAAACGTATGCCCTACATCGCACACGCAACTAAAATCTGAAGCGTGTTTGATGCATCCGTCATCGCAAACATTTTGCACTTTTTACACCACCATTTGCGATTATTCCATCGCACACAGTTTCGTCGAAGGGTCTCTGATCCTAGTGTCGCGTTAGCAGCATCCTACAGTAGTGGGAATCCATATTTTTGCTTTCTGTTAAACCTGCTATAGCTAGCATATGCCTCTTTTAAAGTTTTTGATTGTTCGGTTGTTTGTAGTTAGCATATGTCCAGTTTCAAATGCTATCTTTGGTTGTTCATAGTATGCCTTGTTTATTCCAGTTATTCACAATGCGATGTTCTATATGTGCAAGTATGAACTGTGCAGTTCAATTTCATCAATACCAGTTTCAACAATACCACTATGAATAACTACATTTGGTTGCTACATCCTATAGTTAACACGCCTTTCCATTTTATTTAACAATAACCAGTGTACTTAGACTGTCACAATATTAGTTTGAATGACTATATTTGCTTGTTGTTAAATGTTAGGCATGTGCAGTTAACACACCTTTCCACTTGTTTTGCTTCACTAGCATGCTTAAACCTGCACACTGAAGCTATCTTTTGGAGATTATTTTGTCTGCCATGGATATATTTGGTTGATGTTTAGCCTGTTGTGCTTAACATGCCTCTCGATGTACCTACACAGGACACTTTTGGGAATGACTGTTGTTTTCCATCGAGGTTAGTTTCATCCCATGGCTTATATATACTCACTATTCAGGATATCGGTAGCTGGTACCATATAGGCCGGGGCCGATAAGGGACTAATCGGTGAATCGGACTTTTAACTGAATATATCTGTAACCCATTTATCGTTAGGTTAACTATGCCCATATGTAATATATCTGAGGCTACATAGCAACATGCACTGTACTTAATGTCTAAATATGCAATCCTAGGCTACATAGCAACAAGGAAGAGTGTTACCTTAATGTTATGATGACGTCTAGATATACGTAGAAGAGCAGCAACAACATGCAACAACAACAACACAACGCTGTTTGGATACTCAACTTAGCTAGAGGTCAGAGTTAGTTTCTAGCTCATGACTAACCCTGAACTAACTCTAGTCAAAGAGGTGTTTGGATGACAGGGTTAGATTGACAATAAATGCACTAGGAGAACTAGCTTCAATTAGCACATCTTGGGTGGGATAGTTTTTTTGGGTGGGTTAGATGCAACTAGCTCAAACTAGCCCTCATGTTTGGATATACTTTAGGGCTATTTGAGCCCAAAGTAGCTCAAACTAACTCTAACACATGGATACAGCAGCAGTTAATCAGCCGATAATTTGTAAAAATGCAATAAACTCCCTCCGGCCCGTAATATAAGATGTTAATTCATCTAATATGTGACTATATTGGATGTTATAAGATATTATAAAAGAGTGTTGTACTACATCATTGCGCAATTGATGTTTAGCTTCTAATATTAACTTGGTGCTTTTAGGTACATATGTCATTGGTAAAGATCCGCGCTTCGACTCTTTCTGCGTATGGGGCAATGAGATATCGATGAACCAGCATCAAGTGAGGAAGCTGATAAAGATTGTTAGTAAAATGGGTCAAAAGATGGCAATTAAACTATTTGTTTACACTTTATCCAAGACAACAGCGTACTGCAGGATGGTAAGTAAGAATTCTGCAGCCTTCTTTTTACTGCCCATAATGAGTTGTGTTAGATGACAATGTATGAATCTTTTTTCCTTTGCAGTGCTTCCCAAAGCAGTTTACTCAAGATTACCTCTCAAACAACATGATCGGTGGGCATGCAAAGGTTAAAGTGTTTCTACCAGAACATGATGATTATCTAGATCATTTCATGAAGACCGTGAAGGATGGGCGGTCGGCCATCACAAGGGGTTGGACTAGAGTCATGCGTGCCTTCTGCATGGAGGAGGGCACAATATGGGCATTGCGCTTCACCTTGTTCAACAACCAGAATGTATTTCGCCTTTTTCTTTACCGTCTTTAATTGTACAAGTATACAACTGTGGTTCATCATTCTTTATTTGGTTCTTATGTAATTCTTGAACATATGTACCTATGAATCGAATAATGTGTTGGTTGTTTGAACCTGATGGATATGAATAAAGTTATATCATACATTCAAATTCAAATTTAAGTCTAGTACAATTTGAAATAGCAGTAGTTAAATTATGGTGAAATTACGCTCTCCTAATCGTTACGGCACACATGGTTGGTAAAACACAAACGTTTGCGATATACACCATAATCCGACACGGTTCACATAGTGGAAACATGTGCAAGCATGCACACAGTTGCCGCTTGCAAAGCGTGTGAGATGTCAGACAATATCACAAACGATGCAGGCAAACTAAACGTGTGTGATAGTTGCCTTATCGTACACGATTCACAACCATGAATTGTTTCTGATGAAGTATGCATCGTAAATGTTGCACCACAGAATAGCGTGTGCGATAGTTGTCGTGTATGACGATGTTATGAGGGTCCGACGTTTCGTAATCCTGTCCGACACTCGTACGACGATTAGCTAATCTTCTTAATTAGTTATCGCATACGGTTTCGGAAAAGCGAATGTGTGTGATTGTCTGCTGATCATGCACATTCTATAATAGTGAACCATTCGTGATGGGTCGCGCATCGTAAACGTAGCACCACAGAATACCGACTACGATGGCAATGCGAGCACAAACGAGTAGGATTATTGTATATGCATCTTGGCTCCCTATCCCCGACGGTTTCTGGGTCATGTGGGAAGGACCCCCTTCTCGCCCATACTCACTTGGCGATGATTCCAAATGCCATTACGGAAAGGGGTTAAAAACCATTTGTATAGCACCTCGTTGTACCAGTGAAAGTTTTTATTGTATCCCTCTTAAATATTTATCACTTTGGAACTAGTTTCATATGTTGCTTTTGATAGCTCAAACAAATTTAAGTGAAGAACATGAGCATAAACATATTTCTTCTCTCAAATAATACAAGTGAAGCATGAGATAATTTCTTCAAAAGTTTACTAACTCTCAAATAAATCTAAGTGAAGCATGAGAGCATTTCTTCAAAAATACTAAAGCACACCGTGCTAAAAAAGATATAAGTGAAGCACTAGAGCAATTCCATAGCACAAAAAATTTAAGTGAAGCATAAAGAGCAATTCTAACAAATCATAGCATAATCTTGGCTCTCTCAAATAGGTGTGTCCAGCAAGGATAGATAAAACAAACTAAAAAGCAGAAGAAGCACAGACTCAAATAATACAGGAAGCTCCAAGCAAAACTCATGATATGTGACGAATAAAAATTTAGCTCCAAGTAAAATACCGATGGTCGTTAGAAGAAAGAGGGGATGCCACTAGGGGGCATCCCCTAGCTTAGTTGCTTGTTTCTCTTTCGATAATAACTTGGGGTGCCATGGGGAATCCCCAATCTTAGGCTCTTCTTAGTCCTTATTCCTTCATCCATCATGATCTCACACAAAACTTGAAAACTTCAATTACACAAAACCCAACAAAACCTTCGTGAGATTTTTTAGTATAACAAAGCAAATCACTACTCTAAGTACTGTTGCAAACCCATTCACATTTTAGTTTTGCATTATATCTACTGTATTCCAACTCTAGCATGGCTTAAGCCCCCCCGATACAAACCATAGATTCATAAGAATAAGCACACAACACAAAGAAAACAAAATATGTCAAAAACAGAACATTCTGTGGCAATCTGAAAACTTCTTATACTTATGTAACTCCAAAAATTCTGAAAAATTAGGACAATGTAAGAAATTTGTTTATCAATCTTGTGTAAAAACTTCAGAACTTTTCGTTGCTTCTGTGATTTTTCAGAATTATTTTACTGAACGCAAAAGTTTCTATTTTCCAACAAGATCAAATCAACTATCACCCAACATGATCCCAAAGGCTTTGCTTGGACCAAACACTAATTAAAACATAAGAAACACAATCATAGCAGAGGCATAATTGTGCAAACACTCAAGAACAGAAAGAAAAAGGCAAAAATAAATTTTATTCATTGGGTTGCCTTCCAACAAGCGCTATCGTTTAACGCCCCTAGCTAGGCACAAAGCATAGATCAAAGTGTTGTCATCTTTATTTTTGAACTCCTCAATCAAACACTTAGAATTCTTCAAAGATTTAGCATACAAATTTTCAATAGCAATACTTCTAGGAACAAGTTTGAAAAATTCATTCTTGCAAGTAGGATCTTTTATCACTTGAACAACATCAGGGTGAATACTAATCATATTAAGATCTTCTTTGTTACTTTTAGAAGTTGCACCCTTGTTTTTAGTGACTTGAGTAATCTTTCCTATTTTTACGGGAGTTTTTTCAATAGTTTTAGCGGAAGCAAATGCCATGCTTAGATTACAAAAACATTCTTCCAACTTATCATTTCTAGCGGGGCTCTCCTCTATTCTCTCGTTGATTGCGGGTTCTTTTTCTTTTAGTACTTTAAGAGCATCTCCCGCTATTGACCCAATTCTATAAGCAAGATTGTGCATCCTTATATCTAATTTTTCAATATTTTTTCACTGAGCATTTTCTTTTCAATAGCATCTAGCCTTTCCATACATGCTCGAGAGTTAAAGTTGTTTCATTAATCATAAGACGTGGTGAACCCACTGGATTTCCCATAGCATTAAAAGCATCTAGAGAAGGGCACGTCAAGAAATTCCCACCGGTAATTGTATCAAGGACGAATCTATACCAAGTAGTGATGCCCACATAAAAACAACAAAGAAGAAAAACGGTAGATTGCTTACGAATAGATCTATTATGCGCATTGCAAATCCTATACCAAGCATCTTTTACATTCTCCCCTCCCCTTTGTTTGAAATTAAGAACCTCGTTCTCGGGGGTGCATGCAATAGAGGAAGAACTATCCATAACGACAAAAAGTGGCAAACAAGATTGCACACAAAAACAGGTCTGATGAGAAAACGACGAATAAAAAGAGGGCGAATAAAATGGCAAATTTTTGTGAAGTGGGGGAGATGAAAACGAGAGGCAAATGGCAAATAATGTAAATTGCAAGGAGACGAGACTTGTGATTAGGAACCTGATAGATGTTGATGATGTCTCCTCGGCAACGGCGCCAGAAATCCTTTCTTGATTGATCGTCTCCGCGTCAGTACTTTCCCCAAAGAGGAAGGGATGATGCAGCACAGGTACGGTAGGTATTTCCCTCAGTGATGAGACCAAGGTTATCGAACCAGTAGGAGAACCACGCAACACTATGTAAACGGTACCTTCACACAAAGAAAAAATACTTGCAACCCGACGCGTAAGACGGGTTGTCAATCCCTCCTGGGTAAAAGATAGATTGGTTTGTAGTAGATTGGATAAATATATCTTGCGGAAACGTGCAATAAAATAAATAATAAAAAATTGCAGTAAGGTATTTTTGGGTTTTTGGAATAATAGATCTGAAAACTAAAAGTGGCAAATAATAGATCGGAAAGCAAATATTATAAAGAATAGACCCGATGCCGTAGATTTCACTAGTGGCTTCTCTCAAGAAAAATAGCATACGGTGGGTAAACAAATTACTGTTGGGCAATTGATATAACTTCAAATAATTATGACTATATCTAGGCAATATCATTATATAGGCATCACGTCCAAGATTAGTGGACCGACTCCTGCCTGCATCTACTACTATTACTCCACACATCAACCGCTATCCAGCATGCATCTAGTGTATTAAGTTCATGGAAGAACGGAGTAATGCAATAAGGACGATGGCATGATGTAGAGAAGATCTATTCATGTCGGAATAGACCCCATCTTTTTATCCTTAATAGCAATGATACATACGTGTCATGTTCCCTTCTGTCACTGGGATTGAGCACCGTAAGATCGAACCCATCACAAAGCACCTCTTCCCATGGCAAGAAAAATCGATCTAGTTGGCCTAACTAAACCAAACATTCAAAGAAGAAATACGAGGCTATAAGTAATCATGCATATAAGAGATCAAAAACTCAAATAACTTTAATGGATAAAATAGATCTGAGCATAAACTCAAAGTTCATCGGATCCCAATAAACACACCACAAAAAGAGTGACATCAAATAGATCTCCAAGAGACCATTGTATTGAGAATCAAAAGAGAGAGAGAGAGAGGAAGCCATCTAGCTACTGCCTACGGACCCGTAGTTGTACAATAAACTACTCACACATCATCGGAGAGGCACCAATGAGGATGATAAACCCCTCCGTGATGGTGTGTAGATTGGATCTGGTGGTTCCACTACTTGGGAAAAGCCCAGCAATGGTCTAAGGGCTATCAGTAGCGCGGGGCACCACACTATTGATACGGTGCTACAACTAACGTTTACCAGTAGCGCGTTTTGATCCGCGCTACTGCTATACCTACTTAGTAGTAGCGACGTCCATACCAGCGCTACTGCTAAGTGGCTTAGCGGTAGCGTTTTCCTGTCCAGCACTAAAGAGCGCTACTACTATATTTTCAAATATCTTTTTTTATACGTATTTGCGATGTTTTTGTACATGTTTTATACAGTATTCTAATCATATCATAACCATGCAATATGCTCATCATATCATACACATAATAGTCTCATCATATCATCCAGCACAAATCATGTCGTCACATCATTATCACGGCATACCTGGTACACCTAGTATACCTGGTACACAAATCAGGTCCTCACATCATCCAACACGATGTTTTTTTGCTACGTATTTGTGATGTTTTCGGATACCTCTCTCACACTAGGGTGAACCTAAACTAACTATTTTCTGCTTCAGCTCTGCTATCGAACCCTCTCTGGTTGTCGCTCAAAAACTAGTACAGCTGGGCCTGACACTCAAACCACTCATTGTATACTCCTGGCGTAGCACTTCTTTGCCATCGATGATCTACGTACCTACATCGTGACATGAGTCGATAATATGCAACATATATAGTTGAGCAACAGAAAGCGATAGAGTTGGCAAAAATAGAAGCAACATATCATAAGCATAAATAACAAAGTTCATCGTACCTAAAATGCCCTAACTAGAGTGATCTTCACTCGTTGAGGAGGATGGGTTAATTACATCACAAAGTTTCGTCGTGCATAACTCAAAGTTTCTTCATAGAGAAAGTATGGACTTAACAGACACATTGTCATATATCGTCAATCACTCCAACATGTCGTGCCATCCATCCAAATCAGGGAGATAGTCCCCGACCGCAGTGAAAGGCTTCAGGTCGAGACCCTGAGCGGCTACAGTTGTTCGGACATCTTCCCGCGACATTTCCCCTTCTTTGTAGAACATCCATGTTTTTTCGAGGACCTCCTTCGCGATGATTTGGCCAAGTTCACGCTGGATGTGATAGGACTCAGCTCGGAGTTGATGATCCGGGACATCTCCTAGTTTCTTTGCCCATTCCAGAATATTGGCATCGCCGGATCTAGGTGACATGTGAAGGTTCTGGTGATCCCGTCTGTACTCCAGCATGTGGTGGAGGACATAGAATCCATCACTAAGAGTACCACTCGGTTGCTAGATGCAGCAGAACTCGGTCTTATGGCCGAAGGCGGGCGCACGGTTCCTTGTCTTCTTGAGCGTGATCTCTCCACCCCGTCGGCCATAGCTAAAGATAGCACTATTGAGAACAGACTTGATGTGGGTATAATCCTTTTTCTTCATGTTCTTCGACGAGTCCAAGTAAAGAGCATGGGACAATCGGGGGTAAAGGATGATGAGGACGACGCGCCCGTCGCTGCGCAAAATAAGTACACCTCAAATTAGCCTCCACGCGTGCAAATGAATGATTGAAATCGAAGGAAGGATATCCACGGATGACTTACATGGGATGATAAGGCACGAGAACCGTCTCCTTGTCCTTATTGGCGACCATGAAATTGGCGATGTAGTTCCTCGCATATTCACTCTGCTTTGAAACAGACTGCCAAGAAGCCCTCGTGCATGAATTACTAGTCAGCGACACAGATATAAGGTATCTGCTCAATCATGATGATGTAGTTAATGTACAAGGCAAAAAGGCGGACAGACGTAAAATCCAGCTTTTTCAAGTGAATCATATCGAAGATGTAATCGAATCGAAGGAAGAACTTTTCCACGGGGAATGTGTCGACGTACAACCTTTGCTGTGGCACGTTAACCATGTAGAGCGGGTATCCTAGATTTTTTGAGGCGATCAGGCTTTTCTCTCTCCGCAGCACATGGCCATGAAGTCTCCTTAGATCGCCGCATATGGCCTCTACCGCTGCCTTAGGTAGGATTGGATCACCGGGGAAATGATATTTCGTCGCACCTATGATAGGTATATGGTCTTCAACCCGAGGCTGCGGAGGCGGCTGGCTCATACAAGTAGCTTTGCCTTTCCTCGATCTCTTCCTATGCTTCTTTGCTACTAGAAGTGAGCCTATAATACATTCATCCTCCGGAAGTTCAGGCACCAACTCATCACGTTCAAACCCTGAGTACTCATACTGCTGAGCCATCAATCCTTCGTTGTCATAGGCGACGGTATTGAGATACTGTAAAGGGTCATCGTCATTCTTGTCGATGGCATTTTGCGTTGCTTCTTCGACGGCGGCGACATCATCAGCCACTAATGGAGCCTCTTCCTCACACCGTCCGCTATCACCCGGCATGACAGGCGACGCTAATTGGGTAGGTGGGGTGTTGGTGTTCATACCTTGCTGAGGCTGCTTGGTCGTGGGTGTGCTCCGGGCCGCCTCTAGACAAAGCAGACTCTTCGGCCACAACAGGACCCAACTCTTGCAATCGCCAAGCCACAACAGGACACAACAAGTCTCGTTGTCATCTCCCCCTAGTGCTACTGGAGGAGCCAAATTCCCGTGGCCCAATTTGACACTGGCCACGTAATCCTTGAAGATGTGAGGGGGATCGGCCGGCTATGGAACAATTCTTCCTTTGGCTTCACTACCGTCGCCTTCCCCACGTCCACCTTCTAGCCGCTGATGGTGTACAGTATGGTGCACAGGGTTACATCGGCCTGCAAAGACATGTCTGCGACGTGAGACATCTGAGAGGCAACGGAAACGGGAGATTATACATATATTGAAGAGGGCTGGTGTGACAGGTACCGTGAGGGCGTCGAGCTCAGCCAAAGACGACGCCCCGCCCAGCACGCCAGAGATGGAGGACGGGCTGCTATTAGTAGGTGCGGGAGCAGGAGCAGGTGCTGGTGCAACGCTAAACGAGCTGCTCCGAAAGAAGTTGGAAAGGGGAGAGTCTGCTGCCTCTTTATCTAAATTTTGCTTGGTCCAACCGACGATAGCCGGAATCAAGACACAATACGAAGCTGCCATTTCCTCTCTCGCGGCAGCTACCGCTGCTTTGACTGTCTCAGCTGACTTATTATCAACCGCAATCTCAACATTCTTGTCGATGTTTTCTTTGTTTAACCTCCGTCTTTGCTTTCTCTCCTTGGTGGTCTCATGGTAGTACTTCTTCCACCTTGCGCCGTCTCCGACATCATGCACGCATCCATATGACGGCCGAATGTCCACCGGGAGTCCTTTCAATATGTTCAAGGCCCGGTTGAATGGGTTGTCCCTCTTGGGCCTCGCCAATGTCTCAGACGGCGAGTCTCTTTCGGCCGCAATCCTGTGCTGCTCCTTCTGCAAAAGGAACATGGATCACTTACAAATGTGATTAAATGTGCAGTCGAATTGGCCAGAAGCTAAAGTTACGGGGTAAATTAATAATTACCAGAAGTCTCATGAACTCCTTCATGACCGCGTCTGTATCGAAAACCTTGTTGACTCGGTCCCAACAGTACTGGGCCCTGATGACGTCACGCTCCTGCGGGACGGTGAACTCCGCCAAGGGGTCTGGGATCCCTAGACTTTCGTGTTCTGCGTCCTCCTTGGCCCATATGGGCCTCTTCCCCGCGTAACCACGGCTTCCAAGGTGGTGGCGCCCCATGTTCCTCTCTTGAAGCCCCTTCATGTACTCCGACTTTTCTTTGGCAGCTTCGGCAACGCAAGCCTTCTTGAATATTTCAAACTGCTCTTTCGTAATTGTCGGATTATCCTTTACAATCTCGGAGTAGGGTTCCTGTTTGATGATGATCTGATGTTTTAAAGCGGACAATGCACTGCTAAAATTGCACATGGTGCGTTTGTTTAACTACTTCATTGCCGGTTCTTGCCACGGTCGAGTATATTTGATTTCATCCCGAACGGGGAATAAGAATACCTGTTGCAGCTTCCTTAGGAGGGAGTGCTCCATATTTGGTATCTTCTTTAATTTCTCATCGTTGATGGTGGCAGTTGCCCATAGGTTGCAACCTGTTTGATTGTCGTAGCACGCGCGCGCTTCCGCAGACTCTTTTGGCTCAAAATTGCTGGAATCCACCTCCATGCCCACCAGTCTAGTAGTGTTGAGCTGGTTTGGGCGTCGTATACTCTTCAGATTCAGTTCTATACCGGCTTCGCCAGTCTCAGTGCCGGTGTCGGTCTCAGCACTAGTCTCGGCGCCGGTCTCGATGTCGCTCTCAGTCTCGGATGTGACAGGTGGGCACTACAATAACCGTTGCTCCTCAAGAAGGTTCAAATAGGTGTCTGCCGCCTCGTAGACGTTGCAATCACCAGAACCATGTCCTTCATCGTTGCTAGCCATGTTTCCTACGATTAAATCTAGTCAATTAATTCTAGACCTAATAAAATGAATAATGACATTAAGAAGGCCTATGTTTTGCAGGAATGTTGATTCATTCCCATTGCGGCCAATCCCGGGCACTCGATATGTTCCAGGTGGTTCCCGCGCATGGGTTGGAGTCTTGTTGCACCTACATAAATTTGTGTTTATCTGACCTTTTTCCTATGCGGACTGACAGGTGGGACCCACAAGGAACGTGGTCAATTTAACTACTCAACATAGTGCCACGCAGACTATTTGGCCGGTCAACAGAGTGCAATCCGATGCTGAACGGTGAGCAAGTGACTGTATAATCACCGCAAAATGTATATAGTGACCGTAATGAGCGTATTCTAAACTCCGGTGACCGTATTACGCTTTTCTCTCTGTAGGCCCTCCAAAACTACATCTCTACACGTTCTCGCGTGTTACATCTAACAAGTATGCAATAGAGCACCACTACTACACTCTAACACAATAAATCATGTGTTTTTAGTTTTACTAGATCTCATATTGTTACTTAATTATTCAGTTTGCATACATTAAAATTGCCTTTGAAATGTATGGCCAGTATCATCTACCGCGCGGGAAAAATCCTGCCCTTTCCTGTTTAATCAGGTTTGTATCGATGGATCGTGCGAAACATCAAAACTATAGTAGTACTACAGTACAATTAATAGTTCACTGGGCCGCCATGTCGTGTACTCCTCCGTCGTAAGAGTGGAGCGCTCACTTTCATAAATGTTCTAGTCCCTTTCGCCGAAATGTGGGACATCAAGCTACCGGGTCCATGTGCCATACCGAAATACAGTGCAGAGCAGCAGGTGTGAAGCACCCCAGTCATGGCGCCGGCATAGTAATGAGCAATGAGGCATCAAATCACAAAGCTGCACCTTTCCCGCAGTTAAGTTGGAGGGACGAAGTAATAATGCTAAAAAAAGAAGTTGGAGGGACGAAGCAACCATCATTTCACTCGATGCTGAATCCGCTTCTCCCTCATCTTCTTCAAGTTAACCACGTGTTGCTTCTGCCGTTGTTCTGCCTCATGTGGGATGTGGATCGGCTTGGTAAAGCACTGACACATGGGACCGCATGTTAGCAAACCGCCAGTCCAACATCCTCTAAAAATAAGAAACCTCCCCCGCCATCCGCGCGGCAAAATCACCACCTTTTTACTAATCTTCATACTATAATTTTTTAGATCAATAACTGAGATCTGTGTAGATAGCACACAGGAGCAAAACCATGCGGTACGGTTAAGGGCATCCACAATGTGTAGCCAAATGTGAAAATAGCTTTTGGCATCGATGGGAACCATTGTGGACGGTGCTGCCAAAACCAAAAAGATGGAACCGAAGCTCCCTAATTGATTGATTGAAGGAATAGAAAAATGCAACATCTCTCCTCTTTCTCCCGTGCTTGGACGCATGTACAGTATAGAGTACAGAGTCTACTCCCCTGCCCCTTCTGTCACAAATCACAAAGCAGTGAGGCGTCAAATCACAAAGCTCGGACGAAGCAACCATCATTTCACTCTTCCCTGACTCCGCTTCTCCATCGTCTTTTTGAGAAACCACCTCACCGCACTAAGCTGGATGGACGACGCTGTTGTGTAGTACTAGTACATTTACGCGTCCTTTGGTTCAATGGACTTCCTGGATGCAAATAAGTCGGTTGTCTCGGCTTGTAGGAGACAGTTGCGAACGACCTACCGTGGTCTCCCTCAATGGTGTTCTCCGTCGAACGCACTTTGCCAAACAACAATGTACGAGATATCTTCGACGTCAAGGAAGTCAAATAGTTACTACCTCCATTGTTTTTGTACACAAGGCCAGTATATCAAAATTACAATTTGCAAAAGGCCACTAACACTAATCGAGGCAAAATTGATGGGGTTTGCCTCGTACTAGCAACCAAGGACATTAATATACCCTTGCATGCATGCGGAAGTGAGAAGGTTGGTTTGCATGGTGCTGCATTAATCAAGCGATGAGGAGTGAGATGGTTAGCTCTTTGGGCATTAGAGAAAAAATACGCATTAATTGACAAGTCAAACGAGGATTTGTCTCGATTAATCCTGCAAAGGAAAACACCGCCTTTCTTTTTTAACACTAGTACTCCTACATACGTACTTGTATCCTGCTTGGGTCTAGGCCTTGCATTGCCATACTTCGCCACACATTTTTGCCAAGCTTGCCTAAAGTTTTCAAAATGAAAAGGAGGTACATTTGCGCACGGCTGTCGCAGTCATACCGGACCCTCACAGAGTCGCTCCTGCATGCCGCGGTCGCACCGCACCCTCACACAGTCGCTCCTGCACGCCGCAAACCCAACCAAGGGAACGCACCCTCACTGGCACGTGCTACCGCATGTGATCAAACCAAACTCAGCCATCCTACCGCTGACACATAATTTTCGTTCATACAGTATGTTTATCCAACCGCATGTTGGGGAAGATCTGTACGGCCCGTGCAGTGGTCTGTTGGGGAAGAAGAAGAGCTGAGAAAGAAGGGTTAGGAGACGTAGGATATTTATCCAACCGTCTGAAATGGTCGACTGACCCAAATGATGAAAGTAAGGCGACTTGCATAAATATATGTTTTTACAGAGCAAAAGATCCCTAAAAATAACAACATAAATAAAAACTATCGCTACTCATGGAACGAGATGGCCTCGTCGTCTTTGGCTACTAGCGCGAACCAGTCGTAGCAGCTGACGTGTGTCTCCGCGTCGTGGTTGTCCTCGGCCTCCAGCTACTCGTCCACGCGGAGCATGCGGGTGCTCTGCACGGACGAGGGCACCACCCGGTTCAAGTCCAGGATGTCTGATTTCTCCTACAGGAGGGCCTCGATGGCAGCGGCATCCGCGCGCTCCGCGTTGAGTTGAGACTCCGCCAGCCGGTTCAAGTCTAGGACGTCCGGTTCCGCCTGCAGGAGGGCCTCGATGGCAGCGGCATCCGCGCGCTCCACATCAAGTTGAGCCTCCGCCGCCCGGTTCACATCCACGAGATCTGGTTCCGCCTGCAGGAGAGCCTCGATGGCAGCGGCATGCGCGCGCTCCACGTCGAGTTGAGCCTCCGCCTCCCGGTCCTCCTTTAGGATCGCCAGGTTGAACCGCTGGTCCGCCTACACCATGGGGGACCCGGACGCCGGCACGAAGTCGACGTCCATTGTCTCATACGCATCGGGGGCCTTCTGCGCCACGACCTCCGCCATGAACACTGGATCGGCTTCCTCCTCCTTGTAGCTTGGCTCTAGACAACTCGGGGATTGGCCCGCCGCAAAGTGAGCTTGGGAACGGAGGTCTGTGGCGCCGGCCGCCGCCGTGATTTCTACGCGGCGCTCCGGCGTCAGCATCTTCCAGTACATGATCTTGTGGCGCACCATGGCTTTCTGGCGAACTAGGGGACGCTTGATATGGATTAGGGGATCGAAAGGTGGGGGAATGGGCTGGAGAGGAGGTGTGGTTTTGGGGCAGTGGCTGGCATAGGCCGAGCAGCGAAGGTTCTGGTGTGAATAGTGGTTCCGGTGATGACCGGTTAATCGGTTTTGACTATACATCGCTCTTGTCGCGTTCGCGTTGCACCCCGGCACGCTGGACCCTCCACGTCGCTCATCGAATGGAACACGCTTTGTCTTGCGTTTTCGCTCGCTTGTGGGACCACAGTTGAGAGCAAACCGACATCCCTCCCCCTCCCCCGCCCGCGTCATTTATACTACTACTCCCTCTGTTTTATGCAGAGTAAATAGAAACAAAGGGAGTTTACTATGGATGAGGATCCCCTGATGTGGCCGAACCCATTGAGTAACTAACATGCGGGGCCTAGCAAGCATGGGGCCCGCCAGTAAGTGACCGAAAGGAAGGGTAAGGCAGGAATACCTACGTCAGAGGATCCACTTCCACTACTACTCCCTCCTTCCATCTATACAGGGCCTAATGTATTTTTCGAGGCTAACTTTGACTGAATGTTAGAGTAATAATATATGACATGTAACTTACACAAAGCATAAGGTCAAATTCGTATGCGAAAGGAGCTTCGAATGATATAATTTCCACATTATACATCTCATGTGCTATTAATCTTGTCAATAGTCAAAGGCGGTTTTGAAAAACACATTAGAGCATGGTTAATAATGTAGCCGACTGTTGGCTATAAAGAGATGCTACCTCACTTAGAGCCATCATAAAAATTACTCATATAAGCATTTAATATTTGCATGCTTAAGTAATACTTGGCTCTTAGAATGGCTATTAGGTTGGCTCTAAGCATTTAATATTTGCATGAGCAAGGTATATGATTGGAAGAGAGTTGCATGCATACTATTTTTTCTTGATCTATGTGTTATAGCCGGGCTGTAGAATAAAAGAGCCCGCTTCACTCTCTCTCTTCTCTTCTCACTCCTCCAAGTAGGATTTTAATGACATGGCAAGTCTTATAGACTGCTAACTAGGCCTTATTAGACTTGCTCTTAGGCCCTATATAAATGGAAGGAGGGAGTACTATAAGCATTGCATACTCTACTACAGATGTTGTCAGTACTCCACTAGTACTATTGGACAGGGAGCTTAAAAGAAGTTGCTATTGGACTGGCTATACATGGCGAAATCCTAGTAGGAAGAGCATGCGCGATAACAAGCACATTCATGTGGTTGAAAATAAATTGGAAACCATCTCTGTTTGAATACAAATCTAGGAGTACGTACGAATCTAACAATATTGATTGGGCGTTGTTGAATTTGATACTTTTTTCTGTAAGTTTGATCAAAGTAGAGATACTTTGACTACACATAAAACTTATATGTAAACTAGAAAGGATTGGAGGGAATATATTATACATTCAAGAGCGAAACAAACGTTGAATAGCCTTTATATATGATTTGCGGATGCTATGATCACCAGTTCAAAATTTTGAATCCGCCTTAGGTATCACACATGCACCCACTCATTCTCTCTCGATTTCATCTCAGGGTCCGGAGATCGATTGGAAGAGGACTAGGGTGGGTACAACACGCAATTGATCTCTCAACATCAATCGATCCCATCAAGATGTGTCGGGGCATGAACCGAGTGGGATGTAAAAACTAAGACGGGAAGCGACACGTAGTGGAGGCAAAGTGAAACTTTAAATGAACCATTTGTTTGTATGCATGTCGGGCAAATTACAACATTGGAAATACAAGCATGGTCTAGGCCGACATGCGAATGGTACTCGGCGGAATGTTCAAATGAGGCATGCGGGAGGATGGACTCGATCGGAGGGCGGCATGATCGATGGAGAAGAGGTCGGAGAGGAATGAGAAATAAGAAACGCCACATGATTATACTTGAACGGCTCAAATAAACAATAAGTTATCTCGTTTCCCCTTCCGACTTGGTCATGGAGTAAGATACTCCCTCCGTTTTTATTTACTCTGCATATTATGTTTGACTGAAGTCAAAGTTCATAAAATTTGACCAAATTTATAAAAAAATATGAACATTTACAATAGCAAATCTATATGATGTGAAAGTATACTCAATAATGAATCTAATGGTATTGATTTGTTATTGTATATGTTATTATTTCTCTCTATAAACTTTGTCAAACTTTACAAAGTTTGACTTTGAGCAAAGCTAAAATGCGGAGTAAATAAAAACAGAGGGAGTACGCAGGGACTAGTATAGTTACTACTGCCGGGACATGGTGAGTTGGACCCCTAAATGCGGGCACGGACCGGGCACACCTCAATTATTCCTTCAAACAGTCGGACACCTACATTAGCACACCATCCGGCTACTTAATCAAGTGTTACACTTCACTAGTTGAAAAGGAAAAGGGTGGTACCGTACCCAAAACCACCACACTTGGGGCTAGGGTAACAACTTGGTACTGTACCACATTTGAACCAGGGGACAAAAACCACCTGTTCTGCGCCTAATGCGCAAGCGGAGCACTGACGCTCGAACTTGGCCGAGAAAATAGGGAAACCGACAAGTGGGGCACACCTGTCGGGATGACTTGGCGCAGACTAGTCCAATGGAGGAGCTGGCCCACGACCTCCTCGCCACCGGCAACCGTTCATGTGGGTCGTGGGGGCTAGCAACAAGGTGCAGCTCCTGCACCGCGTCTGGACACGGTGACCGCGGTGAGCGACACGCTCATCGTCGCTAGACACGGTCGGCTTCAGTCTACCGAGGGTGGCGTTAGCCCTGTGGCACAACTAGCAGATCAACACCCGGCTCGTCGAGGATGCACGGGGTGCTAAAGTGCGTGCGCGCCGCGACGCGTGTGCGGTGTGGTGTAGCGCGGCCAACTGCATCCCCAGGACCTGAGACCATGCCATGTCGTCTTGCTTTTTCAATGACATGTGGGGATCGCATGTGAGAAAAGGGCATGTCCAACGTTGCCACGACCGCAGCTGACTACCCTGGCACACCAAAAACCCTCGTCTATCGCTCCATCACGCGGTGTGTTCCCAGCCGGCACCAGCTGCCCGCATTCATGTCATCCGTCCGTATGCCGTCGTTAAGAGGCTCGGTGCCCGAGGAACCAGCTCCGGCGACTTAATGACGCACCCGGATGCTTGGCCTCACCGGAATGCGCTACTTAAAGCGGCAACGCCAAGCTAAACTCCACACCATAGCGCATCGTCCTGCTACCTAGCACCACATTCGCCATGACCGCGATCGCGAACGCTCTGCGGGAGAGCTTGTCTTTAGGGATGAAGCTCGAGGTCGTCACTCGCGATGCAATAGCAGCGTAGCCGGACGCGGACGCAACCACACAAGCGGTGGCCACGCTGGCGGCCGACGACGGGAGCACCATCAGCCACGCATCCTACTTGCCGTCGTCCAACGTCCGGCACCGCCAAGGTCGGGGACTCATCTGAGGATGAGTAAGGCATGCGAGGTGGCACGGCATGGTGTGCCAACTGGCCGGTCTGTCTCCCGTGTTCTACTCTTCCTCGCTGGAGACCGCACCTTCACTTCACGGGTCTTGAACCCTGCCCCCGTACATGGAGATCGCAGATGGAGGACGTCGGACGCCGCCGTAGAATAGGTCTAGGGTCGGGTTTCTTTTATTTTTGTGTCCTATAAAAGTTCGAAATGTTATGAAAATCTGTCGTGGTTGCATTAATCTCGTCCAGTGTATATGAACTTATACAATAATAGTAAGATATATTGTAGGAGTATATGGAATGATGATTCATTTTTGTGTGTATAAACTTAGAAGGTTTGACTCAAGACAAAGCTAACATGCGAAATAAATAAACACATAGGGTCTACATAAACAATTTATCTTAGGACTCCAATAGTACGTCCACTACACATTCACGCATTTCACATCTTTCTACATCTACGGGAACCTACGAAAGGGTTAACGTAAATTGCCTCTCTCTCTCCTCCCTAATTTTCATGGTGGTGGGCCTCTCCCTCCCCCCCAATCTACAATCAACAGCTCACATGTTTCACATTATGTTAATTATGTAGGTGTAGCATTACTCGTCCGAAAAAACCCAACTAAGCCAACCTCCCAGCATATCGCGCGGGAAAAGACCCGGTCGCGCCGTTTTAGTCGGGATTACCGGATTACTAGTAGTAGTATCGATGGATCACGTGAAGAACGAAGTTTTTTTTGAGGGGGGAAGCACCAAGTTTAAAAAGGAAAAAAGGCAGTACACTCACATCACCCCTGTCGCTGTCGCATTGCACCCCACACACGTTCGGTCCTGCACACGGCTCACGCAAAAGGAACGCGCTTCGTCTTGCCTCTTCACTGACACGTGGGACTACACTTGGAGAAACCAACCATGCGCCAAACACCCCCCACCCGCCGCGCGAAAATCCCCCCCAAAAATTCCCCCCAAATCCCAAATTCAACCGCCCTTCGGCCAACTAGCCAATAATATTCCCCAAACCCCCCTCCTCCCGGCCCCCTCCACTCCATTCGCTCCACCAAAGCCGCCCTCCACGCCGCGTTGATACGTCGGCACCGCGGGTCATCGAGGGGACGCACAGCGATCCTCTCGCTCCCACAGTATGCTCTCGTAGACTGCCGTCCTCTAGCCGCGCCGCCACCGCTGGCAATGTTCTTATGGAGACGCACGGCAGTCAGCTCCGCCACCACTGGCGATGTTCGGGTGGAGACGCACGGCGGTCAGCATCTCCCACGGTACACGCATTCTAGACTTAGGCCTCGTGCATGTCGGTGTAACGATGAATGTTAGCTGATAGACGTTGTTAATCTCACTGTTTGCCGAAGTAGTTTACAGTCAATATGCTCTGCTTAAGAAGCTTCCTTGGCCTGTTTTGCACTCAATCTGGTTAGCTGAGATGGCATGCCAAGCCCGATTAGTGGCTAAAATATCCTGCCATATATTTACTGGGACGTAGATTGCCATGGTATAGTAGCCAATCTATTAGTTGAAATAGCTCTACACCGTTTTATACTCGATCTTTGTTGCTAAGATGGCCTTCGATAGTTCGATGGCTGTTTTCTCGGCCTCATTGACTGTTGAAACAGCCTGCCATAATTTAGCACTCAAATCTGTTTGTTGAATTAGCTTTACATATATTTCGTTACTGAGATCTGCTTGTGCAAATATCTTGCCATAGCTTTAGACATCGACCTACATATTTTTTCTGGACTTCGTAAAAAAACATATATCTTTTCATATAATATCTATTAGAAGAACTAATTTGTATGTCTACAGATGGACAGGACTTGGATAACTTCTGCTGAAGATTCTCCACTACATATGTCGAGGGGGTTGAAAACTTCATGAACTTTATCATAGCTGAGTACGGTGGTCCAAAATTTGATGTGCTCTACACGTGTAGCAGTTGTATGAATTCAGTTAAAAGACCCTAGTCTACTATGCAAAATCATCTGCACTTGTATGGGATGTCGGCCACATATACTAGGTGGGTTCATCATGGTGAAGCTGTGAACGTCAATGTTACTGACTATGTGGAAGTAGCAGACCACCATCTTGATCTGCCTGATGCTCAGGTGGAAGAGGAGGAGGTGGTGGTGGCGGAGCCAGTGAGTTTGATCAACATTGAAACAATGCTACGAAATGCTCGTGCATTTCGTGAACTTTCACCTGCAGAAGAAAAACGGTGGGCCCGCATGTTGGAACAATGCAATGTGGTTGTCACCCCAGGAAATAAGCTGTCAGTATTCTCAGCTATGGTCACCTTTCTTCAAGTGAAGACATCTGAGCGGATGACCAACAAATCAATCAAT
This sequence comes from Triticum aestivum, assembly GCF_018294505.1. NCBI lineage: Eukaryota > Viridiplantae > Streptophyta > Magnoliopsida > Poales > Poaceae > Triticum > Triticum aestivum. Next base: position 255,907,084 of record NC_057805.1, read on the forward strand.
GAGATGTTGGCTGCTTTCCGCAGATCTTTCCCAGATGCATCTAAGCTACCACACACCTACAGTAAAATGAAGAATTTCCTTCGTGTAGTTGGATTTGGATATGATATGATCCATGTTTGTAAGAATAATTGTGTTCTGTTCCGGAAGGATTATGCCAACTTAAGTGAATGCCAAAAATGCAAATCATCAAGATGCAAAGATGGCGATGCTGTGAAGAGGATTCCTTGTAATGTTCTTAGACATTTTCCAATTATACCAAGATTGCAGAGGTTGTTTCATGATGTTGAAACAAGAGAGGATGTACTGTGACATTCTAGGAACCAGGAGTACAGAGACCATAATATAATGAGCCACCCATCTCATGGTAGTGACTGGAAAATCTTTAGTCAGAAACACAACAAGTTTGCTGCTGACCCGAGAGACATTAGACTTGGCCTAGCTTCAGATAGATTTAACCCATTCGGCCACCAGAGTGCCACATATAGCATGTAGCCAGTGCTTGTTATCACTTACAACATGCCTCCAAATGTCCGCACCAAAGAATCAAACTACATGATGGCCTTGCTCATCCCAGGTCCAAAAAGTCCTGGAAAGGATTTTGATTTATTCATGGAGCCTCTTGTGGAGGAACTTCAACAGCTATGGAGGGGTGTTCTCACTCGAGAACTATATAGCAGCCCACCAGCTGATTTCTTTCTGTGTGCTGTTATAATTTGGTGCATCCATGATTATCCTGCTTTGGGCACTATGTCAGGGCGAACGACACATGGTTACAATGCATGTGTTTGCTGTGACAAGAATCCGCTGTCATACGCAATACTTAGCAAGATCTGTTACATTGGACACTACCGTTTTCTTGCCAAGGACAAGCCGCGTCCTACAAAATACCGAAGACATGTGTTCAATATTAATGCAAAGCATGAAAACCATGATGCACCAAAGAGGCTCACCGCCGATGAGTTGCAAGTGGAATTAGAGAAGGTCAGGCATATTACACCAGGAAACCATCCTGATAATGGTAGCGGGAAAAGGAAGTGTGGCAGGGCAGAAGAGAGATTATTGTTTACCCGCATGTCCACTTTGTGGGACTTGGCGTATTGGAAAGATTTGGATCTGCGGCATAATCTTGAGGTGATGCACATCGAGAAAAATATATGTGACAACATTATCGGCACACTTCTTAATATTGAAGGCAAGACGAAAGATACCTTAAAATCTAGGATTCATTTGACACACCTGGGTATCAGAAAGGATTTACAGGTGCAAGATGAAGGTAAACCACGGGATATGGCACCAGCTGTGTACGTCTTGGACAAGGTAAAAAGAAAAGAATTCTGCGAGGTCCTATCACGTCTGAGATTCCCACATGGATTTGCTTCCAACCCTGAAAGGAGAGTCAGTGCAGATGGAAACAAGGTACAAGGGTTGAAAACTCATGACTGCCACGTCCTACTTCAAAGGGTTTTACCTGTTATCCTTAGAGGATTGGGCCGCCCTGACTTATAAAGAGCAGTTGCAGAGTTGGGACAATTCTTCAGGGAACTCTGCAGTAGAAATATTAGGACAGATGCTTTGGAGCGTCTTAGAGATAAGATACCAACTATCCTATGCGACCTTGAGAAGATATAACCTCCAGCCTTCTTTGATGTGATGGTGCATTTGGCTGGTCATCTACCTGATGAGGCACTACTTAGAGGTCCAGCACAGTATGGCTGAATGTACCATACTGAAAGGCGGCTAGGCACTTTCAAGGGCTATGTTAGGAATAGAGCTAGACCCGAGGGTTCCATTGCAGAGGCCTACATTGCTACACAAGCATTGACATTCTGCTCAAAATACATTGAAACGGCTGATCAGCTTAGCAAAGAGGTGGGTGAAGACAATCCCGGGCTCAATGTTTTCGATTGTTCAGTTCGAGTTACAGGGAAGAGTCGACAAGATGACAAACTTGAAGATTTGGACAAAAGGGTTTGGTATGTGTTGAATAACTGTCCTGAGATACTACCTTATATCAAGTAAGTGCTAAGTACTGCAGCTTATACATTCTAATCTACTAAACTTGTAGCACATTCTTTATATATTTGGATGTTTGATGCAATCACTATGTTGTGCAGCATCTACAAAAAGGACTTACTGCCGCAAAATCCAAGAAACATTGACAAACTGGTTATGGCAGGATTTGCGAAATGGTTCAAGAGCCATGTAAGCTTTTGACTTGCACTGTCAGTTTTTTTAATATATTGAGTACATAAGATGATCAACTTGTCTATTTTCTAACCATAGGTTAAGAAGATGCGGGAGGATGGGCAGGCAGTTGATGATGCCCTTTACGCACTAGCAATGGGTCCTAATACTCGGGTAAGAAATTATGAATCTTGCGTTGTTGGAGATGTGCGCTACAACACCCTTGCACGCGACGAAGGCAGGAAGAGACAAAATAGTGCCATCATGATCACGGATACGTACGGCAGAGAGACAACTGAAATGTATGCTAACATAACAGACATTGTTCAGTTGTAGTATATCTCCAATTTCGAGGTTCATTGGTGTGTGGTTCTGTTGTGCTGTCGTTCGTATAACCTGTTTTTCAGGATCGCAAAACCCAGAGCTGATGATTATTTCAAATCCATCAATGTCAAGGCGGCGTACCAGACCAACGAACCTTTTATTTTGGCAAATCAAGCAACACAAATATTTTTCTTGCAAGACACATTTGCACGTAGTGATGACTGGAGAGTATTGCAAAGGTTTGAGCAGAGGAATTCGTTTAATGAAGTTGCACAACAAGATGATGCTTACACTGCTCCTGATGTACAAGATTCCACATATGTTCCTAATATATTTGAGAACCATCATGCCAATGACGCTGTCGAAAAGATTGCCTGTCGGGCCGTGGACATACAAGAGTTGATCAAGAAGAAGCCAATGTTCGAGGACATTGAGGATGAAGAAGAAGATGACACTGTGGGGAATTATGATTCAGACTAATACACATGGAGAAGTGATAACCCACAAGTATAGGGGATCAATTGTAGCCTCTTCCGATAAGTAAGAGTGTTGAACCCAACGAGGACCTAAAGGTAGAACAAATATTCCCTCAAGTTCTATCGACCACTGATACAACTCAACGCACGCTTAACGTTCACTTTACCTAAAACAAGTATGAAACTAGAAGTACTTTGTAGGTGTTGTAGGATAGGTTTGCAAGATAATAAAGAGCACGTAAATAAAAACTATGGGCTGTTTAGATAAAGACACAACTAAGTTAGTTTTAGTAGAGATCTTTTTCTCACGAGAAAGTTATTTGTCCCTAGGCAATCGATAACTAGACCGACAATCATTATTGCAATTTTATATGAGGGAGAGGCATAAGCTAACATACTTTCTCTTCTTGGATCATATGCACTTATGATTGGAACTCTAGCAAGCATCCGCAACTATTAAAGATCATTAAGGTTAAACCCAACCATAACATTAAAGTATCAAGTCCTCTTTATTCCCATACGCAAACAACCTACTTACTCGGGTCTGTGCTTTGTCACTCACGCCACCCACCATAAGCAAATCATGAACATATTGCAAACCCTACAGCGGGGATCCCTCACGCTTGCGCGACACGGGGCGCACCATAGGATAGCACCAATAATAAAACATGCAACTCAAACCAATCACGATCATCAATGAACCCATAGGACAAAACTGATCTACTCAAACATCATAGGATGGCCATACAACATTGGGAAATAATATATAGTGTTGAGCACCATGTTTAAGTAGAGATTACAACGGGTAAAAGAGGGGTTACATTGCTGCATAGAGGGGGAAAGAGTTGGTGATGACGGCGGTGAAGTTGTTGGTGTAGATCGTTGTCGCGATGATGGCCCCGGTGGCGTTCCGGCGCCACTGGGAGAGAGGGGGAGAGGGCCCCCCTTCTTCTTCTTCTTCTTCTTCTTCTTCTTCTTCTTCGTCTTCCTTGACCTTCCGCCTAGATGGGAGAAGGGTTTCCCCTCTGGTCCTTGGCTTCCATGGCGGTGGAGAGGTGGGAGCCCCTCCGAGATTGGATCTCTCTCACTGTTTCCTTCTGTTTCTGCGCTCTCAGATTCTGGCCTTTTACCGTTTCTTAAATTCCCGGAGATCCGTAACTCTGATTGGGCTGAAATTTTAACACGATATTTATCCGGATATTAGCTTTCCTGCAACGAAAGAAGGGCACCAACCGCCTTACAGAGTGGCCACAAGGTCCAGGGGCGCGCCCTCCGACCTTGTGGGCCCCTCGGGCATCGTCTCGCGTAGATTTTTTTCCCAAAAATCACATATATTCCAAAAATAATCTCCGTAAGTTTTTATCCCGTTTGGAATCCGTTTGATATGGATTTTCTGCGAAACAAAAAACATGCAACAAACAGGAACTGGCACTGGGCACTGGATCAATATGTTAGTCCCAAAAATAGTATAAAAAGTTGCCAAAAGTATGTAAAAGTTGTAGAATATTGTCATGGAACAATAAAAAATTATAGATACGACGGGGACGTATCACCATCCCCAAGCTTAATTCCTGCTCATCCTCGAGTAGGTAGATGATAAAAAAATTGATGTGGAATGCTACCTAGCATAATCTTGATCATATAATCTAATCATGACAAGAATATTAAGACATGAGTGATTCAAAGAAATAGTGTATCATTTGACATTAAGACAATAATACTTCAAGCATACTAATAAAGCAATCATGTCTTTCTCAAAATAACATGGCCAAAGAAAGTTATCCCTACAAAATCATATAGTATGGCTATGCTCCATCTTCATCACACAAAGTATGTCATCATGCACAACCCCGATGACAAGCCAAGCAATTGTTTCATACTTTGAATTTTCTCAAGCCTTTTCAAGTTTCACGCAATACATGAGCGTGAGCCATGGATATAGAACTATAGGTGGGATAGAATATGGTGGTTGTGGAGAAGACAAAAAGAAGGAGATAGTCTCACATCAACTAGGCATATCAACGGGCTATGGAGATGCCCATCAATAGATATCAATGTGAGTGATAGGGATTTCCATGCAACGAATGCACTAGAGCTATAAGTGTATGAAAGCTCAAACTGAAAACTAAGTGGGTGTGCATCTAACTTGCTTGCTCATGAAGACCTCGGGCATTTGAGGAAGCCCATCATCAAAATATACAAGCCAAGTTCTATAATGAAAAATTCCCACTAGTATATGAAAGTGACAACGTAGGAGACTCTCTCTATGAAGAACATGGTGCTACTTTGAAGCACAAGTGTGGTAAAAGGATAGTAGCATTGACCCTTCTCTCGTTTTCTCTCTTTCTTTTTGTTTTTTGGGCCTTCTCTTTTTTTGGCCTCTTTTTTTGTCTGGAGTCTCATCCCGACTTGTGGGGGAATCATAGTCTCCATCATCCTTTCCTCATAGGGACAATGCTCTAATAATGATGATCATCACACTTTTATTTACTTACAACTCAATATTACAACTCGATATCTAGAACAATATGACTCTATATGAATGCCTCTGGCAGTGTACCAGGATGTGCAATGATCTAGCATAGCAAAGATATCAAAAAAAGGAGAAGCCATGAAAATATCATGCTAGCTATCTTACGATCATGCAAAGCAATATGACAATGAATGCTCAAGTCATGTATATGAATATGATGGAGGTTCCATGGCAATATATCTCGGAATGGCTATGGAAATGCCATAATAGGTAGGTATGGTGGCTGTTTTGAGGAAGATATAAGGAGGCTTATGTGTGATAGAGCGTATCATATCACGGGGTTTGGATGCTGGAAGGATCGATATAGTTCACTAGAGGGGGGGGGGTGAATAGGCAACTAAATTTTTTTAGCTTTTCTTTACCAAATTAAACTTTGCATCAAAATAGGTTGTCTAGATATGCAACTAAGTGAGCAACCTATATGATGCAATGACAACAAGCACGCAAGCAAATAAGAGATATAACACGAGTAAGCTTGTGAAAGTAAAGGGACGAGATAACCAAGAGTGGAGCCGGTGAAGACGAGGATGTGTTACCGAAGTTCCTTCCTTTTGAGGGGAAGTACGTCTCCGTTGGAGCGGTGCGGAGGCACAATGCTCCCCAAGAAGCCACTAGGGCCACCGTATTCTCCTCACGCCCTCACACAATGCGAGATGCCGTGATTCCACTATTGGTGCCCTTGAATGCGGCGACCGGACCTTTACAAACAAGGTTGGGGCAATCTCCACAACTTAATTGGAGGCTCCCAACGACACCACAAAGCTTCACGATGATGGACTATGGCTCCGCGGTGACCTCAACCGTCTAGGGTGCTCAAACACCCAAGAGTAACAAGATCCGCTAGGGATAAGTGGGGGGAATCAAATTTCCCTTGGTGGAAGTGTAGATCGGGGCCTTCTCAACCAATCCCGAGCAAATCAACAAGTTTGATTGGCTAGGGAGAGAGATCGGGCAAAAATGGAGCTTGGAGCAACAATGGAGCTTTTGGGGGAAGAGGTAAGTCAACTTTGGGGAAGAAGACCCCCTTTTATAGTGGGGGAAGCAATCCAACCGTTACCCCCCACTCCAGCCCCGCAGAGAGCGGTACTACCACTTGGCCAGCGGTACTACCGCTTGGCCAGCGGTACTACCGTTCCCTCCCGCGGTACTGCCGCTGGGCCCAGAGCGGTACTACTGCGGTGGTCAGGGCGGTACTACCGCACACGAGCGGTACTACCCCCCCACTGCCGCGGCAAGTACCGTAAAACCCGACACGGAAAAAGACCCCTCGAATCGAGGCGGTACTAGCACGAAGCTGAAGCTGTACTACGGCTGGGAGCTACAGCGGTACTACCGCTGTGGAGCGGTACTACCGCTTGTAGCACCCAAGCGGTACTAGCGCTCCGGCCCGCGGTACTACCGCTGGGACCAGAGAGGGCACACTGAGAGAGGGGAACGAGCTCATCAACGAAGCGGAAAGGCTCGGAGGGTGTGCAAAGGAAGTGTACGTGATGATTCCACCCTAGCCTTTCCAAAGCGGACCTCCTCTTGATAGTACGGTGATCCCTACGAAACTAGTCCACCAAACTAATTCGAAAGTACTACACCGTCTTCGCTTCAAACTCCGAGGGGAGGGAATCGTCTCGTGCCAAAGGATGAATCTCTGAAAAACTCAATGCACACGATTAGTCCGCAAAAGCATTGTCATCAATCACCAAAATATCTTAGGGATAAATATGCCCTTACAATCTCCCCCTTTTTGGTGGATTGATGACAATACGGGATTTGCACAAACGGGAAAAGACAAAGGACATAAGCAAACCCCCAAGTCTCTAAAATATAGACGGGCTCCCCCTAGATGTGTGCCATCAAGATAAGTGCTTTGGACTGCACGACACACATACTAGGATCAACACTCCCCCTGTATTTTAGAGACCAACAACCTAAGCGTGATTCAAGAGAGCAGGATATATAACATAATAAGCATGCAACTCATGAGATACCAAAAGACTAGAGACATAGATAACGATATGATAAGGATAAGGTAGCATATGTCTCACACCATATGACTGGAACTTAGGTCTCACGGAACACAAAACCAAACAAAGCACAAGGTAGCAAACACAACGAAAGCACAAAGACAAAGACACACTCGCAACACAACGACGCAAATCCCTAAACTCTCTCCCCCTTTGGCATCGAGACACCAAAAGGGGCAAAGAGCTAACCTACGGCTCCAGGTGAGAGCATGCTGAGGATCTCGAACATCAGGACTCTGCGTGATCATCTGCACCACCATCCTCGGCCGGAAACTGCTCGGCATCTGAATCGGTCCACGGACAGTGCTGCTGGATCCACTCCTCCTCCTCAGTGATCTGACCCTCAGAGCCGCTGGTGACTGTCGCACCCAACTGACGCATAAGCTCCTTGTGACGTCCCCTTGCCTTCTTCTCAGCCACATGAGTCATGTACTGACCGTGAGACTCCATGCAGAACAGCTTCTTCATCTTGTGTTTGAGCTTCTTTGCCCAAGAGGGCTCTGCCGCAGAAGGCTCTGTCCCAGAAGGCACATAATCCTCATCGTCATCATCGGCCTCATCCTCGCCCTCGGTCTCCATGGCAGCAGCAGAAGACGGAACCCCAGATGTAGGAACGGAGGTGCCCCAATTATCCTTCTTCCTCAGACGCTTGATCTCATGAGAAACCAACTCTCCAGTTTCCAGCTGCTCCGCGGGAAAGGAACGTCTCCAGGCCTTCTCAATGAGCAACATGATGAATGGACCATAGATCGGGCACTTGCGCTCAGAAATGGCAGTGAGAAGTTCAGACCACATAACATGAGAGATGTCCAGGGACTCGCCAGTGTTTGCTTCCTTCTCACGCTGGCAGAAGAGAAGCATATCCACGAGATAGGAGTGAACCATATCCAGATTCCCGATGCGAGGAAAGAGGGTCTCTCGAAAGATACGATGAAGGATGTCCAGGTAGGCGGACAACTCATAGGTCTCCTTCTTAGTCACAGGGTGAACCTTCACAGTGCAGTAGGGCCAGAGGGCTTGCTTGTGAGTGGAGTTGACGTTGTGGTGAGGGCGAAAGCCAACAGGAGTCTCAAGCCCGCGATCTTCCACATGAAGTAACTCCATGAAGGCCTTCCACTTGACAGACAGTAACTTGCCATTTGTCATCCAGGTCAGAGTCCTTTCTTCATCAGTTCCAAGATGGACAGTAGCAAAGAACTGAGCCACCAACTCTGCATCAAAGTCCTTGTTGAACTGCATGATTCTGAGAATGTTGAGCTGAGTACACATCTGAAGAGCTTCACCAAAGTATTCGGGATCCTTCTCCATGGCATCTGTGTCGATGGAGCGAACATTAACAAAGAGATTCTTCTTGGCCTTGATCACATCAAAGAAGATGGCAAACTGAAAGCGGTTCCAGAACGGGCGGTTGACCAAACTGGGTTCTTGGTCTTCCGCATAGGGGTTGCGGCGACGCTTTGCCCAGAACTCCTTTGCAGACATCTCAGTCACAGTCTTGGCCCTTGGCTTCGGCCTGTTGGCAAGTTTCTTCTGACGTTGAGGATTAGCACTTGAGGAAGCACCCACTGGCGGCGGTGGAGCACTGGAGGAACCACCAGCAGACTCAGATGTGCGGTACCGCTTTGACGTTGAACGCCCGGGGTTGACACGGCGGACTTGCTGCTCAGGATGTTCATCACCTGGAACCAAACACACGAACAGAAAACCAACACGAAAGAAAAAAAGCGTAAGCCTCCAAACAAAACAACATGGATCAAACAAAGGTAGGGAATGATGGAATCTGGCAGACAGCGGTAGTACCGCTGGCCATAGGCGGCAGTACCGCCCAAGCGGTAGTACCGCCCCAGCGGGAGCGGTAGTACCGCGCAAGACGGGGAACCGGCGGTTCCTACTGCCGTGGTCAGATCCGGCACTACCGGACTGCCAAATTCAAAAATATACCTACCAAAACTTAATCCACATAGTCTAGACGCCTTCTCCAAACTACTCAAACCGAGATTTAGCCAAAAATCTAGAGATGCAACCACTATTGCCCCAAAAGCACTAGATCTGAGAACTAGACAAAAAGAGAGAAAGAACGAGGGCAATACCGGCATCCATGGCAAGAGGACGAGGTGGGGATCGACTCCACCGAAGGGAATGGAGAGGGATGGCCCGGAGACGGCGGCCCGCCGGAGCCCTCCCGCGGCGAGGAGTCGCTGGAGAGAGGGAGAGGGACGAAGGGGTGGTGCGAATGGGTATGGGGGAGGAGAAACCTCCCCCTGCCCCGACATAACCCCCTGATCCCGCCCCCCAGCGGTAGTACCGCTCGGGTGGGCGGTAGTACCGCTTGTCCATATAAGCGGTAGTACCGCGCACCACCAGCGGTAGTACCGCCCAGCCAATACTCCACAGACTAGACACAGAGGCTTAGCTCAAAAGAAGAGAGAAACAAACGGCAAGAAAAGAGAGCAAAACACACAGCAACAAAAGCATCAGCACGAGGACAAGAACCACACACCTCTACAAGAGAGGGCGGTGGCCGAGGCCACCTATGTTTGAGTCAATTGGTATGGCACCGCGAAGAATTATCCTTGGGCCCATGACCAAAACTCGTCTTTGAAGCACAAGTACCATAAAAAATGGCTAATGTGAAAGAGTTGATCAATTTATGCATAATAAGGGGAGGGAGAGTTCATTAAGAGAACAACACTCCCCCTATGTCTATGCCTCACCTAAACAAGATAACAAGTTGAGTATGGTGGGGAGTGCAAGTGCTCAAGCAACATTGCTCGAATCAATGATATTTAGCTCATGCCTTAACTCGCGAAATCTTGCTTCATCCAATGGCTTCGTGAAAATATCTGCAAGGTTATCATGAGTGTTGACATAGTTGAGCTCGATCTCCCCTCGCCTAATATGATCCCGGATGAAGTGATACCGAATCTCAATATGCTTCGTCTTGAAGTGTTGCACCGGGTTGAGAGAAATCTTGATGGCACTTTCATTGTCACACCAAAGAGGCACTTTGTCACAAATGACACCGTAATCCTTTAAAGTTTGCCTCATCCATAAGAGTTGTGCACAACAACTCCCGGCCGCCACATACTCCGCTTCGGTGGACGAGAGAGACACACAACTTTGCTTTTTAGAAGACCAACTTACCAACGAGCAACCAAGAAATTGACACCCTCCGGAAGTGGACTTCCTATCCACTTTGTCTCCCGCCCAATCGGAGTCCGAATAACCTACAAGCTTGAAGTTTGCTCCTCTTGGGTACCATAAGCCAAAGTTTGGGGTATGAGCCAAATATCGAAAGATTCGCTTGACCGCCACAAAGTGGCTTTCCTTAGGTGCGGCTTGAAACCGTGCACAAATTCCCACACTCAACATGATATCTGGTCTAGATGCACAAAGGTAAAGTAATGAACCAATCATGGAGCGATATACCTTTTGATCCACTGCTTTACCATTGGGATCGATGTCAAGTTGGCACTTGGTGGGCATTGGAGTGGACGCCGGCTTGACATCACTTAGCTTGAATCTCTTGAGCATGTCTTGAGTGTATTTGGCTTGGTTGATGAAGGTTCCTTCTCTTCTTTGCTTTACTTCGAAACCGAGAAAGAACTTCAACTCTCCCATGGAAGACATCTTGAACTTTGAGGTCATGAGTGCGGCAAATTCCTCATTGAAAGCTTTGTTAGGGGAACCAAAGATAATGTCATCAACATATAGTTGGCACACAAACAACTCCCCTTTGACCTTCTTAGTAAAAAGAGTGGGGTCGATTAGCCCAACTTCAAACCCACGATCTTGTAACAACTCGGTAAGGTGGTCATACCACGCACGTGGGGCTTGTTTAAGGCCATAGAGTGCCTTATCGAGTTGATACACATGATCGGGAAAGTAGGGATCCTCGAACCCGGGGGGTTGTTTGACATACACCAACTCATTAATAGGTCCATTAAGAAAAGCACTCTTCACATCCATTTGTTGCAACTTAAAGTTGTGATGAGAAGCATAAGCAATCAACAAACGAATAGATTCAAGGCGAGCAACGGGAGCAAAGGTTTCACCGTAGTCGATACCCTCGACTTGGGAGTAGCCTTGTGCCACCAATCGTGCCTTGTTGCGGATGATGGTCCCATGAGCATCTTGCTTGTTCTTGAATATCCACTTCGTTCCAATGACATTGTGGTTCCCCGTTGGCCTTGGCACTAATCTCCACACCTTGTTGTACTCGAAGTTGTTGAGTTCTTCATGCATGGCATTGAGCCAATCCGGATCTTCGAGAGCTTCATATACCTTTTGGGGTTCCACACAAGAGACAAACGCGTGATGTTCACAATAGTTTGCCAATTGTCTACGAGTGCTTACCCCCTTTTGAATGCTTCCAAGTACATTCTTCATGAGATGACCCTTGGTGGAGAGCTTGGAAGCAATCTTGGCGGCACGACGCTCCAATTCCTCCTCGGAGGTGAGTTGAGGAGCGGTCACTTGATCATCTTGAGCGCCGTCTTGAGCTTGTTCTTGATCTTGAACTTGCTCGGAGGAGAGAACTTGACCTTGGTCATCACTTGGTGTGTCTCCACCGTCTTGATCATGATTTTGCCCTTGGTCTTGTTCATGAGGTTGAGGGCCTTCACTTTGTTCTTCGGAAGCGTGTGGGCCTTGGGTTGGTGATGGCTCCACTTGAGTGGAGCATTGTCCTTCTCCTTCGGCCACAAGGGGTTCCTCAATGGGTAGGATAAAACCAACACCCATTCTTCTTATGGCTTGAGGAGGAATTTCATCACCTACATCACAAGTGCCACTTTGCTCCACTTGGGAGCCGTTATTCTCATCAAACTCCACGTTACACGTCTCCTCAATAAGTCCCGTGGATTTATTGAGGACACGGTAAGCATGAGAGTTTGTAGCATAACCAACAAATATGCCCTCATATGCTCTAGCCTCAAATTTAGACAATCGAACACCTTTCTTGAGAATGAAACACTTACACCCGAACACCCGAAAGTACTTGAGGTTGGGCTTGTTACCGGTGAGTATCTCATATGGAGTCTTGTTCAAGCCTTTGCGGAGGTAGAGCCGATTGGATGCATGACACGCGGTGTTGATGGCTTCGGCCCAAAAGTTGTATGGAGACTTGAACTCCGCCATCATGGTCCTTGCGGCATCCATCAACGTCCGGTTCTTCCTCTCCGCAACACCGTTTTGTTGAGGGGTGTAAGGTGCGGAATATTGATGCTTGATCCCCTCATCACTAAGAAACTCATCCAAGGTGTAGTTCTTGAACTCGGTGCCGTTGTCACTTCTTATTGTCAAGATCTTTGCATTGTGTTGACGTTGGGCTTCATTTGCAAAGTCAATGACGGTTTGTTGGGTCTCACTTTTCCTCTTGAAGAAATACACCCAAGTGTATCTTGAATAGTCATCCACAATTACCAAGCAATACTTTCTACCCCCAAGACTATCAAAGGATGGAGGTCCAAAGAGATCCAAATGAAGGAGCTCCAAAGGCCTCTTCGAGTAAATGAGAGTCGTGGGAGGGTGAGCCTTCTCATGAAGCTTTCCTTCGATACAAGCACTGCAAGCACGATCTTTAGCAAAACTAACGTTCGTTAGTCCACGGACATGGTCCCCCTTGAGAAGACTTTGCAAAGATCTCATATTGACATGGGCTAAACGGCGATGCCAAAGCCATCCCACGTCAACTTTAGCCATTAGGCATGTCGCGGTCTTAGTGGGTCGCTCCGAAAAGTTAATCACATAGAGACCGTTCTCGACATGCCCAACAAAGGCTACTTTAAGAGTCTTGCTCCACAAGAGGGCCACGGTATCAATATCAAAGAAAGTGGCAAAGCCCATGATAGCAAGTTGACGAACGGAAAGTAAATTGTATGCAAGGGACTCAACTAGCATGACCTTCTCGATCGTGAGATCATGAGAAATGACAACTTTGCCGAGTCCCAATACCTTAGAAGACGAGGCATCACCCCACTCGACATTGGTGGGCATAGATGGAATCTTGTGCACGTCCACCACCAAGTCCTTGCTTCCGGTCATATGATTTGTAGCTCCACTATCGAGCAACCATGATCCCCCACCGGAAGCAAACACCTACAAGAGATCAATGCTTGGTTTTAGGTACCCATTTTGTAATGGGTCCTTTGATGTTAGTAACAAGGGTCTTAGGAACCCAAATGGACCATTCAATATACTCATGAGGAGAACCAACAAATTTGGCATAAACATGCCCATCACTAGCACGACATAACACATAAGAAGGATTAAAGTCGCCGGCTTTGTTGGATGGGGTGGTATTGCCCTTCTTGACACCGTCACCCTTCGCATTGTTCTTCTTCTCCTTGGAATCACCCTCTCCCTCCTTCACAAAAGTTTGCTTGAGAGGAGGAGGTCGTTTGGTCTTGTCATTCTTCTTCTTGTTCTTGGGCTTGGGTGCGAACCCAATCCCCTCCTTGGCCACAACTTCCTTTTGGTTTCTCAAAAGGTCGTTGAGGTTCTTCTCACCTTGTATGCATGACACAAGGCCTTTCTCAAGTTGCTCCTTCAACTTAGCATTCTCCTCAACAAGGTGCACATGCTCACAACAAGGGTTAGTAGCATTTGCATTATCAATTAACACCATATGAGGAAAGGTGGCTTTCTCCTTAGTTAGCTTTACTTGGAGTTGATCATGAGACTCCTTGAGGCTAGCATGAACACCCTTCAAGACTTTGTGAGCCTTGTCGAGAATGTCAAACTCCTCTTTAAGTCTAGCAAGATCAACCCCAAGTTTTGCCTTCTCGGAATTTAGCACACGAGACACAACAAGAGCATGATCAAGATCTTTCTTTAACTTAGCATGATCATCGTTGTATGACTCCTCAAGAGCCAAACGAAGACCACGCTCTTCATCAAGAGCATTGGAAAGATCCGAAATCTCATCGGCATAGTCACGACTATGCCCCTCCATCTTAGAGATGGTATCTTCGTGAGCCTCGATCATGTCATTGGCTTCACCAAGTTGTTCCAAGAGAGCAACGAAGTGCTTCTTGGATTTACCCTTGAGTTTACCCATAAAGGTCTCAAACTCATTTTCCTCCACATTTGTCCCCTCATGTCCATCAATGCTATCCGTCGAAGAAGGATGATTAATGATGGTAGTTTTGATGTTGGGGGTTACCTTGTTGGTGGCTTTAGCCATGAGGCACTTGGCGGTGATGTTCTCATTGGGTGAGTCGAAGAGAGACACCCGTGGAGTCTTCGCAATGGCAACGGAGGCCATGGCAACCGACTCACCATCTTCATCATCGTCATCATCCTCATTGTACTCTTCTTGTACCACCAATGCCTTGGGAGGAGTCTTCTTGGTGAAGTTGCTCTTGTTGGGGAACGACTTGGCCTTGTCCTTTCTAATGAGCTTGCCACCATTGTCTTCCCTCTTCTCGTAAGGGCACTCCGCAACAAAGTGGCTCACATTGCCACAATTGAAGCAAGTCCTCACTCGTTGCTTGCCCTTTGCGCCACTTGAATTGCTCTTGTTGAAGTTTGGCCTTGTGTTCTTCTTGCTCCAAAATTGCCTTGAAGCAAGAGCCATGTGTTCATGATAGGCATACTTCGTATCTTCGAGGTTGCCCTCCTCTTCTTCCTCTTCATCCTCTTCCTCCATACTAACCTTGGCCTTTAGAGCAAGGTTGGGCTTCTTTACTCTTTGAGAGCGAAGAACCGCATTGTCGGCGGTCTTATCCAAGATGCTCATAGCAACAAACTCATCCAACACTTCACTTGATGACAAGGTGTGGAAGTCCGGCCTTTGACGAATTACGGAGGACATGGCTTTGTGGTAGGGCATCATTGCCTTGAGGAATTTGCGCTTGATCCAATTGTTATCCTTGTCCTTACTTCCATGATCTCGGAGAGAGACCGCGAGTTTGGTTACTCTCCGAAAAAGCTCACGAGGTTCTTCATCTTCTTTCATTGCAAACTCGTCGGCTTCATCTTGCACCACTTCATAGTTGGAGCGTTGAATGCTTGCGCTTCCCCGATAGAGGGAAACAACTTGGAGCCAAGCATCTTTGGCCACGGTGTAGGGCCGGAGATGAGGAAGATCTTCGGGTGGGATTGCTTCTTGGATGATGAAGAGAGCATTCTCATTGAATTGATGATCCACAACTTCTCTAGGAGTGAAGTTACTTCGGTCATGCGGATAAAAACCTTCTTCAATGATTCTCCAAAGGTTAGTGTTCACATGATTTAAATGACGCTTAAAACGATAGACCCAAGAATCAAAATCTACATTCTTCTCAATCTTAGGGGCCGGGCCGCATGATTCAAATGAGTGGAAGGGAGCGGTCCACCATAGACAGGTGGAGGTTCCACATGGGCAAAGATGCCGGTCCCATTTTTACCACTAGAAGAAGGAGCTTTCTCGCTAGTAGCTTCCCCCTTGTCGGAGGTAGCATCCGTCACCTTGTTAGCGGGATCACCCACTTTCAACGGTGCGGTGGAAAGTTTAAGCCCTTCTAAGAATTTATTAAACATGCTTTCGACCTCGGTCGTCATGGAGGTTTTCAATGTGTCCAATGCCACATTGAATTCCTCACGAGAGACCGCGGTTCCCCCATCTCCCGTAGACGAGACCGGATTCACACCGGAGTGCTCCTCCACACCGTCTACAACGTCAACCATACTCTTTGGATGGTAAAGTCCTTAATAAAGAGACGAGGCTCTGATACCAATTGAAAGGATCGATATAGTTGACTAGAGGGGGGGTGAATAGGCAAGTAACAATTTTTAGCTTTTCTTTACCAAATTAAACTTTGCATCAAAATAGGTTGTCTAGATATGCAACTAAGTGAGCAACCTATATGATGCAATGACAACAAGCACGCAAGCAAATAAGAGATATAACACGAGTAAGCTTGTGAAAGTAAAGGGACGAGATAACCAAGAGTGGAGCCGGTGAAGACGAGGATGTGTTACCGAAGTTCCTTCCTTTGGAGGGGAAGTACGTCTCCGTTGGAGCGGTGTGGAGGCACAATGCTCCCCAAGAAGCCACTAGGGCCACCGTATTCTCCTCACGCCCTCACACAATGCGAGATGCCGTGATTCCACTATTGGTGCCCTTGAATGCGGCGACCGGACCTTTACAAACAAGGTTGGGGCAATCTCCACAACTTAATTGGAGGCTCCCAACGACACCACAAAGCTTCACCACAACGGACTATGGCTCCGTGGTGACCTCAACCGTCTAGGGTGCTCAAACACCCAAGAGTAACAAGATCCGCTAGGGATAAGTGGGGGGAATCAAATTTCTCTTGGTGGAAGTGTAGATCGGGGCCTTCTCAACCAATCCCGAGCAAATCAACAAGTTTGATTGGCTAGGGAGAGAGATCGGGCGAAAATGGAGCTTGGAGCAACAATGGAGCTTTTGGGGGAAGAGGTAAGTCAACTTTGGGGAAGAAGACCCCCTTTTATAGTGGGGGAAGCAATCCAACCGTTACCCCCACTCCAGCCCCGCAGAGAGCGGTACTACCGCTTGGCCAGCGGTACTACCGCTTAGCCAGCGGTACTACCGTTCCCTCCCGCGGTACTGCCGTTGGGCCCAGAATGCAACCCATCAATATAGTCCTTAACAAGCGCAAACTTCTCCGATATAGTGTAGTCGGGAGAATTCAAAAAGATAACAGGACTATCATGTGTGGGTGCAATAGCAACAATTTCATTCTTGACATACGAAACTATAGCAAGTTCATCTCCATAAACATAATTCATATTGGCATCTTGTCCACAAGCATAGCAATTATCAAGTTCATCAAAAAGGGATATTTCAAACGAATCAAAGGGATCATAGCAATTATCATAGCAATCATCCTTCGGTAAGCTCGAAGGGAAATTAAACAATGTATGAGTTGAAGAGTTACTATCATTAGAAGGTGGGCATGGGTAGCAAAATCCACTCTTCCTCCTTTTGTTCTTCGCTCTCCTTATCATCTTTTTCATCTAATGAGCTCACAGTGTCATCAATTTCTTCTCCCATAGATTCCTGCAAAATATTATTCTCTTCTTGGACATCGGAGACTTTCTCAATAAACGCATCAATATCGGCATTGTATTCATAATTCTCGTAGCAATATGTGAGTATAGCTAAATTTTCAGGTCTGTAAACAGCATCATAAATATTTTCACACTCTTAAACAAAGATTCAATTTCATAAGCACCCATAAAAGCAACGAATTCTTCTATTTGTTCCACATCATAGTAATCATATATACCATTAGCATAAGAAACCAAGGTTTTATCATCATTAAATTTGCATGAAAAGGGAAGGTGTGGGGCCTTCATCCTAGAGCAAGAAGTATAATCATATCTCAAGCATAGTTGTTGAGCATACCAACGCAACATATAAATTTGATCCCATAATAGTTTCCCTTTTTGAGTCAAGCTATAATCCCTAAAGTATTCACGTTGATCCAATGTTACTCCCATTATATAGTTGAATGGGGTTTTCTCAGGATTATCAAAGTAGTGCATAATATCTTTCACATAACATGCATCAAGGGTTTTAGGAGGTTCCCCGTCTCCATGAGTAGCAAGTACACCTATTTTTTTGGTATTTCGTGTTCCATATCCATAACTAAAGATAGAGATCAACTAAGAACAACAAATAAAATATACTTAGTGATAAAGCAAACAAGCACGCACGAGAATATTCACCCCACGCTATTGCTCCCCGGCAACGGCGCCAGAAAATGGACTTGATAACCCACAAGTATAGGGGATCAATTGTAGCCTCTTTCGATAAGTAAGAGTGTCAAAACCAACGAGGAGCTAAAGGTAGAACAAATATTCCCTCAAGTTCTATCGACCACCGATACAACTCTACGCATGCTTAATGTTCACTTTACCTAAAACAAGTATGAAACTAGAAGTATTTTGTAGGTGTTGTAGGATAGGTTTGCAAGATAATATAGAGCACGTAAATAAAAACTAGGGGCTGTTTAGATAAAGGCACAACTAAGTTAGTTTGAGTAGAGAGATTTTTGTCACAAGAAAGTTATTTTCCCCTAGGCAATCGATAACTAGACCGGTAATCATTATTGCAATTTTATATGAAGGAGAGGCATAAGCTAACATACTTTCTCTTCTTGGATCATATGCACTTATGATTGGAACTCTAGCAAGCATCCGCAACTACTAAAGATTATTAAGGTAAAACCCAACCATAGCATTAAAGTATCAAGTCCTCTTTATTCCCATACGCAAACAACCTACTTACTCGGGTCTGTGCTTCTGTCACTCACGCCACCCACCATAAGCAAATCATGAACATATTGCAAACTCAACAGGAGGGATCTCTCATGCTTGCGCGACACGGAGAGACCATAGGATAGCACCAATAATAAAAACATGCAACTCAAACCAATCACGATCATCAATGAACCCATAGGACAAAACCGATCTACTCAAACATCATAGGATAGCCATGCATCATTGGGAAATAATATATAGCGTTGAGCACCATGTCTAAGTAGAGATTGCAACAGGTAAAAGAGGGGTTACACCGCTGCATAGAGGGGGAAAGAGTTGGTGATGATAGCGGTGAAGTTGTTGGTGTAGATCATTGTCGCGATGATGGCCCCGGCGGCGTTCCGGCGCCACCGGAGAGAGCGGGAGAGGGGCCCGCCCTTCTTCTTCTTCCTTGACCTTCCCCCTAGATGGCAGACGGAATTCCCCTCTGGTCCTTGGCTTCCATTGCGGCGGAGGGGCGGGAGCCCCTCCGAGATTGGATCTCTCTCTGTTTCCTTCTGTTTCTGCGCTCTCAGATTCTGGCCTTTCACCGTTTCTTAAATTCCCGGAGATCCGTAACTCCGATTGAGCTGAAATTTTAACACGATTTTTATCCAGATATTAGCTTCTTGCGACAAAAGAAGGGCACCAACCGCCTTACGGAGTGGCCAAAAGGTCCAGGGGCGCACCCTCCGACCTTGTGGGCTCCTCGGGCATCGTCTCGCGTTGATTCTTTTTCCCAAAAATCACATGTATTCCAATAATAATCTCCGTTAGTTTTTATCCCGTTTGGACTCCGTTTGATATGGATTTTCAGAGAAACAATAAACATGCAACAAACAGGAACTGGCACTACGAACTGGATCAATATGTTAGTCCCAAAAATAGTATAAAAAGTTGCCAAAAGTATGTAAAAGTTGTACAATATTGGCATGGAACAATAAAAATTTGTATATACGACGGAGACGTATCACGAAGATGTTGATGCTACTGCTGCGGATGATGATTAGATTGCTTTTGTCGTATTTGCCTGTCAGAAAACGTTTTTTATCTACTATGTAAAATTGTGTTTGCTATGACAACTGAAACCTGATGAACTTGTTGTTTAGTATTTTGCTGTGAGAACATCACTTATTATGTATGTTGATTGTATGACGACTAAAACATGATGACATTGTTGTTTAGTTATACTCATATTTGGCTGTGAAACTTGAATTTAATGACATAGTTTTCTGTTGGACTGCAATTTGCTCGACGTCTTCGAATCGGAACAAAGCTGACCCGACAGGGCCCCTGCTAATGTATTTATTTATTAGCAAAAGGGCCTCTACTATTTATTTATTTATGAGCATAAGGGGATACCCCCTGATTTCTGTTAATAGAAATCATTAGATGTTCCCCCGATTTCCGTCAATAGAAATCATTAGATGTTCACAACACTACGCTCAGCCTGCTAAACAGGTTTCATTCATTACTAGTTTCAGCAAAGTGCTCATGTCATAGCCACTGAATACATCACGAGTGCTACATACACTACAAATAAAGAGCCAATCATCCTACAGAGCACATCGAGTTTGCCCATTATCTTCACAAGCTCTTTCATCTCTTCATTGCTGTCAAGGCCGTTCAGCAGCTATTGCTTGGCCATGATCAGAGGAACTACATCTTTAACCTTCTGCTTTGCATCTTCGTCTTCTGCCGTTCCTTTAGTTGCTTGTCCAACACCCCAACCTGCTGGTATTGGGATTCCTCGGCTAACCAAATAATCAACGTAGTTGCATTCCCCCACATCAGCAACTTCCCAGAAATACAAATCACACGAATCTTCCCTTTTCTGCACGAATCAAATTGGAAGATCGTCAACCAAACTATTAAAATAATCAGCAACTGAAAGCAGCAGAACAACACTTAAACATATTATTACCCCATGATTCAGGCATTTGTAGAAGGCTCGGCCAGGTTTGAGGATTGTGGTTGAGATGCGACAGATGACTCTGTGTGATTTGCAGCAGTGGCACCACACCAACGGCAGCAGGTTCCGATGAGCAACCGGCTGCGGTGCATGTGCCGGCGAGGGTGTGATGACACCCATAGGCGATGGTACGGGTGGTGGCTTGGCGCATATCTGGTTGTTGCCTGCTGAAGAGTATGTGGACGAGCAGCCAGCAGACATGGTTGCTGCGGCCAGAGCTTCTGATGCTAGGCAGAGTAAGTAGAGAAGAGGAGAAGCGAATGTTGGATATGTCAGTTTCATTACTTGCAGAGTAGCATAGCACCATATATAGTCATAGTCTAGGTTTGGATCCGAACCAGCTACAGGAGCACGTCACTCTTTTTTCTAAAACTCAGCAACGTCTCTTTACGGGCACACTAGCTTATTCTTTACGCCTTCTCAAGTCTTTGATTTTATTTCTTTTTTTTGCGAGGTAGGAAGGAGGACAAAATTGAGAGTTCCTTGGACTCGAACCCAAGACCTCTCGGTTGAAAACCAAGGGTTGCAGTCACTTATGTGGCGAACGTTCCCTGGGAGGAGGACGGCAGACAAACGCATTTTCCTCGCAGTTTTAGTTGTGACGCAAGATCGAACGGTCGCAGTTTTGGGAATGTTATCACACGAACGAGCCCAGTTTTTCTTTTCTTCCTATATATAAAAAGTATGCTACTTGGTGTCGGCTTAGTCAACAAACGATTGTGCCAACCTTGACCATTGGATTGACATTCAATGTCTGTCGTGTTTCTTCAGTCTCTTCTTCCACCAGCCGCCAAAGCCAAACCAGCGCTGGCGGCACCGCCTGCTCCCGCCTCCCACGGCTGGCTGTGCTGCCGCGCACGCATCGTGGCCACATCGCACCCTAAAACTCTGTGCATCTTCCCCATCTCCTGTTCGTTCCCGTCCGAGGCCTCACCATCGTCCTCCGCCTTGGTTTACTCGCTGCGGCGCCGCCCTCCGGGGTTATCAACATGGTCAACAACCGAGAGGAATAATGAGATGACTGTACATGGTGAGGATGACAGTAGGGGCCTAGCAGTGCACGTAGTTTTTTTGGGACGGAGAAGGGTATCAACTGGGTTCTGCGGGAACTATGGCTCGTCTAGCCCAGGCTTTTATTTCATATGTTTACCACATGACCAACCCAGTTTGTTTTTTCCTTTCTGAAAATGGCTAGCCTAGCTATTTTGTTTTTTTGCAGAATAACCAACGTAGACCTACTTGCTTTTCTACGCCCTGCTGGGCCAGAAATATTTCAAGACGAGGAGGGACGCATTCGGGCTTGCCCAGAAAATGGACTATAAGTAATAACAAATGGGTTATAAATAATAATAAATGGGCTGTAAAATGAAAAAATACAGCAAACAGGCAATTAGTTCCAAAATACTTTTTTCTTTCGGATTTTGATATTTTAAATTTCATTGTTTTTGTGCGGGTAAAATTTCATTGGATTTAAATTAAGGTATGTTTAGTTTTTAAATTAATTTGAATCTGGCTAGAAATTTCGGGCTATATGCCATTTCGGACAGATTTGGAGGCTGACTTGTGGGTCTACTAGGTTGACGTGTACGAAAGGCTTTGTCAACTTAGTCAACAAATGATTCTAGCAACAGTGACCATTGGATGTTAATCCAACGGCAGTGCTGCTTCTTCAATATATGATCTTCTTGATCCAGCCGCCCAAAACAGTGCCGGTAGGACTGCCTGCTCCCGCCTCCCATGGCCGGCTGTGTGATAGAGGCGAAGGTGTCCCGATGTTTCGATGAGATGGAGACTACCGTTTTCAGTGGGAGTCGACCTTGACGATTCGACTACGATCATGCGAGACGGCGCGCCTTAGCAATCACTAAACCAACTTTTGAGGGGTTATTGACCACGCCGGAGCACGATCAACCTGACCACGAGGGTCTGTTTCCTGCGAGCAAACAAAGAGCAAACAATAAACTGAGATTGCAATCTGGATATTGCGAGTATAAGAGGAAAGCTTTATTAATGAAGGTGGGGTTCTGTGACGCCTTTGTCTGGTCATTGAACACAAACGAAGTATGCGAAGTTGCAGCTATGGCGAACTTTTAATCTAAACAAAACCCCAATGTCTAAACGATGCCCTGAGGCCTGTATATATGGAGGAAGAGGGGGAAATTTCGTGGCCCTTGGGGGAGGGGTCCGAAACCAACCCTATCTCTTGTTTCCCCACACATACGGACTCTAAAAACAGCCTATACTCATGTATTTCAAAATTACATGGGCCTGTCCCAATAATAAGGTGACGCAACACCTATAATAGCCTCTGGACGAAATTTGTGAAGTGGCATCTTGTATGTTTCGTCCAATACTTCATGCACTCATTACGGTGGCTTCAAAGTCCTGAAATCATCACTTGAAATCCGTTCTTGTTTCCCTTGCGCATGCCATCATCTCCATGCTTGTTCTTGCTCCAATGTTCATCCTTCTCCAATCTAGGACCTTCATTTGTAAGCAAAACAAATGTATCCAATTTAGGCAGCATCACATCCTCATGAACATTAGAATCATTACCAAGAAACGAAAGTACCTGGTAATTTAATTGGCGTGCACAAGATCTAGTAATTGGTCCAGTATGTATAGTAGCAGGGGCTGTGGGTGTAACAATGGTATTGATGTCCTCATCACTGTGCTGCCGCACAGGCCGCACCGCCCCACCCTACTCCATCGCTGGCCAGGCCATTCCTCTACTCACCCACACCTCCTGTTATTTTCCGGCGACGGCAGCCGAAGCAGTAAACCCTCGTACTCCCCACCGCGTGGGCAACACTGCCGAGTCTTCACTGGCTCTGTGTCGTTCCCTTCCTAGGCCTCGCCATCGTCCACCGCCCTGGTGCTCTCAGCGCGGCGTGGTCAACGTGGTCAACGAAGGACATCCATCGGAAGTGGACTGTACGTGGAGAGGCTGACAGCTGGGTCCACGGCCGCACACAAGGAAATGGCTCCTTATTACACACAAAATAATGATTCCTCCACCTGACAGTTGGGACCCACCGGAAGGGCCTCTGTATTTCGCGAAAAAAACATTCCCCCCGCAGTCAGCTCGGACCCACCAGCTATATCTTCTCACGCAAGGAAGTACCTCCTTATTACGCACAATAAAAATGAATACACCGCCTGGTAGCTGGGACCCACCATAGTGGGAGGCTGACTTGTGGGCCTACTAAGTTGACGCAAACGGAGGGCTTTGTCAACTTAGTCAATATGAACGATTCTAGCTCCAGTGACCGTACGATGTCCATCCAATGGTCATAGTGCTTCTTCAACCTTTGGTCTTCTTGCTCCAGCTGCCCAAACCAGCGGCGGTCGTGCCGCCTGCTCCTGCCTCCCGTGGCCGGCTGTGCTGCCGCGGAGGCCTCAGCACCCCCTACTACCCCCACCGCAGGCCAGGCCATCCCTCTACTAACCCACACCCGTTGTTATTCTGCGGCGACGGCAGCCTCACACTACAGCCGAACCAGTGAACCCTCATACTCCTCTCCGCGTGGGCATCCACCGCCGCATCTTCCCCGGCTCCACGTCATCCCCTTGTTAGGCCTCACCGTCTTCCACCGCCTTGGTGCTCTCGGCGCGGCGTGGTCAATGTGGTCAAGAAATGACTTCCATCGGAAGAGTAGTGTACGTGGAGAGGCTGACAGCTGGGTCCACGGCCGCAGTAAGGAAGTGCCTCCTTATTATGCGGGAAATAATGATTCCTCCACCTGACAACAGGGGCCCACCGGACGGGCCACCGTATTTCACGAAAAAATGTTTCCCCCCTGACAGCTGGGACCCACCAGCTACATCTTCGCACGCAAAGATGTGCCTGACAGTCGGGACCCACCTGGTCGAAGCATACATACCGTTGGCATTCTGGTCGCGAACGTGTACGTACATACTAGTCGATCGGTCTGTCTGCACGCTGCAGCGATGAAGCGTGGCCGAGTAAGGAAGGGCACGTGTCGTAGTAGAGGCGCGCACGTAGCATGTACACGTACGTATAGGCAGGGTGCAAGAAAGTAAATATGGCCATGTAAGTACATACGAGCGGGGTCTCGAACACCTACTCGAGCATACGTGCGGCCAGGGCTCTTGTACATGGAGAGGCAGCGACGTCGTCGTGTTCATCGGCAGCCAACCGGCTGGGTCAGAACGGAGAAACTGCATCGTCGTGTTCATCGGGAGCCAACCGGCTTGGATGGAACAACCGATCGAAACGAGGCCTTCCGTACCGCAGAACAGAGGAAACGGCCTTGTGTTCGACCGCCTATGGTCGAAACGAGATCCTGTTCACCTGGAGGGGTGTGGCATACCGCAAAACAGAGGAAACGGACTTCTCTTGGACCTCCTACAGTCGAAACGGGGTCCTATTGATCGAGAGGGGTGTGGTGTACCGCAAAATGGAGGAAACGGACTTGTGTTGGAGCGCTACAGTCGAAACGGGGGTCCTGTTCATCAGGAGGGGTGTGGCATACCGCAAAACGGGACTCCACGGGCTACTGTTCATCTCCATCGTCGACCTCCTCCAGCCTCCACGGGCTACTGTTCATTCACCGTCGACCTCCTCCAGCCTCCACCGGTGACTGTTCATCCACGGGCTCCTGTTCATCCAACCTCCACCCTCCTCCACCAGCTACTGTTCAACCAGCCCTCTCCATGGGGTCCTGTTCAACCACCCCTCCACGGGCTACTGTTCATCCAGCCCTCCTCCGGCTACTGTTCGACCAGCCCTCCACGGGGTCCTGTTCATCCACCCCCATCCGGCTCGATCGATCGGGGTCCTGTTCATCTAGTGGCAACGGCCTCTACTACCACGGGGTCTTATTCATCCAACCCCCACTGGGAACTGTTCATCTAACCACCCAACAACGCTCACTGTTCATCAAGAGGCAGCAGGTTCGATCGGCTTCAGTTAGCAGCAGTAGTGAAGGAATCGCTAGATCGGGTTCTGTTAACAGCCAGATCGACCAATCGCTCGGGTTCAGTAACGCGTAACCTGTAGTGCAATCACTCGGGTTCAGTAGGCGAACGCCTAACTCGGGTTCACTTAGAGCACAACGCCTCGCACTCCCGTGCGTTCGTGTACGAGAGAAACGCGCATCGCTCGGCCCCCGACCACCCAGCGTAACTGAGAACTCCCCGATATTTTCCTCGCCCTCGCTTCTACCATGGTTTTTCCGTCTGCGTCCCAGGACAAAAAGCCCGTTTTCTGTCATGAAATTTTGTCGTAGAAGTAGGAGCCCACCACATCTATGATGATACCGGGTCTTATCACAATTATCGTCATAGAAGTGTCATAAGCATGACTGGAAAAAAATTCGTTCGGCCCAAAATGTCACAAATGTGTCTTTTTTTGTACTGATTGGAAATAATATCATAACTAGCAGAGATGATGATATTCTCTGCAAGCTCACCAGTGGCACATAAAATATTTCATCGGCAGTTATAAGGCTAAACATGCATGATGGCATGACAGATCATTGTTTCAACTAGCCTATTACAAGGCTTTTCCAAGACCAAAGGATTAAGAGTTTTTCAATAGAAGCTCTACGCCACATTTTGAGAGCCGCCCCTTGGATCAGTTATTTTGGTCCTGACGAGTTGAAGACTCCGGGTTATCCTGCGCCGGTTCTTCTTCTTCGTCCATCGTCTGGAAGTCAGGTGATGTCCAGTCTATGCCTATTATGCCTTTGAACACAACTTCATCATCTATAAGTGTGGACGGATCAACATTAGGGGCAAAAGTATGCTTACATATTGGAGGAATAATATCCACAATCTCAAAAGCCGACACTTTCACTTTTGAGTTTTCCATCGTATAAGCCGCCTGATATTTGGACAAATCGTCCTCTTCGGCCAATTTGCTCGCCAAGGGACGCATCTCTTTTACGCACTTGGTAAAATCTGCTTCATCAAAAGGTGATCCGTCTTCTTTAAAGCTTGGATAACCGGTGGCCATTTCCACCGGGTCTAATTCCACTTGCCATGCTTTGGCCCGACTCAAAGCAGTGATGGCACCAGATCAGGCGGATGATCGCTTAATATCTTCAATTCTTTGGGGCATCACAGATAGTTTGTCCAGTACCTCCCTGATGAGTGAAGGTGGCTATTTACTGTGCGATATGCAGCAATGGTTCGATGAGTACCTGTGTACAACTGTTCCACCAAAGTGTAAACCACCTTCAGCTTCACCAACATGTCCTGGCCAAGGTTGGCACTCCTGGGGCCTGTTAAATGAGCGCGCAGATAAGTCGCCAGGCGGGTTAAAAGGTAAATTTTGGAAATGGTTAAAGCATCCAGAATTACTTACCAAAGATAGCAGCTGTCATCTGTGAGATATGGCGTTTTAAGCTGGTCAGTTCTGAAGTGGTCTCTTTCAAAGAAGATCTGGTAGTCCCTGCTCTTTGCACTAAGGCGGCCTTCTCCTTATCCCAAGCGTTTCTTTCTGTGGAAAACCCAGCTCTGAGACTCTCGTTCTCTTCCAGACTAAGCTTAGTCTTGGAGTCAGCTTTGCGTATTTCAGCCTCTTGATGCTCAAGCCTGGTCTTTAAATAGACCGATTGGGATTCAGCCTGAGTTAAGGCATCCTGCAAGTAAGAGTTAAACAAATATAAACATATTTTTCAGGACACAATATACATATAAGTCTCAAGCACGTTGCAAGCAAAGCACTTGACACTTGGGGGCTAATGTGTGCGGAAGCTCTTTTTTGCCGTATATATTGTTAATGATCCGGCTCATCTTTATCAAGATAAGCCGGCCCATGAGGGCTATGGTCTATATTTTTTCTTTCAAAGTAATGGAAATGATTCGGCTCATCTTTATCAAGATAAGCCGGCCCATGAGGGCAATGGACTTGAGCTTTTCTTTCAAAGTAATGAAAGTGATCCGGCTCATCCTTATTACGATAAGCCGACCCATGAGGGATATGACTTTAGAGTTGCAATAACATATGGATAAGTCTTAACCCTACTCAAATATATATTTTCCTACGGATAAGACTTGGGGGATGGATGACTATATATGCAAGGGAAACAGATGTTCATACCTCATACTTCTGTTGCAATTTTTTGACTAAATCCGCCTCCAGATCACGACCAGTATGCAGCTAGCTCAGATATCTAGAGTATAATTCACTGACGCCCAAGTGTGAGTAATTTGCAACGTCAAATCTGGACTTTCTCTTTTCAATTAACTCTTCTTTGGTTGAATGCTTGGCCGGAATGGTGGGGTTCCCAGGTTCAGCATAACCAATGCCGGTAATGATGACATCCTCAGCAGTTTGTTGTGAAGGAGTCTCTTCAGCAGGTTTTATGGGACTGGGCGGCTTAGCGTTGGATGTGTCAACACCCATTGGATCCACCGTGACGTCGTGACTCTCTGGTGGTGGGTCATCGGCAGTGGCTTCAGGAGTTTGACGAGAAGCTTCTGATATGGTTTGTTTCTCTGGCTCGCTGACCTTGGGATCTTCGACCAGCTTGTTCATCTTCAATTTCTTGCTTGGTTTGGCCATACCGCTGAAAGTAAGACACATGAGGATGTTAATGTATCATCTTGTAAAGTGTTCAAAAAAACAAGTCAAATATTCTCACTGAGGGGCAACTTTGAAGAGAGGAATCTGAGTCCCAGTAGAGTCACCGGAAGAGGAGTGAGAGGTTCCCTGATAATTTGAGTCAGAAGGATTAAGTGGTTGACGGATAAGACCCGCCTTAGGAAAGGAGAGGGCTAAATTCTGTGGCACCTTGTTTCGGCATTTGCGAGGGGCCAGTGTGTTGGGTAAGCCGGCAGAAAGCTCTCCCCCTCCACTGTTCCGGGTTGTACGTCGGGCTCCATGCTGTTGTTTCTTCAAAATAAAGTTTGGATCCAAGTAAGCTAAAGGGTGGGAAAACCTTACTTTCTGGGTCACTTGCCGACTTTCTGTCTTGGTAAGGGCCGTGAGTCGGAGGAAATAATAGTTACTGATAACCCACAAGTATAGGGGATCGCAACAGTTTTCGAGGGTAGAGTATTCAACCCAAATTTATTGATTCGACACAAGGGGAGCCAAAGAATATTCTCAAGTATTAGTAGTTGAGTTGTCAATTCAACCACACCTGGATAACTTAATATCTGCAGCAAAGTATTTAGTAGCAAAGTAGTATGATAGTAACGGGAACAGTAGCAAAAGTAATATTTTTGGGTTTTGTAGTGATTGTAACAGTAGCAACGGAAAAGTAAATAAGCGGAGAACAATATGTGAAAAGCTAGTAGGCATTGGATCAGTGATGGAGAATTCTGCCGGATGCGGTTCATCATGTAACAGTCATAACATAGGGTGACACAGAACTAGCTCCAATTCATCAATGTAATGTAGGCATGTATTCCGAATATAGTCATACGTGCTTATGGAAAAGAACTTGCATGACATCTTTTGTCCTACCCTCCCATGGCAGCGGGGTCCTAGCGGAAACTAAGGGATATTAAGGCCTCCTTTTAATAGAGTACCGGACCAAAGCATTAACACATAGCGAATACATGAACTCCTCAAACAACGGCCATCACCGGGAGTGGTCCCGATTATTGTCACTTCGGGGTTACCGGATCATAACACATAGTAGGTGACTATTGACTCGCAAGATAGGATCAAGAACTCACATATATTCATGAAAACATAATAGGTTCAGATCTAAAATCATGGTACTCGGGCCCTAGTGACAAGCATTAAGCATAGCAAAGTCATAGCAACATCAATCTTAGAACATAGTGGATACTAGGGATCAAACCCTAACAAAACTAACTCGATTACATGGTAAATCTCATCCAACCCATCACCGTCCAGCAAGCCTACGATGGAATTACTCACGCACGGCGGTGAGCATCATGAAATTGGTGATGGAGGAAGATTGATGATGATGACGACAACAGATTCCCCTCTCCAGAGCCCCGAACGGACTCCAGATTAGCCCTCCCGAGAGAGATTAGGGCTTGGCGACGGCCCGTATCGTAAAACGCGATGAATCCTTCTCTCTGGTTTTTTCCTCCCCGAACACGGATATATAGAGTTGGAGTTGAGGTCGGTGGAGCTCCAGGGGGCCCACGAGGCAGGGGGCGTGCCCTGGGGGGGGGGGCAGGCGCGCCTCCCACCCTCGTGGACAGGGTGTGGGCCCCCTGGCCTTGATTCTTTCGCCAGTATTTTTTATTATTTCCAAAAATAATCTCCGTGAAGTTTCAGGTCATTCCGAGAACTTTTTTTTCTGCACAAAGATAACACCATGGCAATTCTACTGAAAACAGCGTCAGTCCGGGTTAGTTCCATTCAAATCATGCAAGTTAGAGTCCAAAACAAGGGCAGAAGTGTTTGGAAAAGTAGATACGATGGAGACGTATCAACTCCCCCAAGCTTAAACCTTTGCTTGTCCTCAAGCAATTCAGTTGATAAACTGAAAGTGATAAAGAAAAACTTTTACAAACTCTGTTTGCTCTTGTTGTTGTAAATATGTAAAGCCAGCATTCAAGTTTTCAGCAAAGATTATGAACTAACCATATTCACAGTAACATTTAGGTCTCATGTTTACTCATATTAATGGCATAATCAACTAGCGAGAAATAATAATAAATCTCGGATGTCAACACTTTCTCAAAACAATCATAATATGATATAACAAGATGGTATCTCGCTAGCCCTTTCTAAGACCGCAAAACATAAATGCATAGCACCTTTAAAGATCAAGGACTGACTAGGCATTGTAATTCATGGTAAAAGAGATCCAGTCATACCCAATATGAATTAATAATAATGGATGCAAATGACAGCGGTGCTCTCCAGCTGGTGCTTTTTAATAAGAGGGTGATGACTCAACATAAAAGTAAATAGATAGGCCCTTCACAGAGGGAAGCAGGGATTTGTAGAGGTGCTAGAGCTCGATTTTCAAATAGAGATGAATAATATTTTGGGCGGCATACTTTCATTGTCAACATAACAACCGAGAGATGGCGATATCTTCCATGTTACACACATTATAGGTGGTTCCCAAACAGAATGGTAAAGTTTATACTCCCCCTCCACCAACAAGCATCAATCCATGGCTTGCTCGAAACAACGAGTGCCTCCAACTAACAAGAGTCCCGGGGGAGTTTTGTTTGCGATTATTTTGATTTGGTTTGCATAAAGCATGGGACTGGGCATCCCGGTGACCAGCCATTCTTTCGCGAGTGAGGAGCGGAGTCCACTCCTCTTGAGAATAATGCGCCTAGCAAGGAAGATACAGACAGCCCTAGTTGATACATGAGCTATTCGAGCATGCAAAATAGAATTTCATTTGAAGGTTTAGAGTTTGGCACATACAAATTTACTTGGAACGGCAGGTAGTGTAACGCCCACGATGCGGCTATATCTCCCACGTGTCGAGGCACGACTTAGAGGCATAACCGCATTGTGGTTTAGTCGCAAGAAGGGTCATCTTCACACAATCCCATGTAATGAACAAGAATGGGATAAAGAGTTGGCTTACAATCGCCACTTCACACAATACATAAATAAATCATACACCAATCAGAGTACACACATAGGTCCGACTACGGAACCAAGATAAAAGAAGACAACCCCAAATGCTAGATCCCTGATCGTCCCAACTGGGCACCACTACTGATCAACATGAAAAGAAACAACACAACGAACAAGATCTTCATCGAGCTCCCACTTGAGCTCAGTAGCTGTGACACCCAAAATTTTTATTTGGTTTTATCAAAATCTTTTATTTGATTTGAGGAGGGTATTTAAATTTTTCTTCTAAAAGAACTCTCCCTCTCAAAAAATTTCTTTTATGGCAAGTGTTTTGTTTGGATTCACCCAAGACTTGATTTTTGGTCTTGGAGGTTTTTCCATCTTATGTGGACTCAAAACCAAATGCTTTTCATTTGGGAAATTTCTTTTGAAAAATCTTTTAAATAACCCTATGGCATTTGGAGTGATCTTTTCCCCTTTCAAAAATCCCTCTTGCCATGACCTAAGTGGAAATCCCCTCCCAAAAGCCTTTCCCCATCTTTGGATCATGATATACTTCAAATCCAGCAGTTTGAACCTCCCCATAAATTTTCTTCCATTTATTTCTTATCAAAAATAATTTCTGCCCTCTACTTTGGCTCTTGGAGATTTACAAAGGAACTACCCTTTCTACTTTGAATTTTGCCTCCAAACCAATTTCCCTAGCTAGTCCTTAGAGCCCTCAACCAAGATCCATGAAGATCCACTGGTCTCCAGTTCAAATATTTCAAATTGTGCTTGCTGCAAGTTTGGACCATATTTGCCAAATTTGATGAAATTCAATTGTTTTCTCCTCCTAAAAATCTGAGAAAATTCAGGCAGCCTCTGGATGCATTGAGAGGTCACCTCACCAAGTCCCAGCTCCAGAAAATTTTTCTTCATGCCAAATCATTTCGTCGAACACCTGATGGGCACTGTTGCTGTCAATGTTCAGAGTTCAGTAAACAGTTTCAGTAACACTGTCGTTTTCTTCAGAGCCCGTTGTCGATCTCGCCAGTACCACGGTGGCGCCTTGCTCCCTGTCCCCTCCTTCTTATCCCTGCGCCGCACGATCGCCTGGAAGGTTTGCGGGCGTCGGCGACGAGCAGGAGGAGGTGCGCCACCCGTGAGCGACGGCAGCAGCGGCTTTGCGGCTGCCAGAGAGAGGCGCAGCGTGGACGGCGCCGTCCAGCGCCGCCCAAGCCACCGGAGGCCGCCGCGTGGCCATCCACTCACCCGTGCACGCTGCCATCCGTCGTCGTGAACTGCTAGGCGCGGAGCGCGCTCTCTGCCGCCGCCGTGCCCGTACGGCCGCCCCGTCGAGGATCGGCGCATTACGCCAAGCCCGACCAAGGTTTAGCGGGGGAACGGCACCAGTGATCCTCCCTGATGGTGCCTAGCCGCCTAAACCCCCTGCCCAACCCCTGCCTCGCCGTAATCGCTCGCCGGAGCTACCCCGTTCACGGCCACCCCCTCGGATCGCCTATAAAAGGAGGCCCCGAGCTCGAACTCGAACCCACACCACCTCTGCACTCCACCAATACCACGCCAAGCCACTGGAAGAGCCCCGAGGGAGCCTTCTTCCCCAACTCCGGCCGCCTCGACCCGCCACGGGGTCCAGCTCGATTCACCCCCGTGCGTGCACCTCTACCTCTCAGCTCTTGCCAGTAGCTTCCTAATGCATCCACTCTTCTGACCCGCGCTTCAATTTGGAGTTTGCAGCGCCCACCGGAGTACTCCACCATCGCCCGAACCACCGTCCGCCGGAGAAAGTGTCGCCGTCGACGTGGTGCTCTCCGACGACCAAGTCCACCACCCACCGACGCGGAAGAACACCCTGAAACTCTTGGTACCCTCCGATCTCTCTGCCTCGCCGTGGTTCAACGCCGGCGACCACCGCAGCCTTCGGGCGCCGGCGAGCTCCTTGGAGTTTAAACCTGACGGGTGGGACCCCCCCCGTCAGCCTCTCTTCTTTCCCCCCTCGAACCGTTTTCTGATGGCGCCTTCGGGCAAATGCGCTTTCTCTTTGGGCTGGCGCATTTCTTTCCGAACCATTTTCTGGTTTTTCAAACAAGTCCCTGGTTCTTTTCTGTTTCATCACAGATCAGTCCCTGGACTAAAACCCTTATAACTTTTTAATAAAAGATGATTTTTGATTGATTCTTTTTCTGTCAGTCTTGTATTTTTGTCTAGTTTTTTATAGTATTTATTTGGAAAATTTTCGGAACAATTTTTATGCACGCTACGATGTTCACGTTAGTATACGGTTTCGTTATACCGTAGGTTCCGGAGGAGGTGACGGAGCCGCGAACTTCGCCGAGCTAGACTCCGACTTCTCCGAACCAGGCAAGCATGTTTGAACCTTTGATATGATAGGTGTTTTGCATGTTTGCTTGAATGGTTTGTGCATGGCATATGAGCATCGGTGAGTATTACGTTGCATGCAAGGCAACTGACCGTGTGTTTCGAAATTATCATGATCTTTGATGAGAGATGACCTGATCATGTGGTGACATGAAAGGTAGTAAGATGGTATTGTTGTAGCGTGCCAGTCTTACGTCATCCGATAAACTCCGACGTTAACGTGGACTGAGTCACGTTACCGTTCTTCCCCTTTCGTGCTGCCACATGTTTTCTGCAAAGAATACGGTTTAGTAAGTTGTTAACCTCTTTCCGTGTACACACCAAATAGAGGGGCCGGGATGAGGGTTCCATGGCCCTGGATTAAAGCCAGTCATCCGGTCAGGGGGCATGGGTGTTTCCGGTTGGGACCGAGAGGGGGGCACCCCTTAGAGCGCGCGTATATAAATTTGATCCCATGCTACGCGAGGTTGTAGCCTCCCCGTCTCAAAGTTTTTCTTGAACATTGCCGAGGGTGATTCCTGGCATCGGAATGTTGAATGGGTGTGTACTGGTTAGATGTGTTTCTTCCAAAACACCGTAAACGGAACTAGTCCCTTGTGACTACTGAAATCCGTTGGCTGTGGTTAAAGTACAAACTCTGCAGAGTCAAATCCTTCCGAGTCATCGTGTCCATGGTCAAGGACCATGGCCAGTATATCCATATCTATGTCAGTCCTCGTGGTAAATCCCCGGTGAACAAGCTTGAGTGGTATACCCGTTTGAATTGTTATTCCTGTGGATGGACTAACCTTTATTTATCTCGTACCTGAATATTCCCTTGCAATGATTTAATTCATGAGCTACTGAAATATTAAGTTATGAAATATAAGCCCTTTATGTGATGTCGCTCAGACGTCCGACTGTGGCACTCTTGTCATTTACTTTCAATATAAGCCCTTTATGTGATGTCGCTCAGACGTCCGACTGTGGCACTCTTGTCATTTACTTTCAATATAAGCCCTTTATGTGATGTCGCTCAGACGTCCGACTGTGGCACTCTTGTCATTTACTTTCATATAAGCCCTTTATGTGATGTCGCTCAGACGTCCGACTGTGGCACGCACTGTCATTTATTTTTCCATTATAAGCCCTTTATGTGGTGTCGCCTTGACGCCCGACTGCGGCATTGTTATTTCATTTGTATCCTTTCGAGGAGTCATTCAGACACTCGATTGGCCTTCAGTATTACTTTGGGATTTCGGGAGGACTACCGCCCGACTTCCCTTTTATTTCCCATGCATTGCTATCTCGTTGTTTGAGTGCGCTCTATTAATCTGTTCATATGCATCATGTTTACATTTGTTATATCTTATGTCCGAACTGTCTTGCGAGTACTTTCATAGTACTCACCTGGCTTGTTGATTTGGCCAGATGTTGACGAAGGCGATCTCATGGATGAAGAGTTTGATAGTGAGTCCGACGCCTAGAGGAATCCCAGTCAGTCCCGTGCGATCCTGGATATTGGTCACTTGTATTATATACGCTTCCGCCACCCACAATAAGTATCCTCGAGCCTCACTCCGACGCTCGAAGAGCTGTTAGATTCAGGAGTCATGTCACCCACTTCACTGTGATATTTCCACCACCGCTTTTATTGTGAGTTAGTAGTTATGCCACCCTATCCGCCTTTATGTATTATTGGCGTGCTTGTAATAAATTGTTGAGCAGTCTCCGCTCAACCTTGTATTATATTTAGTACTCCTGGTTTTTCTTCTGTGATCAAGAATTTGTCTACCAGTGAGAAGGATTCTTCTCTACTGGTCCGTAAAAGGGATCGGTTTCTCAATAAATATTTTTATTGGAAAACCGGTCGTGACAAGCTTGGTATCAGAGCCAGGCTGACTGTAGGAAGCCACTAGGTGCGATCGCTAATCGGTTATTAGCGTCTTTAGTGCTTTTTCAGCATTTTGCAAATGTAGCTATTTTCTGTTGGTCATCATAAATTTATGATATGACTACTCAGAATTTTTGCCTACTTTTGTAGATGGCTGGCAGCAACTGCGAGACTCGGGTGTTCACTAATGTGCCCGAGGGGTTTGTCAAACTCCTCGTCTCCATCACCAAGCTCGCGATCGGGCCAGCGACTCGTCCGGAGTTCACGCTTTACCAGCACAAGCTCAGCGACGACGTGTCTATGCACCAGGCCGTGGTGCAATTCAAGGGAGGACGTTCTGCGTCTCGCCACTTCCGTTTTGTGGGAAGGGCCATGCCTACGGAGAGGCATGCCATGCAGATGGCTGCCCGTGAGGCGATAGCTCGCCTTCGGGACATTCTTCCTTCGATGAAGACTCGTCGCTACCGCTACCTCCCATGCCATGTGCCATATACTTGTCACTATGCATTCGCCTGCCATAGGGGAGAGCGAGATGAAGCTATCGAGATGCTTGTTGAGTATCTCAAAGCTCTGGAGGAAGATTTCGACAACCTCGTGGACGATCTTGTGGCTGCCCGCATGGACTTAGTTCGGGGCGGTTCTGCCAGCAGGAAGGAGCTTCTCCACATGGCACCGCCACTGACGTTCGTCTCGTCCTCAGCATCCTATTCACCTGCCATTTTGGCCACTGCTCGCCGTCTGCCCACCACTGAGGAGTTCGACCGGGTCATTGCTCCTACTCCAGTCAGAGCTGCACCGCGTGCCGCACCCGCACTACCGCCTGTCGCACCCGCGCCATCACCTCAGCGCAGTGCTACGCGCCTGGAGCATATTAGGGAGGAGGTGGAGGTTGAGTCTCCTGCACCGCTGGGTCTTACCCTCGGCAAGGGGAAGGACATCTTCACCATCTCCGACTGAGTGCGCCTAGTCGCCGCGCGATGTGCCTGCATGTATGATATGTTTTATATGTACGTTAGTTTGTAGTAGTTGTGTGCGCTCCATGTAGAATCCCGGAGGAGTGTGCTAGCCTTAATAACATGTCAGGAGTGTGTACGCACATCCTGAGTGATGTATCGTGTGTTTGCGTGTCGCGTGTAAGATATGTGCTAAGCGGTCCTTCTCCGTGCGAAATCGTTTATGTTCTTGAAAATCTTGAGGTCTTTTAAAATTTTTGTCTTGCAAGATTTTCCTTGTGCCACACAGTTTTTCTCATGAGTTTTGCAAAATAATACCCCAGAGTGGAAAATGTCTCGTCCGTGGACTCGTTCCATGCCCAATCACCCAGAAGAAGTTTATGGAACACAGACAAGCAACAACTTCACTCAGGGACAGTCTAGTCAACAGGACAGCGAGGCAGCCTTATCTCAAGTATGCCGCCTTTTCGAACAAAGCCAACAGCAACACCAAGAAATGATGAATCACGTCATCAATATGGGAATCACCGTGAGCCATACCAACCACACTCCAAGTTGTCTGAACTGCAGAAGACACGCCCTCCAACGTTTGCTCACACTGATAGGCCACTTGAAGCCGATGATTGGCTTCGTGACATCGAAAGAAAGTTGATTATTGCTCAATGTTCTGATCATGAGAAGGTGCTTTATGCACCTCACTACCTCACTGGAGCAGCTGCAGCATGGTGGGAGAACTTCCTACACATGCATCCCAGTGAACATAACATCACCTGGGAGGAGTTTAAGGAAGGCTTTCGTGGGGCACACATACCCAGGAGCATCATAAAAATCAAGAAAAGAGAATTTGATGACCTCAAGCAGAGAGGCATGACAGTGACGGAATACAACAGTCAGTTTACCCAGCTATCTCGTTATGCCTACGACGAGCATATGACTGAGAACAAGAGGATGGAAAAATTCTTGGACGGCCTGGCGCCAGCACTAAGATGCCAACTGGTCGTACACACTTTCCCAGATTTCAAAACTCTGGTTGACAAGGCCATTACTTTGGAGAATGAGCGCCGCAGTCTGGAAGATATTCGTAAGCGAAAGAGGGACAAGACGACTCTTGCTCGCAACAACCGAAGCAAGACTGATGTTCAGAGGAATGAAGAGAGGAAATCCACGACCACTGCTCTCAGGCCAACCAGACAGTTTCATTCAAGGGACAAGGACTTTACATACCGTCCAGGGGTCACTTGCTATGCTTGTGGTGAAGAGGGGCACTATGCCAAACAGTGCCCAAAACCAAGGAACTCGGCCCCCAAGCCGAACAATGGTGGGAATAATCCAGCCCCCAAGCGCAACAATTTCAATCCCAACAACAACCACAGGAAGGGTCACCTGAACCATGTGACCAGGGAAGAAGCGCAGAATGCCCCAGACATCGTGCTCGGTACGTTCCCTGTCAACACAGTACCTGCCACGGTTTTGTTTGATTCTGGAGCTTCTCACTCGTTCATTTCGAAGAGTTTTGTTTTGCAACATGGTTTTCCGATACTTCCTTTGGAAAAATCTATGATCATCAAGTCCCCCGGAAATAAGCAGATCACTCAGAGTTACTGCCAAGGAGTGATTATTGAATTCGAAGGACTAAAGTTTCAGGCTAATCTCATCGTGTTGGAAAATAAAGGACTGGATGTCATCCTAGGGATGGACTGGTTGACCACCAACAAAGGATTTATTGACTGTTTCAATCGGACTGTGATTCTCACTCACCATCACGGCAAGACAATAAAGGTTACAGCTCAAGAGAGACCACGGTCACGGCAACCAAAATTGAACAAAGTGGACATTTCAGAACTGAGAAAAGTTCCAGTGGTGTGCGAGTTTCCAGACGTATTTCCTGAAGAACTACCAGGCATGCCACCAGACCGAGAGATAGAGTTCAGCATTGAACTAGCACCTGGCACCACTCCCATCTATAAGAAACCTTATAGAATGGCACCCTCAGAGTTGGTAGAATTGAAGAAGCAAATAAAGGAATTACTGGACAAGGGATTTATTCGAGCCAGCTCCTCACCTTGGGGTTCGCCAGTATTATTCGCCAAGAAAAAGGATGGGACACTGAGATTGTGTATAGACTATCGAGCTCTCAATATGGTCACCATCAAAAACAAATATCCGATGCCACGGATAAATGATTTGTTTGACCAGCTCGCACAAGCCAAGGTGTTCTCAAAAATTGATTTAAGATCGGGATATCATCAATTAAAAGTACGGACAGAAGATATCCCTAAGACAGCATTCACCTCCAGATACGGATTATATGAGTTCACAGTAATGCCGTTTGGACTGACGAACGCCCCCGCATATTTCGTCCACCTCATGAACAAAGTGTTTATGAAATTCATGGACAAATTTGTTGTGGTGTTCATTGACGATATTCTGGTATATTCAAGGACACCAGAAGAGCATGCTGAACATCTCAGAATTGTTTTGGGAGAATTAAGGAAACATCAATTGTACGCCAAATTTAGCAAGTGTGAATTTTGGCTAAGGCAAGTTGGTTTCCTAGGCCATATATTAACCCAAGAAGGCGTGGCCGTAGACCCAGAAAAAGTCAAAGCCATACTTGACTGGAAACCACCAGCCAACGTGACAGATGTGCGGAGTTTCCTGGGAATGGCCGGATATTACAGAAGATTTATTGAAGGATTCTCCACTGTGGCAAAACCAATGACACAGTTGCTCAAGAAAGACAAGAATTTGTATGGACAGAAGCATGCGAGAAAAGCTTCCAAGAACTCAAGAAGAAACTAACAACAGCACCAGTTTTGATCGTGCCAGACATACACAAGAGCTTTGAAGTGTTTTGTGACGCATCCCGGAAGGGCCTCGGGTGCGTGCTGATGCAGGATGGCAAAGTTGTCGTGTATGCTTCCAGGCAACTACGGAAGCATGAGGAAAATTATCCGACTCATGACTTGGAGCTAGCAGCGGTCATCCATGCACTCAAGGAGTGGAGGCACTTTCTGCTGGGAAATCGTTGTGAAATATATACGGACCATAAGAACCTTAAATATATTTTCACACAACCAGAGCTAAATTTATGCCAACGACGCTAGCTGGAATTGGTCAAGGACTATGATGTCGGCATTCACTACCATCCAGGGAAAGCAAATGTAGTGGCAGATGCCCTTAGTCGGAACCCCAGCCCGGGCAACGACAGTCCACAGAACTTGAGGCCTGAGTTTCACCAGGAGTTCGCTAGACTCAACATGGTGTTAGTCTCTGAGGGAAATGTATCAAATCTGGAGATACATCCCACCCTAGTGGAACAAATTAAGAAGGCTCAGCAGGGACATCCCAGCATCGAAGGTATAAAGAGAAAAATGAGCCTTGGCACGGCTTCAGAGTTCGTCACAGACAATGAAGGAATATTATGGTACGGAGACAGACTTTGCGTACCAAACATTGAGGAACTCAAGCAACAAATCCTAACCGAAAGCCACACCGCTCCATACTCGATCCACCCTGGAGGAACCAAAATGTACAAAGACATTCAGGAAAGATTTTGGTGGCACGGTATGAAAAGGGATATAGCCGCATTTATTGCTTGTTGCGATTCATGTCAGCGCATTAAAGCCGAGCATCAAAAGCCAGCAGGGCTACTCCAGCCAAACAGGATACCTGAGTGGAAATGGGATGAAATTGGAATGGACTTCATCGTCGGACTACCTCGATCACAACGCGGAAATGATGCCATATGGGTCATCACAGATAGGCTAACCAAGGTAGCGCATTTCATTCCCGTGAAGACGACCTACTCCACTCAAAGGCTAGCCAAGCTTTATCTCTCCCATATAGTTTGTCTACATGGAGTCCCAAAGACCATAATATCCGACCGAGGCACTCAATTTGTCTCTAAATTTTGGGATCACTTACAGCAAGCTCTGGGCACGCAACTAGCATTCAGTACAGCGTACCACCCTCAGACGGATGGACAAACGGAACGCGTAAACCAAATCCTAGAGGACATGCTGAGAGCCTGTGTGCTCACCTATGGATCCAGTTGGGAAGAAAGTTTGCCATATGCCGAGTTTGCTTACAACAACAGTTACCAGGCCAGCCTGCAAATGGCACCTTTTGAAGCACTGTACGGACGGAGGTGTCGTACCCCACTGAATTGGTCAGAAACAGGTGACAGTCGCATCTTCGGCCCAGACATGCTCAAAGAAGCCGAGGAGAAGGTTAAACAGATCAGGGACAGACTCAAGACAGCTCAGAGCCGACAAAAGAGCTATTACAATCGAAAACATCGTGAGGTCAGCTTTGAACCCGGTGATTACGTTTACCTCCGAGTGTCTCCTATGCGAGGCCTACAACGGTTCAAAATTAAAGGGAAGCTAGCCCCAAGATTTATTGGACCTTTCTGTATAGTTGCACGAAGAGGCACAGTAGCCTACCAGCTGGACCTCCCCAAAGAGCTGTCAGACGTCCACGACGTGTTTCACGTCTCACAGTTGAGAAAATGTGTGAACAACCCGGAGAAGCATGTATCTCATGAGAGCATTGATGTACAACCAGATCTCACCTACAGAGAGCAGCCAGTGAAGATATTGGAAGAGTCTGAAAGGAGGACCCGCCAGAAAACAACTAAATTTTTCAAGGTTCAGTGGAGCAATCACACCGAGGATGAAGCTACATGGGAAAGGGAAGATTTTCTTCAGGCAGAGTAGCCACATCTATTTGAAGATCAGCTGAAATCTTGAGGACGAGATTTTTCCTAAGAGGGTAGGTGTTGTGACACCCAAAATTTTTATTTGGTTTTATCAAAATCTTTTATTTGATTTGAGGAGGGTATTTAAAATTTTCTTCTAAAAGAACTCTCCCTCTCAAAAATTTCTTTTATGGCAAGTGTTTTGTTTGGATTCACCCAAGACTTGATTTTTGGTCTTGGAGGTTTTTCCATCTTATGTGGACTCAAAACCAAATGCTTTTCATTTGGGAAATTTCTTTTGAAAAATCTTTTAAATAACCCTATGGCATTTGGAGTGATCTTTTCCCCTTTCAAAAATCCCTCTTGCCATGGCCCAAGTGGAAATCCCCTCCCAAAAGCCTTTCCCCATCTTTGGATCATGATATACTTCAAATCCAGCAAGTTGAACCTCCCCATGATTCTTCTTCCTTTTTTTCTCATCAAAAATAATTTCTGCCCTCTACTTTGGCTCTTGGAGATTTACAAAGGAGCTACCCTTTCTACTTTGAGTTTTGCCTCCAAACCAATTTCCCTAGCTAGTCCTTAGAGCCCTCAACCAAGATCCATGAAGATCCACTGGTCTCCAGTTCAAATATTTCAAATTGTGCTTGCTGCAAGTTTGGACCAGATTTGCCAAATTTGATGAAATTCAATTGTTTTCTCCTCCTAAAAATCTGAGAAAATTCAGGCAGCCTCTGGATGCATTGAGAGGTCACCTCACCAAGTCCCAGCTCCAGAAATTTTTTTCTTCATGCCAAATCATTTCGTCGAACACCTGATGGGCACTGTTGCTGTCAATGTTCAGAAGTTCAGTAAACAGTTTCAGTGGACACTGTTGTTTTCTTCAGAGCCCGTTGTCGATCTCGCCAGTACCACGGTGGCGCCTTGCTCCCTGTCCCCTCCTTCTTATCCCTGCGCCGCACGATCGCCTGGAAGGTTGCGGGCGTCGGCGACGAGCAGGAGGAGGTGCGCCACCCGTGAGCGACGGCAGCAGCGGCTTTGCGGCTGCCAGAGAGAGGCGCAGCGTGGACGGCGCCGTCCAGCGCCGCCCAAGCCACCGGAGCCCGCCGCGTGGCCATCCACTCACCCGTGCACGCTGCCATCCGTCGTCGTGAACTGCTAGGCGCGGAGCGCGCTCTCTGCCGCCGCCGTGCCCGTACGGCCGCCCCGTCGAGGATCGGCGCATTACGCCAAGCCCGACCAAGGTTTAGCGGGGGAACGGCACCAGTGATCCTCCCTGATGGTGCCTAGCCGCCTAAACCCCCTTCCCAACCCCTGCCTCGCCGTAATCGCTCGCCGGAGCTACCCCATTCACGGCCACCCCCTCGGATCGCCTATAAAAGGAGGCCCCGAGCTCGAACTCGAACCCACACCACCTCTGCACTCCACCAATACCACGCCAAGCCACTGGAAGAGCCCCGAGGGAGCCTTCTTCCCCAACTCCGGCCGCCTCGACCCGCCACGGGGTCCAGCTCGATTCACCCCCGTGCGTGCACCTCTACCTCTCAGCTCTTGCCAGTAGCTTCCTAGTACATCCACTCTTCTGACCCGCGCTTCAATTTGGAGTTTGCAGCGCCCACCGGAGTACTCCACCATCGCCCGAACCACCGTCCGCCGGAGAAAGTGTCTCCGTCGACGTGGTGCTCTCCGACGACCAAGTCCACCACCCACCGATGCGGAAGAACACCCTAAACCTCTTGGTACCCTCCGATCTCCCTGCCTCGCCGTGGTTCAACGCCGGCGACCACCGCAGCCTTCGGGCGCCGGCGAACTCCGTTGGGAGATTTAAACCTGACGGGTGGGACCCCCCCCATCAGTCTCTCTCTTTTCCCCCTTCGAACCTTTTTCTGAAAGCGCCTTCGGGCAAATGCGCTTTCCCTTTGGGCTGGCCATTTCTTTCCGAACCATTTTCTGGTTTTTCAAACAAGTCCCTGGATCTTTTCTGTTTCATCACAAATTGGTCCTTGGACTAAAACCCTTATAACTTTTTAATA
Source organism: Triticum aestivum (assembly GCF_018294505.1). Classification (NCBI taxonomy): domain Eukaryota; kingdom Viridiplantae; phylum Streptophyta; class Magnoliopsida; order Poales; family Poaceae; genus Triticum; species Triticum aestivum. The sequence continues at coordinate 255,950,309 of NC_057805.1, forward strand.
AAAGAAGCTTTTTGATTGATTCTTTTTCTGTCAGGCTTGTATTTTTGTCTAGTTTTTTATAGTATTTCTTTGGAAAAAAATTGGAACAATTTTTATGCACGCTACGATGTTCACGTTAGTATACGGTTTCGTTATACCGTAGGTTCCAGAGGAGGTGACGGAGCCGCGAACTTCGCCGAGCTAGACTTCGACTTCTCCGAACCAGGCAAGCATGTTTGAACCTTTGATATGATAGGTGTTTTGCATGTTTGCTTGAAAGGTTTGTGCATGGCATATGAGCATCGGTGAGTATTACGTTGCGTGCGGGGCAACTGACCGTGTGTTTCGAAGTTACCATGATCTTTGATGAGAGATGACCTGATCATGTGGTGACATGAAAGGTAGTAAGATGGTATTGTTGTCGCATGCCAGTCTTACGTCATCCGATAAACTCCGACGTTAACGTGGACTGAGTCACGTTATCGTTCTTCCCCTTTCGTGCTGCCACATGTTTTCTGCAAAGAATACGGTTTAGTAAGTTGTTAACCTCTTTCCGTGTACACACCAAATAGAGGGGCCGGGATGAGGGTTCCATGGCCCTGGATTAAAGCCAGTCATCTGGTCAGGGGGCATGGGTGTTTCCGGTTGGGACCGAGAGAGGGGCACCCCTTAGGGCGCGCGTATATAAATTTGATCCCATGCTACGCGAGGTTGTAGCCTCCTCGTCTCAAGGTTTTTCTTGAACGTTGCCGAGGGTGATTCCTGGCATCGGAATGTTGAATGGGTGTGTACTGGTTAGATGTGTTTCTTCCAAAACACCGTAAACGGAACTAGTCCTTGTGACTACTGAAATCCGTTGGCTGTGGTTAAAGTACAAACTCTGTAGAGTCAAATCCTTCCGAATCATCGTGTCCATGGTCAAGGACCATGGCCAGTATATCCATATCTATGTCAGTCCTCGAGGTAAATCCCCGGTGAACAAGCTTGAGTGGTATACCCGTTTAAATTGTTATTCCTGTGGATGGACTAACCTTTATTTTATCTCGTACCTGAAAATTTCCCTTGCAATGAATTAAGTCCATGAGCTACTGAAATATTAAGTTGTGAAATATAAGCCCTTTATGTGATGTCGCTCAGACGTCCGACTGTGGCACTCTTGTCATTTACTTTCAATATAAGCCCTTTATGTGATGTCGCTCAGACGTCCGACTGTGGCACTCTTGTCATTTACTTTCAATATAAGCCCTTTATGTGATGTCGCTCAGACGTCCGACTGTGGCACTCCTGTCATTTACATTCAATACAAGCCCTTTATGTGATGTAGCTTCGGACGTCCGACTGTGGCACGCACTGTTACTTATTTTTTTTCATTATAAGCCCTTTATGTGGTGTCGCCTTGACGCCCGACTGCGGTATTGTTATTTCATTTGTATCCTTTCGAGGAGTCATTCAGACACTCGATTGGTCGTCAGTATTACTTTGGGATTTCAGGAGAACTACCGCCCGACTTCCCTTTTATTTCCCATGCCTTGTCTTCTCGTTGTTTGAGTGCGCTCTATTAATCTGTTCATATGCATCATGTTTACATTTGTTATATCTTATGTCCGAACTGTCTTGCGAGTACTTTCATAGTACTCACCTGGCTTGTTGATTTGGCCAGATGTTGACGAGGGCGATCTCATGGATGAAGAGTTTGATAGTGAGTCCGACGCCTAGAGGAATCCCAGTCAGTCCCGTGCGATCCTGGATATTGGTCACTTGTATCACATACGCTTCCGCCACCCACAATAAGTATCCTCGAGCCTCACTCCGACGATCGAAGAGCTGTTAGATTCAGGAGTCATGTCACCCACGTCACTGTGATATTTCCACCATCGCTTTGATTGTGAGTTAGTAGTTATGCCACCCTATCCGCCCTTAAGTATTATTGGCGTGCTTGTGATAAATTGTTGAGCAGTCTCCGCTCAACCTTGTATTATATTTAGTACTCCTGGTTTTTTTCTTCTGTGATCAAGAATTTGTCTACCAGTGAGAAGGATTCTTCTCTACTGGTCCGTAAAAGGGATCGTTTTCTCAATAAATATTTTTATTGGAAAACCGGTCGTGACAGTAGCGTCACCTGCACTGGTATCCTCGACACCTGCAACTGTTTTGGAAGTATCTGTGAGTCACGAGGACTCAGCAATCTCACACCCACGAGATCAAGACTATTTAAGCTTATAGGAAAGGATGGGGTAATGAGGTGGAGCTGTAGCAAGCACTAAGCATATATGGTGGCTAACATACGCAAATAAGAGCGAGAAGAGGAGCAACGGAACGGTCAACAACTAGTAATGATCAAGAAGTGATCCTGAACTCCTACTTACGTCAAACATAACCCAAAAGCCGTGTTCACTTCCCGGACTCCGCCGGGAAGGGACCATCACGACTACACACGCGGTTGATGCATTTTAATTAAGGTCAAGTGTCAAGTTCTCTACAACCGGATATTAACAAATTCCCATCTGCCACATAACCGCGGGCACGGCTCTCGAAAGTTTATACCCTGCAGGGGTGTCCCAACTTAGCCCATTATAAGCTCTCACGGTCAACGAAGGATATTCCTTCTCCCGGGAAGACCCGATCAGTCTCGGAATCCCGGTTACAAGACATTTCGATGATGGTAAAACAAAACCAGCAAAGCCGCCCGATGTGCCAACAATCCCGATAGGAGCTGCACATATCTCGTTCTCAGGGCAACACCGGATGAGACATCCTACGAGTAAAACCAGACCTCGAGTTTCCACGAGGGGGCCCCGCAGTCTACTCGGTTCAGACCAGCACTTAGAGAAGCACTGGCCCGGGGGGGTTAAAATAAAGATGACCCTCGGGATGTGCGACTCCCAAGGGAAAAAGGCTAGGTGAGGCAAATGTAAAACCAAGGTTGGGCCTTGCTGGAAGAGTTTTATTCAAAGCGAACTGTCAAGGGGGTCCCATAAATCACCCAACCGCGTTAGGAACGCAAAATCAAGGAACATAACACCGGTATGACGGAAACTAGGGCGGCAAGAGTGGAACAAAACACCAGGCATAAGGCCGAGCCTTCCACCATTTACCAAGTATATAGATGCATTAATTAAAATAAAATATATTGTGATATCCAAAAATATCCATGTTCCAACATGGAACCAACTTCAACTTCACCTGCAACTACCAACGCTATAAGAGGGGCTGAGCAAAAGCGGTAACATAGCCAAACAACGGTTTGCTAGGAAGGGTGACAAAGGTTAGAGGTTCATGGCAATTTGGGAGGCTTGATAAGCAAGTGGTAGGTAGCGCGGCATAGCAATAGAGCGAACAACTAGCAAGCAAAGATAGAAGTGATTTCGAAGGTATGGTCATCTTGCCTGAGATCCCGCTAGGAAGAAGAACGAGTCCATGACGCAGACAAACGGATGTAGTCGAACGAATCCTCACAACTCCGGAACGAAACCGGAGGTAACGAGAGCAGCAAACCGGAAAGAAACAAAAAACATAGTAAACAACCATCACATAAACATGGCATGATGCACAAACAAGTATGATGCATGTCCGGTTTAATGAGGCATGGCATGGCAAAGTGCACAAACAATACTACAAATTAAGTGGAGCTCAATATGTAACAAGTTGCATATTGACGAAACACCACATCAATTATTTAGTTCTCTCTCGGTTATGTACCCAACAATATTAAATGTTGTTAAACATGGCAAGAGGTGAAGCATAGGTAAACTAACTATTTAGGCAAGTTTAAATGAGGCCGGAAACAACAAACAACAATACCGATAAATCCTCATGTCAATTAGCAATTTAGTACAAACACAATTTTAAACATTTAGATGTTGTTATCATGATGCGGATGACAATGCAAGTTTTAAGCAATTTATGAAAATGTTGTTATAATAAGATATGAGGCATGATAAGAGCATTTTTCGCCATGACGGAATGAAAGGGTGCCATGGCGACAATAACGGGAATGGTGCAACGACAACATTCCGATGATCCGGCAATTCGTGGAAATGCCGGTGCAAAAGAACAAGTGTGCGGAACATGCAAGAGTGACGGGGAGTGATCCCGGTAACCGGGTGTCCCACGAGTTGACGGCATGGCAAACGAGGAGGAACGATCAAGTGGCGATTCAAACATGGTGCAAACATGGGCATCTCATTCAACACATCACATGCATTCGTTCATGGCGGTCACAACGGCGGTTATACCTTCGAAGCGTGCATTTCGGGGCGGACGGGTTCGAAGTGGAAGTAGTTGTACATGGGTCATCATGGGAAGTAGTCGTTCTCGCGACGGTAGTGGAAGTAGTGGTACACGTTCCGTAGATGTTCGGGTCGCCGGTAGTTGCACACATTCATTGTTGGACTTGATGGATCCGAGGGCTCCGGGCGTTGTGGTACTTGTCGAAATCCACATCGGATGTAGTTGAACATTTTGAAAAGGAACTTGGCGGGTCTAAAATCTGCGGGCGTTGGTGTCCAACAGGCAAATCAAACCGGCTGCAACCGAAGGCAGCAGGGCTTGCAGTTGTTGTGCTCGCGGAAGAAGATGTCGGGGAAGTCAACGCGGGGCTGGGCATGGCCTGAAGCAGAAGAGGCCACGGCGTTCGATGACAAGTGCAGCGACGCGTGGATCCATGGGCGGCAGCACGGTAGAGGCGCTCCAACAGAGGGACTCGGTGGGGTGACGCGAACCAAGGACTCCGGCGAATGGTGCGGAGGCAGAGGTGCGTGATGGTGCAGCAGAGCAGCAGCGGGAGGCGCGCGACAGAGAAGGACGGCGGGGACAGGCGAGCTTGGCGAGGTCGAGGCTGCGAGGCGGGGCGCGGCGGCCATGGAGGTGGGGCGCAGCACGGCTGCAAGACGGCGGCGGCTGCAGGGCGCCGGCGGTGGGTGTGGGTGGCGACGCAATGGAAGTGAGGAGGAGGGAGAGGGGGTCGGGCACTGGCGGCGCTGGAGGGAAGGAGAAACAGGGCGCGGCACATGGTGGTGGTGTTGGACGCGGGCCGAATCGATCCCGAGGCTGGGGTCGGGGACGAGGCCGGAGACGCGAGGACGAGGCGGGTCGAGGGGGCGACGCGGTACAATAGAGGAAGGCGCACGGGAGGAGAATTCGCGGTGGTGGCGACGAGGGGATCGGGCGCAGATGGCATCGGGCGGCAGCCGCGAGCAGCCATAGAAGGGAAGGCGTCGAGCACGTGGGCTCTGCTCCTCTCTCTCCCTACGAGTGGCGGCGCCAGGAGGAGAACGAAGGGGAGAGAGGGGATCGGGCGAGGCGAGACTCTGCTCTCTCTCATTCTCTCTGTGATGGCGCATCGAGGGAGGAGGGGATCGAGCAGGGGAGGCTAGGGTTTACAGCGGGGCGCGGCTGGGCCTTGGGCCATGGAGGAGCTGGGCTGCGGATGGGCCTAGATGGCCTGCTGGGCTAAGCTCTCTCTAAAACTAATAAAAACAAAACAGAGATAAGAAAGAAAAGAAAGAGAGGTTAGGGGAAGAAGTTGGACACGCGGATAATTTTCCCGGATTCATAAAAATGAGCTTGATCCAAGAAAAATAGAAAGTGAGCATGGGCGTGAAGTTGACTTCAAGCTCATTTGAATTATTTTCAAATGAGTGTAGGAAGGAAGTGGGTATTTGGTAGATCCAAAAATGTTGAGAATTTTGGAAGAGCCTCGATAAATGAGATAAGAATTGTTGGCAAAGTTTGAGGCAAGGAATTTAGGTAGAAAAATGCATGGAACTTAAAATGTAAGTGTGTTATGGTTTATTCTTAAAAGGATGGAATATTTATCATAGCTCCCTAATAATATTGGGAGGGTAATTGTTATAAAGAGAAATCACCATGTGCATTTCCCTCGATTTAAATGGATCGAAGATCCATGCAATTTACTTAGTTGAGTTTTTAAAAAACTAATGACATGATGGCATGATGACATGATGCAATGAAAAAATAAAAGAGCAAGCACAAAAGAAACACACGGTGATCACGAAAATATGGAAGTCTTCTAAAGCGTCGGTCTCGGGGCGTTACAGGTAGATACCGCATATAGGAAGGTATAGTGGACTCATATGGAATAACTTTGGGGTTTAAGGGATTGGATGCACAAGCAGTATTCCTGCTTAGTACAAGTGAAGGCTAGCAAAAGACTGGGAAGCGACCAACTAGAGAGCGACAACAGTCATGAACATGCATTAAAATTAATAAACATTGAGTGCAAGCATGAGTAGGATATAATCCACCATGAACATAAATAGAAGGCTATGTTGATTTTGTTTCGACTACATGCGTGAACATGTGCCAAGTCAAGTCACTCGAATCATTCAAAGGAGGATACCACCCTATCATACCACATCTCAACCATTTTAATAGCATGTTGGCACGCAAGGTAAACCATTATAAACTCCTAGCTAATTAAGCATGGCATAAGCAACTATAATATCTAATTGTCATTGCAAACATGTTTATTCATAATAGGCTGAATCAGGAACGATGAACTAATCATATTTACAAAAACAAGAGAGGTTGAGTTCATACCAGCTTCTCTCATCTCAATCAGTCCATCATATATCGTCATAATTGCCTTTCACTTGCACGACCGAACGATGTGAATAATAATAATAATAGTGCACGTGCATTGGACTAAGCTGGAATCTGCGAGCATTCAATAAACAGGAGAAGACAAGGCAATATGGGCTCTTGGTTAAATCAACAATAATGCAAATAAGAGCCACTTTAACAATTTCATTATGGTCTTCTCCTATTGACCCCCAAAGAAAAGAAAAGAAATAAAACTATTTACACAGGAAAGCTCCCAACAAGCAAAAGAAGAACATGAAATATTTTTGGGTTTTCTTTTAATTATTACTACTATAGCAAGAAAATAAGCTAGCTAAAAGCTACTACTAATTTTTTTTAGTTTTTCTTAAGGTTTTTCAAACACACAAGAAGAAAGCATAAAAAGGAAAATAAACTAGCATGGATATTACAGTGAAAAAGTATGAGCACCGACAACTAACAGAGTGTGTGAACATGAATGTAATGTCGGTGAGAAATACGTACTCCCCCAAGCTTAGGCTTTTGGCCTAAGTTGGTCTACTGCCACGGCCGGCCTGGCAGATATCCGAAGTTGTAACTGGGGTCGTACTGAGATGCAGCGGCTATTGCATCGTGGGCTGCAGCTTGGAGGCGAGCCGCCCTCGTCCTCCTCTCGTACTCATTTGCCTCCTCCCTGGTTATGACATATCCCCCCTTTGCCTGAAAATCAAAGAGAGTAGGAGCAGGGAGACAATATTAATGGCGTGACGCCTGTCAAAGATTAGTCGGTACTGGAGAGGCGGTTCATTCCTCTTAACAAACTGATGGTGAACCATGGCATTAAAATCTAGATAAGAAGGAGGCAATTCCATATCATAATCTCGAATAGGTATATCAAGAAAATTAGCTAGACCGGTTGCATAAATTCCGCCAAAGAAATCTCCATTAATTCTATTGTTATGCAACCTACGTGCCACAATGGCTCCCAAATTATAATGTTTATCTCCTAATACAGCACTACTGAGAAGACTGAGGTCAAGGACACACATGTGGCATGCTTCATCCTTACCATTTATGCACCTACCTATGAAGAGAGCAAAATAATGTATAGTAGGAAAATGAATGCTCCCTATGGTAGCTTGGGTTATATCTCTAGACTCCCCCACAGTTATACTAGCAACAAAATCTCTAAACTCAGACTTGAGAGGCTCACTAGTGCTACCCCATTGTGGAAGTTTGCAAGCAGTATTAAAATCATTTAAATCCATAGTATAAGAATTTTCATAAAGATCAAACAGGACAGTTTGAGAATTGCGTGAAGATGAAAATTCAAACCTTCTCACAAAGGAATCAGTGAGATAGTGGTACTGACGACACTTATCTGCCTCGAAGCTCACAAGATCAGCGTTACGCACATATGCGTTAAATTCTTCCTTGATTCCTGCTCGATCCATGAAGTCCTCTGAAGGCCATTCACAAGCCCGCACTTGAGCTTCCCTCGGTGGTTCATCGTCCGCATCGCGTATTGCGGGCCTGGGCCCTTGCTTCCTTGAAGGACCACCTTGGTACATTTTCCTAAACATATTTCTTCCTCTGAAAAATTTCTGAATTTTTTTAGTAACTTCAAATGAAAATGAACCAAACTCAACAAAATTGATAGCAAATACTCCCACAAGTGCCTAGAGACTATATCATGAATTAGAACTACTTGGGACCATATAAATTTGGCATGCAAGCTCAAGAACAGGGTCACCTAGGCAACAAAAATTTGCAAAGAATAAAGCACTAGAACAAAAACTAATTGGACCATTGGAGGAGTCACCTACCAAGGAACAATCCCCCAAAGCAGTTTTGTGAGTGGAGCTTTGAGCAAGGAGATCGAAAATCACAGCAAAATGAGCTAGAACTCGTGCTTGAGCTAGCTGGTGATTTTTTGGGAGGAAGAAGGAGTGTGTGGTTGCTGGAATAAGTGGAGGGGAGCCACCATGGGCCCACGAGGCAGGGGGCGCGCCCAGGGGGGTGGGCGCGCCCTGGACCCTTGTGGCCAGTTGCTTGCTCCCCCTGCTGTGTTCTCAGTGCCAGATATTCTCAAATATTCCAGAAAAAATCATATTTCAATTTCGGGGAATTTGGAGGACTTTTATTTTTGGGGTATTTTTTTATTGCACGGATAATTCAGAAAACTGGCAGGAAATATTATTTTTACTTTATTTCAACCAAATAATAGAAAGTAAAAGGAGGGTACAGAAGGTTGTGCTTTCTAACTTCATCCATCTCATGCTCATCAAAAGGTATCCACTAACAAGGTTGATCAAGTCTTGTTAACAAACTCATTCCGAATCACATGAAACCGGAGAATTTTCGAATAGCACTAGGTTACCTCAACGGGGATATGCACGTGCCCAATTATAAGAATATCATATTTCTTCTTGACAGCAGGAAGAGGAAATTCAAAACCTCCAAAAATAATCGATGGAATTTTTCCAATAGAATTGATACTGTGGACTTGAGGTTGTTTCCTCGGAAAGTGTACCGTATGCTCATTACCATTAACATGAAAAGTGACATTGCCTGTGTTGCAATCAATAACAGCCTCTGCAGTATTCAAAAAGGGCCTTCCAAGAATAATAGACATACTATCATCCTCGGGAATATCAAGAATAACAAAGTCCGTTAAAATAGTAACATTTGCAACCACAACCGGCACATCCTCACAAATGCCGACAGGTATAGCAGTTGATTTATCAGCCATTTGCAGAGATATTTTAGTAGGTGTCAACTTATTCAAATCAAGTCTATGATATAAAGAGAGAGGCATAACACTAACACCAACTCCAAGATCACATAAAGCAGTTCTAACATAATTCCTTTTAATGGAGCATGGTATAGTGGGTACTCCTGGATCTCCTAACTTCTTTGGTATTCCACCCTTAAAAGTATAATTAGCAAGCATGGTGGAAATTTCAGCTTCCGGTATCTTTCTTTTATTTGTAACAATATCTTTCATATACTTAGCATAAGGATTCATTTTGAGCATATATGTTAAACGCATACGCAAAAAGATAGGTCTAATCATTTCAGCAAAGCGCTCAAAATCCTCATCATCCTTTTTCTTAAATGGTTTGGGAGGAAAAGGCATGGGTTTCTGAACCCATGGTTCTCTTTCTTTACCATGCTTCCTAGCAACAAAGTCTCTCTTATCATAATGTTGATTCTTGGATTGTGGGTTATCAAGATCAACAGCAGGTTCAGTTTCTACATCATTATCATTGCTAGTTTGAGCATCAACATGAACATTATCATTAACATTATCACTAGGTTCATGTTCATCACCAGATTGTGTTTCAGCATCAGAAATAGAAATATCATTGGGATTCTCAGGTGTATCTACAACAGGTTCACTAGAAGCATGCAAAGTCCTATCATTTTTCTTTTTCTTCTTCTTAGAAGGACTAGGTGCATCAATATTATTTCTCTGAGAATCCTGCTCAATTCTCTTAGGGTGACCTTCAGGATACAAAGGTTCCTGAGTCACTTTACCCCCTCTAGTTGCAACTCTAACAGCAAATTCATTATTCTTACTATTCAATTCATTGAGCAAATCATTCTGAGCTTTAAGTACTTGTTCTACTTGAGTGGTAACCATAGAAGCATGTTTACTAATGAGTTTAAGTTCACCTTTAACTCTAGACATATAATCACCCCAAGTGTTCAATCATATAAGCATTGTGTTTTAATTCTCTACCAAAATAAGCATTGAAGTTCTCTTGCTTAACCATAAAGTTATCAAACTCATCCAAACATTGGCTAGCAAACTTAGTAGGAGGGATTTCAGCTTTATCATATCTATAGAGAGAATTTACCTTTACTACCTGTGTCAGGTTATCAAGACCATGTGTTTCTTCAATAAGTGATGGATTAAAACCATGTATTTCTTCAACAGGCGGTAAATTAAGACCATGTATTTCTTCAACAGGAGGTAAATTCTTAACATCTTCAGCTTTTATACCTTTTTCCTTCATAGGTTTCTTTGCCTTTTGCATATCTTCAGGACTGAGAAATAGAACACCCCTTTGTTTCGGAGTTGTCCTAGGAGTTGGTTCCGGAAGTGTCCAATCATTCTCATTGGTCAACATATTATTCAATAGAATTTCAGCTTGATCAATAGTTCTTTCCCTGAAAACACAACTAGCACAACTATCCAGGTGGTCTCTGGAAGCATCGGTTAGTCCATTGTAAAAGATATCAAGTATTTCATTTTTCTTAAGAGGATGATCAGGTAACGCATTAAGTAATTGGAGAAGCCTCCCCCAAGCTTGTGGGAGACTCTCTTCTTCAATTTGCACAAAATTATATATTTCCCTTAAAGTAGCTTGTTTCTTATTAGCAGGGAAATATTCAGCAGAGAAGTAATAAATCATATCCTGGGGACTACGCACACAACCAGGATCAAGAGAATTAAACCATATCTTAGCATCACCCTTTAATGAGAACGAAAATATCTTAAGGATATAATAGTAGCGAGTTTTCTCATCATTAGTGAACAGGGTGGCTATATCATTTATTTTAGTAAGATGTGCCACAACAGTTTCAGATCCATAGCCATAAAAAGGATCAGATTCAACCAAAGTAATTATATCAGGGTCGATAGAGAATTCATAATCCTTATCAGTAACAAAGATAGGTGAAGTAGCATAAGCAGGGTCATATTTCATTCTAGCATTCAGAGATTTTTCTTTCAGCTTAACTAATAATTTCTTAAGATCACTTCTATCATTGCAAGCAAGAAAGTCTCTAGCAGTTTCTTCATCCATAACATAACCCTAAGGCACAACAGGCAATTCATATCTAGGGGGAGAATCTTCATCATCACTTTCATCAATATTATCAGTTTCATTAATTTCATTCTCTCTAGCTCTAGCAAGTTGTTCATCAAGAAATTCACCAAGTGGCACAGTAGTATCAAGCATAGAAGTAGTTTCATCATAAGTATCATGCATAGCAGAAGTGGCATCATCAATAACATGCGACATATCATAATTAATAGCAGAAGCAGGTTTAGGTGTCGCAAGTTTACTCAAAACAGAAGGTGAATCAAGTGCAGAGCTAGATGGCAGTTCCATACCTCCCCTCGTAGTTGAGGGATAAATCTTGGTTTTATCGTCTTTCAAGTTCTTCATAGTGACCAGCAGATATAAATCCCAAGTGACTCAAAGAATAGAGCTATGCTCCCCAGCAACGGCGCCATAAAATAGTCTTGATAACCCACAAGTATAGGGGATCGCAACAGTTTTCGAGGGTAGAGTATTCAACCCAAATTTATTGATTCGACACAAGGGGAGCCAAAGAATATTCTCAAGTATTAGCAGTTGAGTTTTCAATTCAACCACACCTGGATAACTTAATATCTGCAACAAAGTATTTAGTAGCAAAGTAGTATGATAGTAACGGGAACAGTAGCAAAAGTAATATTTTTGGGTTTTGTAGTGATTGTAACAGTAGCAACAGAAAAGTAAATAAGCGGAGAACAATATGTGAAAAGCTCGTAGGCATTGGATTAGTGATGGAGAATTATGCCGGATGCGGTTCATCATGTAACAGTCATAACATAGGGTGACAGAGAACTAGCTCCAATTCATCAATGTAATGTAGGCATGTATTCTGAATATAGTCATACGTGCTTATGGAAAAGAACTTGCATGACATCTTTTGTCCTACCCTCCTGTGGCAGCGGGGTCCTAGCGGAAACTAAGGGATATTAAGGCCTCCTTTTAATAGAGTACCGGACCAAAGCATTAACACATAGTGAATACATGAACTCCTCAAACTACGGTCATCACCGGGAGTGGTCCCGATTATTGTCACTTGGGAGTTACCGGATCATAACACATAGTAGGTGACTATTGACTTGCAAGATAGGATCAAGAACTCACATATATTCATATAATAGGTTCAGATCTGAAATCATGGCACTCGGGCCCTAGTGACAAGCATTAAGCATAGCAAAGTCATAGCAACATCAATCTTAGAACATAGTGGATACTAGGGATCAAACCCTAACAAAACTAACTCGATTACATGGTAAATCTCATCCAACCCATCACCGTCCAGCAAGCCTATGATGGAATTACTCACGCACGGTGGTGAGCATCATGAAATTGGTGATGGAGGAAGGTTGGTGATGATGACGGCAACAGATTCCCCTCTCCGGAGCCCCGAACGGACTCCAGATCAGCCCTACCGAGAGAGATTAGGGCTTGGCGGCGGCTCCGTATCGTAAAACGCGATGAATCCTTCTCTCTGGTTTTTTTCTCCCCGAACACGAATATATAGAGTTGGAATTGAGGTCGGTGGAGCTCCAGGGGGCCCACGAGGCAGGGGGCGCTCCCTGGGGGGGGCAGGCGCGCCTCCCACCCTCGTGGACAGGGTGTGGGCCTCCTGGCCTTGATTCTTTTGCCAGTATTTTTTATTATTTGCAAAAATAATCTCTGTGAAGTTTTAGGTCATTCCGAGAACTTTTGTTTCTGCACAAAGATAACACCATGGCAATTCTGCTGAAAACAGCGTCAGTCCGGGTTAGTTCCATTCAAATCATGCAAGTTAGAGTCCAAAACAAGGGCAAAAGTGTTTGGAAAAGTAGATACAACGGAGACGTATCAGTTACCTCTACAGCATCTGCCTGGCTGGTCTCCGCGTCATCATGAGAGGGGTCAGCGTCAATAAGATGTACAAAAAAGGAGCCCAGAGAATCGAGTTCTACCTCCAACTCATTGTTCAGTGCAAATAGCTCTGTTGTGTCTATTTTCTTCATGGCGGGTTTCTTGGGAGCCTTGGTCTTCCCCTTGGCCTTTTTGGCCGGCTTATCTTGAAGCTTCTTGTTCCAAAAGGGAGAGTCGTCCTGAAGAGAGCAAGATAATAAGGCAAGTGCAACATATGAGAATAATGAATGAAGTAAAAAGGGCTTCAAATACTTATATCTGGAGCCGGATTAAGAGTACAGAAGGGGCTTAGCCCCGTTTTGCTGCAGTTTTCTAAATTTTCTCCAAGTAAGGACTTCGTCCTTTCATTGAGGTCCCTCTCTTCAAGGCATGTTGAGTTATACCACAAGGGGTCTTTTACATCGCTTGTATATGTGCACATTAAACCGGGGCGGCGGCTTAAAGGCAAGCTCCTCCAGCCATCCCAGCATCAGACCAGGTCAACACTGGTCAGGCCATTTGCCATCAAGGCCCTTATCTTGGTGAAAGTGGGTCCATATTTGGCCCATTCAGCGGAGCTGATCCTGTCTGGGAGTGGGTGCCTTGGGTTGAGCCATGTCTTGTCGAAGCAGAGATCGTGTCCCCTTATTGCGGGATCCTCATCAATACGGGTGTGGGTATCCTAACCGTCCTGTTGGCACGATTCCTTAAGAATAGGCAGGTTTTTGGGCTTAGGAGGAGGCGTTCGGTATTCATTGCCTTTATAAAGGGGCTAAGACTCGTCTTGCTTCTTCACGCCAACCCTTCTCCAGCCTCAAGTTCCAGCACCCAAGGTTCCAATTGTTTTGAGCTTCCTAGTCATGTCCGGAACCGGCTCTCAAGGTCGATGGACAACTTCTTCCATCACAGAGGAGGATATCACGAAGCTCCGGGCGGCAAGATACCTGACCGCGGAAATCCCCCACAGGCTCCCTACTCAAGGGCAAGTTATTCCTATGCCCAGATCCAGCGAGAGAGTCGTATTCATCTCCCACTTCCTCTGAGGGCTAGGGTTTGCCCTCCACCCCTTCGTTTGAGGGCTCATGTTCTATTACAAGCTAGATTTTCACGATCTGGCTCCAGACTCCTTTCTTCACGTCTCGGCATTTATTATCATATGCGACGCCTTCCTCCGTATTCCCCCACACTTTGGCTTGTGGCTCAAGACCTTTAATGTGAAGCCGAAGGTAGTCAATGGGAAACAAGCGGAGTGCGGTGGTGCTACGGTGAGCAAACTTATCAACGCTGTTTGGCTAAAAGGATCCTTCACAGAATCTTCCGACTTCTGGCAGCGGGAGTGGTTTTACATCACTGAGCCCCGCGGCACCAAGTGGGCGGCTACGCCTGCGTTCCGATATGGCCCTCCAATTCAGCTCGCATCATGGATCAATAAGGGGTTGGACTGGGGATCAATCGACGAAGTGCAGACACTACATAGCCGCATCCGGAGCCTTATTGAGAAGGACATCGGACTTATAAATGTAATCTAAGTAATGCTAGTCTGCCGGGTCCTACCATGCCAGCGGCAGCCTCTTCGCCTGTGGGAGTTCAATCCGGAAGGACCACGAACCCTTCAGCACTTCTTCAGCGTTTATTACCATGCCAGCAGCAGTCCTTCGTGTAATACGGAAGGAATCGCAAAAGATTCTAATAAGTCATCGAGTGGACGACCAGCTCTCGCCACATCATGACAGTTAGTTTTCGGCTTTCTCTACTGAGGTGCTCATCCGGATAAACCGGGACACAATCGCAGTAGTTCTCCCTTTACTACCCTAGCCGATATAGCGGAACGTAAGGTAGTAAGCACAGGAGCCGGGCAACCCAACTATTGACCAAAGACATGATTCGGAGCTGATGCATATAAGGCCAAACTCACGACGCCGAAGTGTGCTATAAAGCTGTTCGGACTTGTCGGCAATTCATTTGTTCCCATATCAGCCCCTGGCAACCTGTGCTGAGGTGCGAGTGTGAAACAACTGGAGAAATTCAGCTCTTTAGAAAAAGCGAATACTGGATACGGATTATGTTTACTGGGACCTGATCAATATGTCAATTGCCATTTTACAAATAATAATGCCACGACCCAGGCTATTTGACATCCCAGTGGTCGAAGGCTGACGGAGAAGGCACTTTACAGGCTCGAAATAGAGAGTGCGGTCTACAAAATTATTTGGACCTCCTGTCGCACGTCTGCGCCGCCTTGCCTCTATTAAAGGATTCCTTTAATAGGAATAACCTTTGGGTAAGTGTATGAAGCTGAACTCCGAAAGAGTCTGTGAGATGACCAATATTTTGCGTCACCTGTGATAAAAAGAAATAGTTAGATATGAAAAGGAGGAAATGGGAGTGCTTGCAGGTTTGCCCGTATTGTGCCTCCGCCGATGGCCATGGTATTTTAAGTGCATGATTATGCATGCGCGGTATAGACTTCGCGTGATTGTGAGGCGAACGACGGAGGCTGAACTGCTAATCCTGCTCTGAGATAGATCGGTTCCATTTAATAGAAACCGGCGGCTTAATGGCCCATGAGTTGTGCGGCTTGACGAGGCCGCTTTGTACTTCGGCTGTAATAGCCACAGTGCAATCCCCTGTACGAAGGAGTGTTCCATATTTCCATTTATTGTTATGACGCCGAGTGGACCGGGCATTTTAAGTTTTGCGAGGGCGTAGAGTGGGTCCGCATTAAATCGAGCAAAAGCGGCATACCCCAGAAGTGCATGGTAGCCACTGTGGAACGGGGCAATATCAAAGGTCAAGCCCTCGCTTCGGATGTTGTTTGGCGAACCGAAAATGACTTCCAGTGTGATGGAGCCCGTGCAGTGAGCTTCCACGCCGGGTACTACTCCCTTGAGGATTGTTGTGGTGGGTTTGATTCTAGAAGGATCAATGCCCATTTTGTGGACAGTGTCTTGGTAGAGTAGAGTAAGGCTACTGCCGCCGTCCATAAGGACTTTCGTGAGATGGAACCCATAGATAATTGGATCGATGATCAGAGCTGCCGAACCTTTGGGACGGATATGACTAATTTTTGGGGGGAACCGCTCTATGGCGTATCCGTCCCGTAGTGCGCGCGTGTGCTCCCCTGTAGGGGTGTGCGTTGCATATACATGTTTACGGTTTTCACTTTGAGGGGAAATTGCTTCTGAACATTGGTATTCGGCAAGCGAGTCTCTTCGTCATCGCTGTCACTGGGCAGCCCCTTCCCCTTGTGTTCGGCTTTAAGCTTGCCGGCTTGTTTGAAGACCTAGCATCTTCTGTTAGTGTGAGTAGCTGGTTTATCGGGGGTGCCATGAATCTGGCAGGGCCGATCCAATATCTTGTCGAGATTGGATGGTCCGTCTCTATTTGCCTTGGATGGCTTTTTCTGTTGACCGGGCTTGGAGCCGCTGAATCCGGCGTTGACCGCTTTGTCTTGCGTTATTTCATCATTATTATGACGCTTGTGTTTATTGCATCGTGGCTTTCCATTGCCATCTCGTGTCACATCCCTAGTTCTGGTTTGCTCTAGGCTAGCTAGTCATGTGTGCATCATGTTTAAATTTCAATGAATTTGAAATGGGGACATGTGAAAGCCTCAGAAATCATTTCTGAAAATGACCAAGATAAAAATTGCTTCAAATAGGTCCAAGAAAATGTTCATGTTTCTCTATGAAAATATTGGCCAGAATTAAAATTCAAACCAATATTTTTAGGAGCTCATAAATATTTATTTTGGGCATTTGAAGCTAATGCAATAACTATTTGCATTGGATTTATATTTGCTATATATCGAATATGTGTCCAATAATTCTGAGAAATTGTGAGGGGCTTTGGGATAATCCTTTTAGTCCCTGCAAAATTATCAGAAGAAAGCAAAATGGTTTAGTGCTTAAAACTAAATCAAAACAAATAACAGAAAACAGAAAACAGAAATGAAAAAGGAATCTTACCTGGCAGCCCACTGGCCGGCCCAGCACTGTGCTGGCCCGCGCCAGTCAGCTGCTTCCTCCTGCCAGAGCAGGCAGAGAGGTGACGCCGGCGTGCGCATGCTCGCCACGGCGCCACCTGCTTGCCGCTTCGCTCGTGGACGAGCTGGACGACCTCCACGTCGCGCCCCCGAGCCCCTGGACACTTCCTTCCTCCCCCATCGCCTCTCCCTCGCCTCCCTCCACCATGGCCGACGCAGCCGCTGCCACCTCGCCGACGTAGCCGTAGCCACCGCCGTCTCCGCGTCACCTGACCGTGTCCAGCAGCTCCACTGTCATCTTCTCCTTCGAGCAGGCCGGGCCCCGAGCGCTCGCTTGCCCCGAAGCCACTGCTCCGACCTCACCTTCACCGCCCACCGCCGGAGATCCCCTTCGGCATCACCGCCGCAGCAGTTCATCCCCGACAGCGCCGCCTAGCTCATCGTCTTTGCCGTGAGCTTCTGCCCCTTCCCCTTCCTCTCGTTCTTGCTGCCGCCCTCTGCCTCGACCGCAACAAGCAGCACCGCACGCGCTGCCGCCGAGCTCGTCGCCGACGATGCTCCGGCCACCCAACGGGCACGCCACCATGCCCAACGAGTTCACCTCGTCACGTAGGCCACGTAGGACCTGGCCTTGAGCCTCCAAGAGCACCACAACGACAGGTCCGACCTCACCCGTACCCCGGCAGCCGCACAGCTCATCGCCGGCGTCATTTCCGGCGACCCCGAGCTTCACCTCCACCACCAATCGACGCGGGTTGCTCCCAGCTACGCGTAGGTGCCCTCCGCCGCCCCTTTGGTCGCCGGAGGAGGAATCCCGCAGCCTCCGCCGCATCTGGACGTCGCCGGCGGCTAAACGCCGGTGAGTCAGCGTGGTTTGACCACGGGTTTGACTCCCCAGAGTCACTGACAGTGGGGCCCGCCTGCTAATTAACCTGAGTTAGATTTAAATTAATTCTAATTAGTTTAACTAACTAACAGTGACACTGACACAGGGGACCCACACGTCAGGTTTGACCTGGACCGCCCCGTTGACCGCTGACGTCATCATGCACACTGCTGACGCAATAAGTAATTTAATTACTGGAATTATTCTTATACAGGAAATTCTAGAAAATCCCACAAACTTCAAAAAATCATAGAAAATAATCTATAGCTCAGAATGAAAAGATTTATATATGAGAAATGATCAGAAAAATCCAATCTATCCATCTGTACTGGTTTCATGCATGTTAGAGCAACCTAACCATGCTGTTTAGATGAAACAAGATAATGCACTTATATGACCCTATAAAATGGGTTTGCATTTGAATCTTTGGTTCAAATGGACTCATCTCAATCTGTTCTAGCTTGCATTAGCCCAAAACACATTCATATTGCCATGTCATGATCATGCATCATATTGTGCATTGCATTGACTGTATTTCTTCTCTGTTGCCGGTATTTGTCCCCTCTCAGTAGACGATGTTCCGGCGTTGTGATCGTTGACACTAATGAAGACTCAATGCTATCTTCAGAAGTGCCAGGCAAGCAAAACCCCTTGTTCATTCCGATACAATCCCACTCTCTCGCTCCTGCTCTCTTTTACTACATTAGGACAACAGCGATTCAACTGTTACATGCTGCGGTAGTTGAACCCCTTTCCTCTGCATGACCTGTCATTGCCACAGTAAATAGATGAAACCCTCTAGCATGAGTAGGAGTTGTTTGAGCCTGATGTGCCTACTCATTCATGCTTGTTGTCATGCCTGCTACTGCTTAGAGTTGAGTCAGGTCTGATTCGTCGGGGATGAATTGGAATGTGGTGAACATGTCTTACTGTTGAGAGCTAAGTGTGTGAACACGATTTGGTAAAGGTAGCGGTGAGAGGCCATGTAGGAGTACATGGTGGGTTGTCTCATTGAAACCGTCCTCAGGAACTGAGTTTGTGTTTGTGATACATGAACAGTTACTACCACACATTGGGCTCCGGGCGCTCCAAGCTCTCTCGACTTATTAATCAACCTGATCTCTGTCCAGGAGTTGCAACTAGTTTCTGGTGTTTGTAGGTAGTGTTAGTAGTCTACCAAGTGGCACCCGGTACAGGTGGGCTTGGGACAGACTAGGCACATGTGGCCTGGTGTACCGAGTGGCACCCGGATGGTGGGCTCGGGAACCCTGCACACATCGTTTGGGGCCGTGAGCGACACCCCGGCCGGATCTCCTTGCGGATGGAACCCGAATAGGCGATAAACCTGGACGAGAGACTTGTGTGGTTAGTCAGGTCGTGGCCGACTCCCTCGCCAGGCTTCCGCTTGAAGGTTGCCGAGGTACACGACGTGTACATGGTGGTAAGTGGCGAGAGCGTGTGTGACGAAGTACACCCCTGCAGGGTTAATATGATCTATTCGAATAGCCGTGTCCGCGGTAAACGACTTCTGGGTTGCCTATAACAGTTCATAGACAAGTGAAAGTGGATACTCTAAAATGCACAAGATAAGCGTGAGTGCTATGGATGGCGTTCTCGTAGGGAGATGGGAGCGGATCCATAGTGGTGTATTGGTATGGTGAATTTGTGGACTCGTGTGCGCCACCTCAAAAGAGTTGCTTGCAGTCGTAGTTCAGGTTAGCCACTGAGTCAAAGCTGGCTTGCTGCAGTTAAACTCCACCACCCCTTTTGTTGATACTGATGCATATGTAGATAGTTCTGATGTAAGTCTTGCTGGGTACATTTGTACTCACGTTTGCCTATTTTATGTTTTGCAGAGAGACGTCAGTCTCGCTAGTAGTGCTGTGTGGACTTCGACGTTTATCTTGTTACCTCAGCTACGATCTTGTGCCCTCGGCAGGATCTGGTAGATAGTCAGGCTTCGCAGCCTTTTTCTTTTGTAGATGTCTGTACGCAGACATGTTAAGCTTCCGCATGTGCTTTGACTTGTATGCTCTGAATGTTGGGTCATGAGACCCATGTTTGTAATATCTGGCTCTTCGGAGCCTAATGAATAAATACTCTGAGTCGTAGAGTCTTGTTGTGATGCCATGTTGTATTTGCACATATCGAGCATATTGTGTGTATGATTGAAATGCTTGGTATGTGCGGGATCCGACAACCTAGTTGTTTATCCTTGGTAGCCTCTCTTATGGGGAAATGTAGTCTTGTGCTTCCATGAGCCATAGTAGTCCGCTCCAGCCCGGTTCACCGGAGTCCTGCTAGCCAGCACTACTGCTGCGGAACTGGCCGGCATGTGATTCACTTCGTTCCTGTGTCTGTCCCTTCGGGGAAATGTCACGCGGTGACATCTGGAGTCCTGCCTAGCCTGCTACAGCCCGGGTTTCCGGAGTCCTGTTAGCCCAGTGCTACAGCCCGGATTCACACGCTGCTGACCGACATGCTCGATGTTGATTCATGTATGCCTGTCCCCGTAAGTTAGTGCCACTTTGGGTTCACGACTAGTCATGTCGGCCCGGGTTCTCTGTCATATGGATGCTAGCGACACTATCATATACGTGAGCCAAAAGGCGCAAACGGTCCCGGGCCATGGTAAGGCGACACCCGTGGGGATACCGTGCGTGAGGCCGCAAAGTGATATGAGGTGTTAGCGGCTAGATCGATGTGACTTGGAATCGGGGTCCTGACATCTCGGACCTCGGAAGTGCCCGGATCGCCGGTGCCGTTGCTCCTACAAGCGAGCCAACTGTCTTCTCTCGCGCAAAAGCGGGTCATTAGAGCGGTAAGGGCTGTCATGGATTTTGGTTTTTCTTGACCGAGGTGGCGGGCGAGCCATTCATCCCGGACGCTGTGTTTGAAGGCCGCGAGGGCTTCGGCGTCCGGACAATCAACGATTTGGTTCTTTTTAATTAAGAACCTAGTCCAGAGCTTTCTGGCTGACTCTCCGGGCTGCTGGATGATGTGACTTAAGTCATCCGCATCTGGTGGCCGGACATATGTACCTTGGAAGTTATTGTGAAAGGCGTCTTCCAGGTCTTCCCAGCTGCCAACAGAGTTCTCTGGAAGGCTGTTTAGCTAGTGCCGAGCTGGTCCCTTTAGTTTTAGTGGTAGGTATTTAATGGCGTGGAGATCATCACCGCGGGCCATGTCGATATGGAGAAGAAAGTCCTCAATCCATACCGCGGGATCTGTTGTTCCATCGTATGATTCGATATTCATGGGTTTAAACCCTTCTGGGAATGCGTGCTCCATTACTTCATCAGTGAAGCAAAGTGGGTGTGCGGCGCCTATATATCGGGCCATGTCTCGACGTAGCTCAGATGGAGTCCGTCTGCAGTTCTTGGCCCGGGCGTGTGTATGATTATTGCGTCCGGCTAGATAGCCGTTATCGCGTGTCGAGGCACGTCCCCGTGATCCATAGATCGATCTGTTCTGAACTGCTCTACAGTCCAAGTCTTGCTGTTGGTCACACGTGTGTCCCCGAGCTGTTTTATCTCTGCCTTTACGATGAGGTGGGGCAGGCTGGTATCCGACTTGAGTTGCCGCTTTATCCCGACCACGTGGTGGTCGGTCAGCCGCATTGTGCGATGATGGTACGGGCCCCAACGCCTCGTCATCAAACTGAGGTAGCAATTTGCGCTTCGGGTAACTTTTTGCTGGGCGCTTGAGGCCATGTTCCTCGGATGCCAGGACATCAGTCCTTCTATCATAGAGCAGATCTTAATCAGCTTGAAGCTGCTGCTGCTTCTTTTTCAGGCTCCTTGTAGTGGCTATTAGCCGGCGCTTAAAGCGCTCCTGCTCGAGAGGTTCCTCCAGCATGATAAAATCCTCGGTGCCGAGGTTCACCTCATCCTCGGAGAGCGGAAGATAATTACTGTCCTTCGAGTCTTCGTGTGTGGCCTGTTTATCAGGGCTAACTTGCCCGTCTTCCCGTTCATCTTGTTCAGAGGCTGCCTCAATAGGGTCTTCATTGTCTTCGGCACCATCCGGAGTGTTATCTTCTCCTGTGCTGGTGTTGCTACCTTTGCTGCGGCGTGATTTAGAACGGCGCCGCTGACGCCGGCGCTTTGGTTGTATCTCAGGAGGTTTATCCTCAACTGTATCTTCCTTGTCATCGCCGCTATTCCCTTTTGGTGCATACACCATGTATACGTCGTATGAGGAGGTGGCCGTCCATCGTCCGGTGAACGGTGGGTTTTCGGCCTGCTCCTCTCCAGCATCGTCATCCATACCTGTCGGATTTCGGGTTCCGGCAAAACCCTTGAGGTTCGAACACTGGGGTGCGCATGAATATCTCTCCCTACCTAATCATGCCCTCTCCCTCACCGCAATCTCAAAGCTTAGCGCGTTGAACCCACAGAAAGAGAGACACAAGAGTTTATACTGGTTCGGGCCACCGATGTGGTGTAATACCCTACTCCAGTGTGGTCTGGTTGATTGCCTCTTGGGCTGAGGATGAACAGTTACAAGGGAAGAACAACCTCCCGAGGAGAGGTGCTCTTGTGCTTGGTGAACTTGTGTGGTTGAGGGTGATCTGGATGATCCATCCCCTTCTATGGTGGTGGCTAGTCCTATTTACAGAGGCCCTGGTCCTCTCCAAATATTGAGCGGGAAGGGATCCAACAATGGCCAAATTCAAAGGGAGACAACTAGTACAAGTTATCCTGACTAAAGGTGGTCTTCGCCTGCCAAAGGCTCTGGTGGTGACGCCGTCTTGGGCTCCACGGTGACCTCCATCCTGCCATCCTGCTGGTCTTGGTCTCGTTGCACCAATATGGAAACCTTTGCCTGATGCCTCGGGACTCCTCGCCTGCGCTTGCCTCTTTTGCGCCAAAGAGGAAACGCGGACACTGTGCGTGCTGGCGCCCGCCTGGCTCTAGTCGTTATGGCTTGCGTCACAGGAACCTCGCGGGGTGTCCCTTGCCTTGATCTCTCTGCCTCTCGCGAGCTAGCCTGGTGAGGAGCTAGCTTGGACCCTCACGAGCGTCTTGAGTGTTTGCTGGTGAAGATGGGCCGTACAGGGCCGCTGGTGGAGCCATGCTGTGCGCCGCAAGCAGGCAAGTCTGGGGACCCCCATTCCCAGGACGCCGACAGTAGCCCCCGGGCCCAAGGCGCGCTCGGACTTGGCTTCGAGGCGAAGCCAAAGGGCAAGTGCGGAGCGCCACGGGTCCCAATAGCCTGCGGCCCTGCTTGACGCATAGCGATTGATTGGATGTGGGCGTCTCCGCTTCCCCACGCTGCCTCGGCAACTGCCCGATTTGACGAGTCCCTGCTGCATGCAGAGAAAAACCATGATTACCTGTGATCATGGGGATTGCCGGTTGGCCTTCTCCCGCTATAAATGAGGAGGGGGCGGAGCCCCCGTCGCTCATCTCTTCCTGCTCCGCTCGCTTCTCCTTCCTCGCTCCATTGCTAGTAGCGACCCCCATGGCACCAACAAAGAGTTTCTCGGCCGCGGAGAAGGGGAAGGCCCGCCAAGAGGGGCCCGGCTCTCCGCCGCCCAAGCGTGGGCGCGGCCGTCCCCGTAAGCACGCCGCGACCCCCGCTGCGGCCCCTCGCGGCCGCGGCGGCGCCTCTTCTCGTGGTGGGACTCGCCCAGATCATGGCAGCCCCGTCGATGAAGGGAGGCGCGCCATGGTCGCACGGCCTCCCCGGCCGTGCTTCCACTCGGCGGAGGTGCTGCCTGAGTCGTGTGGTCGGAGAACCCGGCCGGCACCTGGCTTCAGCTCCCGCGCTTCTTCGTCGGTGAGCTGCCGGCCACAGGTCCAGGCGGGCTCTGGCTGCAGGTGGACGGCTGCTACAGCAAAGCTTCGTGGGTCGCGATCGAGGTCTCCGTCGGAGGCAACGCAGCCCTGGCCCGCGGCTGGCAGATGTTTGCCCGCGCGCGGCCTGGGCAGGCGGTGCACCCTCCACTTCAAATATGACGGCAACGCGACCCTCTACGTGAGAGTGTTCGGAGAAGACGGCCGCCGCGTCGGGTGCTGCCCCGAGGACAATGACGGCGACGAGGTGCTTGGCCTTCGCGACGGTCAAGACGAGGGTGAGGATGATCTCGCCTTCGGTGCTGGCCGCTGCCCGCCCAGCTACGGCGATTCTCGCTCCGGCGACAGCTCCAGCGGCGGCGGCTACGACCAGCCTCCACGCCACCGCGCTCGCTTCGAGGGTGGCAGCGGGTCGTCTCGTCGCCGCGCCCCAGTGAAGCGCGAGGAGGGGTTCAGCTGAGCTCAGGAGAGCGCCATGGGTCCATCCTCGCGAGCTGCTGCAGGGGCATGCGCCGCATTTGTTTTGTTCTTCCTCTTCTTCCTACATTAAGAGAGAGACAAGTATGGGGCCCCGTAGGGGCGTGCAACAAACCATGATTTCCAAGTTGCTATGCTATGTTTATTGTTCCCGTGTCGCGTTGCAGCCTTAACGTTTTATGTAGGCGCGTAGAAATAACTTAGCTTGACACGCTCGAAGTAGTCTTTGCTTCGTGAAGCGTGCACTTCCCAGTACATGGTGAGGCCTCCCTGGCCTAGGAGGCGTCTATGAACTGCAAAAATTTGTTAGGAAAAGTTTATTCTTCCGAGCCCTGGTCGCAGGTGCCGCCGGCCACGATCCAGCGCTTCGCATCGCAGTCCCCAAGGGGCACGGATTGAGAGGAGTGCACCAGCTTACGAGCTCGAACGAGGGTTCCTCGCGAAAAACAGGAAAAAAACCCTCACGAGGGCACCTGTCTAGCCCCCTCGTGAGGCATGCGAGAGAGAGTACAGGTCGAAACAAGGAACCGAAAGCAGAAAGGGGGGTAAAAGGCGACGGAACCAAATGGGAAAGAACACAAGAAAGCAAATTTCATTAAAGAGAGGCAAGCCAACTACGGAAAGCAAATGAAAAGCCGCGTCTGGCACCTAGTCTAGTCTTCTTGTCTTCTCACCAGCGCGGAGCTAAGTGCTTCCACTAGGATGTGGGAGGGAGCCCCCGAGGCCCGAGGGCGGCACTCTTGAGACTCCGGGGCGTGTACAACCCCACTCATTATTACGTGAGAGTGTCACGAGCGGAGACCTTCACAGGCACTGGGCCTTCTTCACAGGCACTCGGCCTTTCTTCATGGGTAGAACTTCCGGAGGTGTTGGATGTTCTTCGGCGGATGTTCCTGGAACGGACGCTGCGACAGTGATACCGCCGCAGCACCTGCTGATATCTTGCCGCCCGGAGCGTGGCTTCACGGCGGCGTTCCTCCCCCAGCACAAGGTCCATCCCCCGCATGGCGTCCTGCTGCGTCTCATCAAACGCCAGGACACGCGCAGAGCGATGCCTGACCTCATGAGGGAGAACCGCTTCTGCTCCATAGACGAGGAAGAACGGGGTCTCGCCCGTTGGCTTGGTGGCGGTGGTGCGGATGGACCACAGAACAGACTGGAGTTTGTTGTGCCAACCCCTGCCGCAGGCCTGGAGCTTCTTCTTGAAGGTCCTGGTCTTGAGGCCTCTCAGGACCTCCACGTTGGTGCGTTCAGCTTGACCATTGCTCCTGGGGCGTGCCACCGAGGCGTAGCAGATCTGCATTCCAAGGTTAGCACAATATGTCTTGAAGAGATTGCTAGTAAACTGCGAGCCGTTGTCGGTGATGATGCGGTTGGGGACCCCGAACTGGCTCATGAGACCCTTGATGAACTTGACCGCGGATCCGGCCGGGATGGTGCCGACGGCTTCTACCTCCGCCCACTTGGTGAACTTGTCGATGGCGACGTAGAGGTAGCGGTAGCCCCCAGGCGCTCGAGGGAACGGGCCCAAGATATCCAGCCCCCAGACCGCGAATGGCCACAAGAGTGGGATGGTCTGGAGGCCCTGAGCTGGCTGATGGATCTACTTGGCGTGGAATTGACAGGCTTCACAGGACTTCACCAGCTCAGTCGCGTCGTTGAGCGCCGTAGGCCAGTAGAACCCGCTGCGGAATGCCTTGCCGACGAGGGTTCGTGACGACGAGTGGTGCCCGTAGTCCCCGTCGTGTATGTCAGCTAGCAGCTCTTTCCCATGTTCCCTGGAGATACAACGCAGGGAAACGTCATTCGGCCACTTCCTGTATAACTCACCGTCTTGAATGTCGTACGCCGTGGCCTGCCGAGCCACGCGCTCCGCGTCCTCCTCCTTCTCTGGCAGCGTCCCTTGCGTCAGGTACTCCTTGAACTCCTTGGTCCAGCACCCCTCCTGAGGCTCGAGCGCCAAGAGTAGGCGCGCTCCCGATGTCGGGCCGCAGGCCGGGGCTCCCGAGGCAGGTGGTTGGGGGAGCTCCTCCCGAGGCAGCGCCATCCTTGAAAGTGGTGGTGTTGCTGATGGCTTGAAGAGCCGCTCCTTGAAGACACCAGGCTCTTGGGGTAGCCGCTTGGACGCTCTCTTGGCGATGTCGTCGGCTTCCTTGTTGGTGCCGCGGGGCACGTGCTGCAATTCCAGGCCCAAGAACTGCTTTTCCATTTTGCGTACCTCTGCGAGGTATGCCTCCATGTGCTCGTCCCTCGGCTTGTATACCTTGTTGGAGAAGTTGACGAGGAGCTGTGAGTCGCCCTCGATGGTGAGGCGCTTCACCCCCAGGGCCACCGCAGCCTTGAGGCCAGCTATGAGGCCTTCGTACTCTGCTATGTTGTTGGAGACCTTCTCGCCCTGCTGGAAGCAGAGCTGCACAGTGTAGTAGAGCTTGTCCTGCGTGGGCGAGATGAGCACCGCTCCAGCTCCCGCGCCCTGGTGATACGTCTCCAACGTATCTATAATTTTTTATTGTTCCATGCTATATTATATTCTGTTTTGGACAGTATTAGGCTTTATTATACACTTTTATATTATTTTTGGGACTAACCTATTAACCGGAGGCCCAGCCCAGAATTGCTGTTTTTTGCCTATTTCAGAGTTTCGTAGAAAAAGAATATCAAATGGAGCCAAACGGAATGAAACCTTCGGGAACGTGATTTTCAGAACGAACGTGATCCGGAGGACTTGGACCCTACGTCAAGACATCAACCAGGAGGGCACGAGGTAGGGGGGCGCGCCTACCCCCCAGGCGCGCCCTCCACCCTCGTGGGCCCCACGTTGCTCCACCGATGTACTTCTTCCTCCTATATATACCTACGTACCCCCAAACTACCAGATACGGAGCCAAAAAAACCTAATTCCACCGCCGCAACCTTCTGTACCCGTGAGATCCCATCTTGGGGCCTGTTCCGGAGCTCCGCCGGAGGGGGCATCGATCACGGAGGGCTTCTACATCAACACCATAGCCTCTTCGATGAAGTGTGAGTAGTTTACCTTAGACCTTCGGGTCCATAGTTATTAGCTAGATGGCTTCTTCTCTCTTTTTGGATCTCAATACAATGTTCTCCCCCTCTCTTGTGGAGATCTATTCGATGTAATCTTCTTTTGCGGTGTGTTTGTTGAGACCGATGAATTGTGGGTTTATGATCAAGTTTATCTATGAACAATATTTGAATCTTCTCTGAATTCTTTTATGTATGATTGGTTATCTTTGCAAGTCTCTTCGAATTATCAGTTTGGTTTGGCCTACTAGATTGATCTTTCTTGCAATGGGAGAAGTGCTTAGCTTTGGGTTCAATCTTGCGGTGTCCTTTCCCAGTGACAGTAGGGGCAGCAAGGCACGTATTGTATTGTTGCCATCGAGGATAACAAGATGGGGTTTATATCATATTGCATGAGTTTATCCCTCTACATCATGTCATCTTGCTTAAAGCATTACTCTGTTCTTATGAACTTAATACTCTAGATGCATGCTGGATAGCGATCGATGTGTGAAGTAATAGTAGTAGATGCAGGCAGGAGTCGGTCTACTTGTCTCGGACGTGATGCCTATATACATGATCATACCTAGATATTCTCATAACTATGCTCAATTCTGTCAATTGCTCAACAGTAATTTGTTCACCCACCATAAATACTTATGCTGTTGAGAGAAGCCACTAGTGAAACCTATGGCCCTCGGGTCTATTTTCCATCACATTTAGTCTCCCGGCAACAAGCTATTTATGACGCCATTTTTATTTTGTTTACTTTACTTTGCATGTTTATCATAAAAATACCAAAAATATTATCCTATCATATCTATCAGATCTCACTCTCGTAAGTGACCGTGTAGGGATTGACAACCCCTTATCGCATTGGTTGCGAGGATTTATTTGTTTGTGTAGGTGCGAGGTACTCGTGCGTGGCCTCCTACTGGATTGATACCTTGGTTCTCAAAAACTGAGGGAAATACTTACGCTACTTTTCTGCATCACCCTTTCCTCTTCAAGGGAAAACCAACGCAGTGCTCAAGAGGTAGCAAGAAGGATTTCTGGCGTCGTTTGCCGGGGAGTCTACGCAAAAGTCTACATACCAAGTACCCATCACAAACCCTTATCTCCCGCATTACATTATTTGCCTTTTGCCTCTCGTTTTCCTCTCCCCCACTTCACCCTTGCCGTTTTATTCGCCCTCTCTTTTCCGTTCGCCTCTTTTTCACTTGCTTTTCATTTGCTCGTGTGTTGGATTGCTTGCTTGTCATTATGGCTAGTCCCCTATCTTCTCCGTTGTCTCCCGAAAATGAAGTTCTTAATTTTAAGCAAAGGGAAGGAGAAAATCTAAAAGACGCTTGGTATAGAATTTGCAATGCTCAAAATAGATCTACTAGGAAGCAATCTACTTCCGTTCTTCTCCGCAGTTTTTATGTAGGCGCTACTCCTTGGTACAGATATATCCTTGATACCATTACGGGAGGGAATTTCTTGGGTAGCCATACTTTTGATTCTTATAATGCTATGATAGATTTGTTTGGCTCACCCCCTCTTTTGGTTAATGGAACTATGTTAACTTTGGAGCATGTAATGCAAAGACTTGAAATTATTGAAAATAAAGTTGCTACCGTAGAGTTAATTGAAAATTTGGATAAAAAGATCCACAACCAAATTACCCAATATGGATCCAAAGTAGGAGTCACTTTGAAAAATATTAAGGA
This sequence comes from Triticum aestivum, assembly GCF_018294505.1. Taxonomy (NCBI): domain Eukaryota; kingdom Viridiplantae; phylum Streptophyta; class Magnoliopsida; order Poales; family Poaceae; genus Triticum; species Triticum aestivum. The sequence continues at coordinate 255,979,429 of NC_057805.1, forward strand.
GAAGGAACCCATAGTTAATGAAAGAATAAATCAGGATTCCACTAGAATCGATAAACTTGAGGGTATCATTACCAACTTGGGAACCGATTTTTCTTCCGTAAAGAATACTCCAAGTCCTCCAACTAAAATTGCGAAGCTTATGTATGTTCCTAAAAATAAGGGTGAATCCTCTAGCAAGGAAACTGCAGTTCTCAAATCTATAAGTATTCATCCCAATCTTTTTGCTATCATTAAGGAACCATTTGCTACAAATGAATTTTGCGGATATGTGCCTAGAAGTTTGATAATTAATAAAAATAAAGAAACCCCTAAGGATGATAGATGTCTCATTGAAGAATTGCCCACCAAAGATGGCAATACCTAGATCTATCCTTGTTTTTATGCCTAGCTAGGGGCGTTAAACGATAGCGCTTGTTGGGAGGCAACCCAATTTTATTTTTTAGTTTTTTGCTTTTTGCTTCTGTTTAGGAATAAATAGCCTCTGGTTAGACTTGTTTTTATGTTTTAATTAGTGTTTGTGCCAAGTTAAACCTATAGGATCTTCTTGGATGATAGTTATTTGATCTTGCTGAAAATTCCAGAAACTTTCTGTTCACAAAAATAATTGTTAAAAATCATCAGTACGTGATAAAATATTGACTCCAATTGCTGCTGATCAATAAACAAATTTTCTAGGTCGTCCTATTTTTTCTGAATTTTTGGAGTTCCAGAAGTTTGCGTTAGTTACAGATTACTACAGACTGTTCTGTTTTTGACAGATTCTGTTTTTCGTGTGTTGTTTGCTTATTTTGATGAATCTATGGCTAGTAAAATAGTTTATAAACCATAGAGAAGTTGTAATACAGTAGGTTTAGCACCAATATAAATAAAGAATGAGTTCATTACAGTACTTTGAAGTGGTGTTTTGTTTTCTATCGCTAACGGAGCTCACGAGATTTTCTGTTAAGTTTTGTGTTGTGAAGTTTTCAAGTTTTGGGTGAAAGATTTGATGGATTATGGAACAAGGAGTGGCAAGAGCCTAAGCTTGGGGATGCCCATGGCACCCCAAGATAATCTAAGGACACCAAAAAGCCAAAGCTTGGGGATGCCCCGGAAGGCGTCCCCTCTTTCGTCTACTTCCATCGGTAATTTTACTTGGAGCTATATTTTTATTCACCACATGATATGTGTTTTGCTTGGAGCGTCTTGTATGATTTGAGTCTTTGCTTTTTAGTTTACCACAATCATCCTTTGCTGTACACACCTTTTGAGAGAGACACACATGATTCGGAAATTATTAGAATACTCTATGTGCTTCACTTATATCTTTTGAGTTATATAGTTTTTGCTCTAGTACTTCACTTATATCTTTTAGAGCACGGTGGTGACTTTTGTTTTATAGAAACTATTATTCTCTCATGCTTCACTTATATTATTTTGAGAGTCTTAAACAGCATGGTAATTTGCTTAAATAATCCTAATATGCTAGGTATTCAAGACTAGTAAAAACTTTCTTATGAGTGTGTTGAATACTAAGAGAAGTTTGATGCTTGATGATTGTTTTGAGATATGGAGGTAGTGATATTAAAGTTGTGCTAGTTGAGTAGTTGTGAATTTGAGAAATACTTGTGTTGAAGTTTGCAAGTCCCGTAGCATGCACGTATGGTAAACGTTATGTAACAAATTTGAAACATGAGGTGTTCTTTGATTGTCCTCCTTATGAGTGGCGGTCGGGGACGAGCGATGGTCTTTTCCTACCAATCTATCCCCCTAGGAGCATGCGCGTAGTGCTTGGTTTTTGATGACTTGTAGATTTTTGCAATAAGTATGTGAGTTCTTTATGACTAATGTTGAGTCCATGGATTATACGCACTCTCACCTTTCCATCATTGCTAGCCTCTTCGGTACCGTGCATTGCCCTTTCTCACATTGAGAGTTGGTGCAAACTTCGCCGGTGCATCCAAACCCCGTGATATGATACGCTCTTTCACACATAAACCTCCTTATATCTTCCTCAAAACAGCCACCATACCTACCTATTATGGCATTTCCATAGCCATTCCGAGATATATTGCCATGCAACTTTCCACCGTTCCGTTTATCATGACACGTTCATCATTGTCATATTGCTTTGCATGATCATGTAGTTGACATAGTATTTGTGGCAAAGCTACCATCCATAATTCTTTCATACATATCACTCTTGGTTCATTGCATATCCCGGTACACCGCCGGAAGCATTCATATAGAGTCATACTTTGTTCTAGCATCGAGTTGTAATCATTGAGTTGTAAATAAATAGAAGTGTGATGATCATCATTTTCTAGAGCATTGTCCCAAGTGAGGAAAAAAAGAGAAAGGCCATAAAAAAAGAGAAGGCCCAAAAAAATGAGAGAAAAAGAGAGAAGGGACAATGTTACTATCCTTTTTACCACACTTGTGCTTCAAAGTAGCACCATAATCTTCATGATAGAGAGTCTCTTGTTTTGTCACTTTCATATACTAGTGGGAACTTTTCATTATAGAACTTGGCTTGTATATTCCAACAATGGGCTTCCTCAAATGCCCTAGGTCTTCGTGAGCAAGCAAGTTGGATGCACACCCACTTAGTTTCTTTTGTTGAGCTTTCATATATTTATAGCTCTAGTGCATCCGTTGCATGGCAATCCCTACTCCTTGCATTAACATCAATCGATGGGCATCTCCATAGCTCATTGATTAGCCTCGTTGATGTGAGACTTTCTCCCTTTTTGTCTTCTCCACATAACCCCCATCATTATATTCTATTCCACCATAGTGCTATATCCATGGCTCACGCTCATATATTGCGTGAAGGTTGAAAAAGTTTGAGATTACTAAAGTATGAAACAATTGCTTGGCTTGTCATCGGGGTTGTGCATGATGAGAGCATTCTTGTGTGACGAAAATGGAGCATGACTAAACTATATGATTTTGTAGGGATGAACTTTCTTTGGCCATGTTATTTTGAGAGGACATAATTGCTTAGTTAGTATGCTTGAAGTATTATTATTTTTATGTCAATATTGAACTTTTATCTTGAATCTTTCGGATCTGAATATTCATACCACAATTAAGAAGAATTACATTGAAATTATGCCAAGTAGCATTCCACATCAAAAATTCTGTTTTTATCATTTACCTACTCGAGGACGAGCAGGAATTAAGCTTGGGGATGCTTGATACGTCTCCAACGTATGTATAATTTTTGATTGTTCCATGCTATATTATATTCTGTTTTGGACATTATTGGGATTTATTATACACTTTTATATTATTTTTGGGACTAACCTATTAACCGAAGGCCCAGCCCAGAATTGCTGTTTTTTGGCTATTTCAGAGTTTCCCAGAAAAAGAATATCAAACGGAGTCCAAACGGAATGAAACCTTCGGGAACGTGATTTTCGGAACGAACGTGATCCAGAGGACTTGGACCCTACGTCAAGACATCAACCAGGAGGGCACGAGGTAGGGGGGCGCGCCTACCCCCCAGGCATGCCCTCCACCCTCGTGGGCCCCACGTTGCTCCACTGACGTACTTCTTCCTCCTATATATACCAACGTACCCCCAAACTACCAGATACAGAGCCAAAAAACCTAATTCCACCGCCACAACCTTCTGTACGAGATCCCATCTTGGGGCCTGTTCCGGAGCTCCGCCGGAGGGGGCATCGATCACGGAGGGCTTCTACAGCAACACCATAGCCTCTCCGATGAAGTGTGAGTAGTTTACCTCAGACCTTCGGGTCCATAGTTATTAGCTAGATGGCTTCTTCTCTCTTTTTGGATCTCAATACAATGTTCTCCCCCTCTCTTGTGGAGATCTATTCGATGTAATCTTCTTTTGCGGTGTGTTTGTTGAGACCGATGAATTGTGGGTTTATGATCAAGTTTATCTATGAACAATATTTGAATCTTCTCTGAATTCTTTTATGTATGATTGGTTATCTTTGCAAGTCTCTTTGAATTATCAGTTTGGTTTGGCCTACTAGATTGATCTTTCTTGCAATGGGAGAAGTGCTTAGCTTTGGGTTCAATCTTGCGGTGTCCTTTCCCAGTGACAGTAGGGGCAGCAAGGCACGTATTGTATTGTTGCCATCGAGGATAACAAGATGGGGTTTATATCATATTGCATGAGTTTATCCCTCTACATCATGTCATCTTGCTTAAAGCATTACTCTGTTCTTATGAACTTAATACTCTAGATGCATGCTGGATAGCGGTCGATGTGTGGAGTAATAGTAGTAGATGCAGGCAGGAGTCAGTCTACTTGTCTCGGATGTGATGCCTATATACATGATCATACCTAGATATTCTCATAGCTATGCTCAATTCTGTCAATTGCTCAACAGTAATTTGTTCACCCACCGTAAATACTTATGCTCTTGAGAGAAGCCACTAGTGAAACCTATGGCCCCGGGGTCTATTTTCCATCATATTTAATCTCCCGACAACAAGCTATTTCTGACGCCGTTTTTATTTTGTTTACTTTACTTTGCATCTTTATAATAAAATACCAAAAATATTATCCTATCATATCTATCAGATCTCACTCTCGTAAGTGACCGTGTAGGGATTGACAACCCCTTATCGCGTTGGTTGCGAGGATTTATTTGTTTGTGTAGGTGCGAGGGACTCGTGCGTGGCCTCCTACTGGATTGATACCTTGGTTCTCAAAAACTGAGGGAAATACTTACGGTACTTTGCTGCATCACCCTTTCCTCTTCAAGGGAAAACCAACGCAGTGCTCAAGAGGTAGAACCTGGCACGCAAATGCGCCATCGAAGTACATCACCCAGCCGTCTGACGCTTCACTCCCTGGCGAGAGGGACCGATCCTCTCCTGCTTCAAGCTCCGAGGCGTCCGTCCATTCCACCACGAAGTCGGCGAGCGCAGCTCCCTTGATGACCCTGGTTGTGCTGAACTCTAGCTGGAACACCTGCAGCTTGATATTCCACTTGGCGACTCTTCCAGCAGCGTTAGGGCTCCTGAGCACCCTCTCTAGTGGGTAGGCCGAGACGACCTTGATTGGGTGACCTTGGAAGTAGTGTCGTAGCTTACGCGAGGCCACTAAAAGCGCGAGCAAGAGCTTCTGAGGCATGGGGTACTGTGCCCTTGCATCCCGCAATACCGTGCTGACGAAATACACTGGATGCTCGACAAGGGCGGGCGCGTCAACGGGAGCCGTGTCTGTCGGAGGTTGGGGCGCCTCCTGAGGCGTCTGGACCTCCGGAGCCTGGTCTCCCGTTGGGGCCTCGGCAGGCCTAAGGTCGCCATAATGCTGAATCGGGCCATCCGTTGGCGTTGCTGCAGCCCCCGCGGTCTCCTTCGGGTCTTGTGTCGCCCCGGCTGGGGGTGCGGTTCGGCGCGACGTGTCCTTGGCCTGGCGCTCTTCCCGAACTGCCACCAGAGCTGCACTGGCTGAGTGAGGGGTGGCGGCGAGGTAAAGCACCAGGGGCTCGAGAGGGCGGGGCACCACCATCACCGGAGGGCTGGTCAGATATCTCTTGAGGTCTTGAAACGCTTGGTCAGCCTCCGGAGTCCACTCGAACGGACCCTTCTTCTTCATCAGCTTGAAGAACGGTAGGGCGCGCTCTCCCAGCTTGGAGATGAAGCGTCCGAGCGAAGTTACACAGCCGGCAAGCTTCTACATCTCCTTGAGGGTTTGTGGTGCACTCATGTCTTCAATTGCCTTGATCTTCTCTGGGTTGGCCTCGATCCCCCTGCGGGACACAAGGAAGCCCAGCAGCTTGCCGGAGGGGACACCAAATACGCACTTTTTCGGGTTGAGCCACAAGTCCACCTGGCGTAGGCTCGCGAAGGTCCCCTCCAGGTCCTGAATCAAGGTTCTCGCCTCCCGCGACTTCACCACAATGTCGTCGACATAGGCTTCTGCGTTCCTCCCGAGCTGCTGGCCCAGGGCGATGTGCATCAGCCGTTGGAAGGTCGCGCCTGCATTGCACAGCCCGAACGGCATGCAGGTGTAGCAGTACACCCCGCAAGGGGTCAGGAAGACCGTCTTATCCACATCCTCCATTGCCATCTTGATCTGGTGATAGCCTTAAAACGCATCCAGGAAGCACAGCAGGTCGCACTCGGCGGTGGAATCAACGATCTGGTCGATGCGCGGAAGCGGGAACAGATCTTGGGGACAGGCTTTGTTGAGGTTGGTGAAGTCGACACACATGCGCTCCTTCCCGCCTTTCTTTGGCACAACGACGGGGTTCGCGAGCCACTCGGGGTACCGAACCTCGCGAATGACACATGCTGCCTCCAGCTTGCGGGTTTCTTGGACGATGAAGGACTGCTTCTCCGTGGATTGTCACCGTGCCTTCTGCTTCACGGGGTGCACATTGGGGCACATCCTTAAGTGATGCTCGATCACCCCTCTTGGGACCCCTACCAGCTGATCGGGCTCCCAGGCGAATACTTCCTTGTTTGCGCGCAAGAACTTTACCAATGCTTCCTCTTGATTTGAGTCAAGGTTGGCACCTATGGTGAAGGTGGCTCCAGAAGACCCATCTTCCTCGACCGACACCTGCTTGGTTTCTGCCCGATCTTGAGTGAACAACTACTTCTTCTTGGCCGGCGCGGCCCCCTTAACTCCAGAGGGGGCCTCGTCGGCCGGTCGCACCGCCGCGGCGGTTTTGAGGGCAAGCTTGAGCGCCACCAGAGCTTCCTTGGTATCTCCGACTATGGTGAGGACGTCGTTGCTCCCAGGCATTTTCATGAGGTTGTAGGCTGGATGGGTCGCCGCCATAAACTGAGCCAGAGCCGGATATCCGAGGATGGCGTTGTACGGAAGGCCAATGCGGGCGATGTCGAAGTCGATCAGCTCAGTGCGGTAGTTGTCGCGGGTGCCAAAGGTCACGGGAAGACGGATCTGCCCCAGGGGGCTGGAGGAGACACCGCCGACTCCGGAGAAGGGCTTGCTGGGGCGGATCCGCTCGAGTGGTACATGAAGGAGGCTGAAGGCCTCCAGCGAGAGCACATTGTGGCCGGCGCCGTCGTCGATGAGGGTCTTGGTGACGGCTACGTTCCAGATGGTGGGCGTGCAAAGCATTGGGAGCACGCCCGAGCCGACAGTGGTGACGGGGTGATCTCCCGAGTCGAAGGTCAGGTCGGCCTTGGGCGCCACCCAACCCGGGGGAGCCCCCTGCCGCGTGGAAGCGGCGCTGATCTGGCGAAAGAACGGTTTGGCATGACGGTTCGAGGGCGGCGCTTGCGAGCCGCCGAGGAGGGCCGCGACAGCAAGGGGCGCCGGTGCCGCAAAGCGCGCGGCAAAGAGGCTGCGCAGCTCCTCCCAAGATGCCACCGTGGATCCGGGGAGGTTGAGCAGCCAGGCGCGCGGTGCGCCGGTGAGGGCCATGGGAAGCCAGTTGGCCATGACCTTGTCTCGCCCCCAGCCTTAAGGATGGCCTCCTCGTATGCCAGCAAGAAAGCTAACGGGTCCACCGCGCCGTCATAGCGCGGCGGAATCTCTGGCTTGACCTTGGGTGGCCATTGCACCTGTCGTAAGACGGGGGCCAAAGCTCGGAGCCCCTGGCTCCGCCACAGGCATCGATCACAGCAGCCGAAAGAGCAGCGCCGGCCATGAGGGTGAGCCGCGGTGATGGCGAGGCGCAGATCGACGAAAGGAAAGCTATGGCACACCCCTACGTGGCGTGGCAAATGTCGGATTTCGGGTTCCGGCAAAACCCTTGAGGTTCGAACACTGGGGTGCGCACGGAGATCTCTCCCTACCTAATCACGCCCTCTCCCTCACCGCGATCTCAAAGCTTAGCGCGTCAAACCCATAGAAGGAGAGACACAAGAGTTTACACTGGTTCGGGCCAATTATGTTGTGTAATACCCTACTCCAGTGTGGTGTGGTGGATTGCCTCTTGGGCTGAGGATGAACAGTTACAAGGGAAGAACAGCCTCCTAAGGAGAGGTGCTCTTGTGCTTGGTGAACTTGTGTGGTTGAGGGTGATCTGGATGATCCGTCCCCTTCTATGGTGGTGGCTAGTCCTATTTATAGAGGCCCTGGTCCTCTCCCCAAATATTGAGCGGGAAGGGATCCAACAATGGCCAAATTCGAAGGGAGACAACTAGTAGAAGTTATCCTGACTAAAGGTGGTCTTCGCCTGCCAAAGGCTCTAGTGGTGACGCCATCTTGGGCTCTACGGTGACCTCCGTCCTGCCGTCTTGCTGGTCTTGGTCTTGTTGCACCAATATGGAAACCTTTGCCTGATGCCTCGGGATCCTCGCCTGCGCTTACCTCTTTAGCGCCAAAGAGGAAACGAGGACATTGTGCGTTCTGGCGTTCGCCTGGCTCCAGTCGTCATGGCTTGCATCACAGGAGCATCGCGAGGTGTCCCTTGCCTTGATCTCTCCGCCCCTCGCGACCCAGCCTGGTGAGGCAGCCCCTGAGGAGGTCTTGCGTCGTCCCCCTCGCGAGGCTTGGCCCCTCGCGAGGGTATTGTGTGTTTGCTGGTGAAGATGGGCCGTATGGGGCCGCTGGTGGAGCCACGTCGTGGGCCGCAGGCAGGCAAGTCTGGGGACCCCCGTTCCCAGGACGCCGACAATATCGTCGATGTCTTCGGAGCCGTAATCGAGCATGTCGATTAAGTCTTCGATTGTGGCTATTAAGTGGGTGGGTGGTGGGAAGCGAAATTCTTCGTTGTCAGCCTCCTGTTCGAACCGGGTATAATTCGGCTGAGAGTCCCCCGCTAAGGAGAGTGTTTTTAATGAGCTTAGCACGTCGCCTAAGGGCGAGTGCCAAAAGATGTCTGCGGAGCTGAATTCGACGATCGATGCCTGATCAAGCTCGTTGTGCGCGGACGCACATGGTTTGGAACTTGTAGCCGAAAACGGGTCCGAGGTTCCGGTGACACGGATCCCACTCGAGGTTGGGTCGGTGTGCGGCTCCGACGCCGCTGAGTCTGCGGCTTCCTTAGCGGAGTTGAGCCTCCCGTCCTCGGCTGGCGCAATCTGCTCCGGATCTAGGGCGAGAGCAGTTACAGGCGCTATCCCCTGGGCATGGTCCGATGACAGATTTAAGTCATGTTCGTCGTGGCGACAGGGAGCGGCTGCCGTGGTCTCGAATCCGTCGAAGATCAAGTCTCCATGGATATCCGTGACATAGTTCAAACTTCCAAATCTGACCTGACGGCCAGGGGCATAGCTATTGATCTGCTCTAGATTACCAAGCGAGTTGGCCCGCAGTGCGAAGCCCCCGAATACGAATATCTGTCCAGGGAGGAAGGTTTCTCCCCGGACAGCGATTGTAGATGATTGACGGGGCCATCGAACCTCTTGACGACGACAGAACGAAACTCTCAATGAAAGCACCAATGTCAGTGTCAAAACCGACGGATCTCGGGTAGGGGTCCCGAACTGTGCGTCTAAGGTCGATGGTAACAGGAGACGGGGGACATGATGTTTACCCAGGTTTGGGCCCTCTCTATGGAGGTAATACCCTACTTCCTGCTTGATTGATCTTGATGAATATGAGTATTACAAGAGTTGATCTACCTCGAGATCGTAATGGTTAAAACCCTAAAGGTCTAGCCTGTATGACTATGAGTATATTCCTCTGTCTCTACGGACTAAGCCCTCCGGTTTATATAGACACCGGAGGGGACTAGGGTTGTACAAAGTCGGTTACAGAGAAAGGAATCTTCATATCAGAACGCCAAGGAGAGTCCCATCCGGACATGGGAGATAGTCCTCGGTCTTGTATTCTTACTACCCATCAGTCCGGCCCACGTACCATAGTCCGGACGCCCGAGGACCCCCTAATCCAGGACTCCCTCAGTCAAGTTGATGCAGCGGCCAAGGTTGATGATGTCGACGGGGGCGGCGGAGCTCCGGAGATGTCGATCGTCGCGAGGAAGAAGAAGAGGCAGAGGCAGGGGTAAAAAGTGAAGAAGAGGGCCCCTTGTCCCTATTTATAAGGAGGTGAAAAGATGGCATGCACAAAAATCGAGGAGGCAAAATGATTATGTTAACGATGCGGGCGCCTCGATTCCCGGAAAGCCCATTAAGATAAAGATCCGTTGAGATATCCTGGGTCTTGTGCGGAATTAATGCGCATGAGGTCATGGCGGGTTACAATGATCCTGCTTATGTGACATCATGGCGCGTTATAGCGGTCTGATGAAGATTCAACACTGATATATTCTGCTAAGTTAAATGGTGGAGATTGACGTGAACAAGTTCAAATCAACCTGGGGCCTAATGTTGGGGATATAGCTTCAAGGTGTGACCCGCCCAGGAGGGGCCGGGTTACACCGTTGGTGGTTTAACATAAAGAAGGTCCAAGGAGAAGTATGAAGATGACGGCTCTTGGAGGCAGGCCTGCTGAAGGCCCAGGACCGGGGCTGTGAACGGCTGTAGGAAGACTTGCTCTGTAAGGCATGAATAGTTAGAAACTGAGCCGGTCACGTTGTGCGAGCCAGCCGGGACACTGTAAGCCTCCGGATCTCTACCTGTGTATATAAAGGTGAGACCCGGCGGTGGTTTAACTCAAGAAACAAGCAATCCAGAACTAGGTCAAGCGTATTCGCTCCCTTGTAATCGAAACTCAAGCAATACAACTGGAAGCTGGACGTAGGCTTTTACCTCATTTAGAGGGGCCGAACCTGGGTAAATTCGTTGTGTCCATTGTCCCGTTCAACCCCTTCAAGCTAACCTAGTTGTGATGGCTCCACACCTAAGTCCTTTCACCAGGGCATCTGTCATATTAAATCCACGACACCATGGCAATCTACGTCACAATAAATATATGGCAGGATATTTTAGCAACTAATCGGGCGTGGTATGCCATCTCAGCTAAGCAGATTGAGTGCAGAACAGGGCAAGGAAGCTTCTTAAGCAGAACATATTGACTGTAAACTATTTCGGCAAACAAGAAGATTAACAGCATCTATCAGTTAACATTCAACGCTACTCCAATATGCACGGGGCTCAGTCTAGAATGCGCGTACTGTGGGAGAAGCTGACCGCCGTGCATCTCCACAAGAACGTCACCAGCGATGGTGGCGCGGCTAGAGGACGTCAGTCTACAAGAGCGTACAGTGGGAGCGAGAGGATCGCCGCGCGTCCCCTCAACGAACCACGACGCCGAAGTATCAGCGTGGCGGATGGGCGGCTTTGGCGGAGCGAATGGAGTGGAGGGGGGCGGGTGGGAGGGGGTTTGGGGAATATTATTGGCTAGTTGGCCGAAGGGCGGTTGAATTTGGGATTTAGGGGGGGGGGATTTTGGGGGAATTTTTGCGCGGTGGGCGGGGCAGTTTGGCGTATGGTCGGTTTCTCCAAGTGCGGTCCCATGTGTCGGTGAAGAGGCAAGCCAAAGCGCAATCCGTTTCCATGTGAGGTGTGCAATGCGACCGTGACAGGCGTGCTGTGAGTGTACTGCCTTTTTACCTCCTAAACGTGGTGCTTCACGCGATCCATCGATACTACAACTAGTAATCCGGTAATCCTGACTAAAACGGTGCGGCCGGGTCTTTTCCGCGCGATATGTTGGGAGGTTGGCTTAGTTGGTTTTTTAGGACGAGTAATGCTACACCTACGTAATCCCAGTGACGTAATAAACATAAAATGAAACGTGTGGGCTGTTGATTGTAGATTGGGGGAGGGAGGGGCCCACCACCATGAAAATCGGGGGGAGAGAGAGAGGCAATTTACGTTAACCCTTTCGTAGGTTCCTGTAGATGTAGAAAGACGTGCAATGCGTAAATGTGTAGTGGACATACTATTGGAGTGCCTAAGATAAATTGTGTATGTAGACCCTATGTGTTTATTTACTTCGCATGTTAGCTTTGTCTCGGGTCAAACCTTCTAAGTTTATACACACAAAAACGAATCATCATTCCATATATTTTCATACTCCTACAATATATCTTACTACTATTGCGAAAGTTCATATACGCCAGACAAGATTCATGCAAACACAGTAGATTTTGATTACATTTTGAACTTTTATAGGGCAGAAAAATAAAAGAAACCCAACCGTAAACCTTTTCTACGATGGCGACCGACGTCCTCCATCTGCCATCTCCATGTACGGGGGCGGGGTTCAAGACTCGTGAAGTGAAGGTGCGGTCTCCGACGAGGAAGAGTAGAACACGGGAGACAGACCGGCCAGTTGGCACACCATGCCATGCCGCCTCCCATGCCCTACTCATCCTCGGAGGAGTCCCCGACCTGAGCGGTCCCGGTGGACTTGAGGTCGATGATGACGGACGTGGACGGTCTGTCGCTTCACCTGCCACATGCGCCATTGAACGTTGGACGGCGGCAAGTAGGACACATGGCTGACGGTGCTACCGTTGTCGGCCGCCAGCGTGGCCACCGCTTGTGCGGTCGCTTCCGCATCCGGCTATGCCTCTGTTGAGTTGCGAGCAGTGACTTGAGCGAGGGTGGCGACCTCGAGCTTCATCCCCAAAGGCAAGCTCTCCGGCAGAGCGTTCGCACTCGCGGTCATGGTGGATGTGGTGCCAGGTAGCAGGATGATGCGCTGGTGTGGAGTTTAGCTGGGCGTTGCCGCTTTAAGTAGCGCTTTACTGTGAGGTCAAGACTCTTGGTGCGTCATTAAGTCGCCGGAGTTAGTGCCTTGGGCACCGAGCCTTGTAATGACGGCATACGTACGGACGACATGAATGCGGGCAGCTGGAGCCAGCTGGGAAAGCACCGCGCGACGGCATGGGGGATGATGGTTTTTGGTCTGCCAGGGTAGTCGGCTACGGTCGTAGCAACGTTGGAGATGCCCTATGCTCACATGAGATCCCCACATGTCATTGAAAAAGCAAGACGACCCGACATGGTCTCAGGTCCTGGGGATGCAGTTGACCATGCTAGAACACTCTACGGATGCGTCACGGCGCGTGCGCACTTCGGCGGCGCGTGCATCCTCGATGAGCTGGGTGTTGATCTGCTGGTCGTGCCACAGCACTAACGCCACCCTCGGCACCCTGAAGCCGAGCGTGTCCAGTGATGATGAGTGTGTCCCTCACCGCGGTCGTCGTGTCCAGAAGCGATGCGGGAGCTGCACCACGTTGCTGGCCCCCATGACCCACATGAACAGTTGCTGGTGGGGAAGAGGTCCTGGACTAGCTCCTCCATTGGACCAGTCTGCGCCACGTCATCCTGATAGGTGTGCCCCACATGTCGGCTACCCTGTTTTCCCGACCAAATTCGAGCATCAGTGCTCCGTGTTATGCATTAGGCGCAGAACAGGTGGTTTTTGTGCCCTGGTTCAAATGTGGTACAGTACCAAGTTGTTACCCTAGCCCCAATTGTGGTGGTTTTGGGTACGGTACCACCCTCTTCCTTTTCAACTACTGAAGCGTAACACTTGATTAAGTAGTCGGATGGTGTGCTAATGTAGGTGTCCGACTGGTTGAAGGAATAATTAAATTCACTTCTGATGCATTTGGCATCGATGCCCTCCATTGCTCACCTGGTGCCCCAATCTGGATCACCTACTTTGCTCCGGTGCCAAATTTACCCACGCAATGAAAAAACCACTTGCGTGAGAGAGGAAGAGGACTGAGGCAATAAAAAACACTTGTGTGGGAGAGGGAGAGGCCGGTGTAGTTGCTTTGATTAATTTTTTATACATGTGGGTCTGTGTGCACAGCGGTGCCAACTATCTCACATCGCTACACTACTGGAAGATGGTCCAAATGCGATAGTCGAATCAGAGACCCTTTGACGAAACGATGTTTGATGCATCAATCACAAACGGTGCTGTAATAAAACCGTCAAAAAATATGGAAAATGTTTGTGATGGCGGCGACATCAAACACGGTTCGTATTATATTTGCGTGTGTGATGAGTGGCAAACGGTTAATCCAGGAGAACTGTTGGCAATGATGCAGAACAACAGAAATGGGCAGCTAGATGAGGGTGTGTGCGATATATGGCATACAGTTCACTAGGATGAACTGTGTGTGATTAGGCAACACAATGGAAAAGGTTAACCTGAACAAGATGTGTGTGATACGCGGCAAACAGGTCTGTAATCAGAAATGTGTGCGAAGACAAATAATAACACAAGCGATTACTGCTAATAAGCCATGTGATTTGCTCTATCTACAGAAGAATAACATGTGTATATATATATATATATATCTTTCCCTAATAATAAAACACGGATTGACTTTGTCGGGTTCACCGTCACAATACGCTTTTTCTGTGAATTTACGCTTTCATATCCATTAATCTATTCTATTAAGTGAAAGAAAAAAACGATTCAACGGACGCTCTCTCTCCCGCATGAGAACGAGAGACGCCTGGCGCTAGGGTTCCCTTCGCCGCCACGCCCCATCCCTCAGCACCCGGCAACCCTCGCTACTCTCTCCCATCCCCTTGCAGTCGCCGTCGTAGTCCCCCGCCGTTGGTCAGGGCAGAGAGAGCTTCTTTCGCGCGGCGAGGTGGAGCAAGGTCAACGCGGCGGCTCGAGCGGCTGGGGGTGGCACGGCTGATCGATGTAGAGCAGCGGGGGCGGCTGGATCGACGGTGGCGGCTAGATCTTGCAGAACGGCACCGCTGGAGGTCAACGCGGTGGCTTGAGCGGCTGGCGGCGGCGCGGCTGCTCGAGGTGGATCAGCGGTGGCGGCTGGAGCTTTTAGAACGGCAGCGGCGGAGGCTGGAGCTTGTAGATCGGCGGGCCAACCTGAGCAACAGCTCCAAGGAGGACGCCACCAGGTGCCTGGTCTGGCTGGGGGACCTCATCGACGCCAAGAAGTTGGGAGGCAGTGCTGCTGGCAGCGACAGGCTGCACCTCCCTGTCGCCGGCGTGGCTACTGCAGGTACCACACAAATTAACCTTCCCCATAGTAATATTCGATCATTGTGAGTTTGCTGGAATTTGTACCACAAACATTGTCTGATAACATCAATCTGAATCTCTCAAGGCAGGAAGAAAGAGAGAAACATGATGAAAATTGTATTGCCGGTTTTAGCAGGCATGCTGGTGCTCACATGCTTATCCATTGTGATATGGGTTTGCAGGTCCAAAGACACAGTGTACTATGCTCATGCATATGTGACATAAACCAATTCTGCATTATGCTGCTCAGTGCTCGCAAATACTGCAAAATTACTAGGCCTAGGAGATTTGAGCATTTGTGAAGGTTTTGGGACACGAAGCCCCATTGAAGGTTTTGAATTTTCAAAGCTTCAAAGATGTTGCAGCTGTGACAAACAATTTTCACCCATCACATATGATCGGACAAGGTGGTTTTGGCAACGTCCAATGTCGCCGCCGTGGAGTTCACTGGAAGAAGAACATCGGTCGAGCATTCCAATGTCACCTCCGCCAAGTTCGCCACCGAGCCATCCAATGTCGCCTCTGCTGAGTTCGCCGGAGGAAGAACATCCGCCGTCCGAACGTGCTACACCAGAGGTATGTATCAGTTTTCCCAAATTAGTCCAACGTTGTGGTATGTATCAGCTTTTCCCAAATTAGTCCAACGCTGTGGTATGTATCAGCTTTTCCCAAATTAGTCCAACGTTGTGGTATGTATCAGCTTTTCCCAAATTATGCCAACGTTGTTGGATATTGCTTCAATGAAAAACAATCTGTGAAACCTGGGCGTGTACTAATGTTTCCTGTAGTTTTTTCTCTTTAACCTGAGCATCCAATCTATGTATGCCGGGTGTTGCCTGTACATTATATTACTCCATTGTTTGCCAGTCCCTGTTTGATTCCCTGTTTGCTCCCTGTTTGATTGAAATCCATGACCAAATAAGTTCATGAACAGTTTTCTGCTTGCTCCCTGTTTGATTCAAGTCTTAAAGATTCATATTTAGTTAGATAGGTTCAGTGATCCAGAATAATATTTGAGAAGCTTCTCTGTTGGCTGGCATCCCTGATGGCAGTTGTAGAAATGTAGCTAAGGAAAGAGTGCCTCATAATTCATTGGATGTAGATCAATAGGGTGTAAAAGACTTTGAGTTTCTAGCTTTCATAAAATTTACACATGTACTCCCTCCGTCCCATAATGTAAGACCATTTTGCAAGCTTAACAGTATGTTGTGGTTGGTCCTTAAACTTGAACAATAAGTGTGTCAATTGAGGTTCATGCCATATTTAATTAGCAACTAATTATCCTGTGGCGCTTCGGCACTAATGTATCCACAGTCTGACCATTGGATTGAATATTCATCAGAAGATTGTAGCCTTTCCTGACTCCATGCCCTTTTCAAGTGGAGTTGCAGAAATGCAGAGTATGAATGGGGAAACGATCATTGATGTCAACACCTACAGTATGATTTATCTTGATAGAGATGCACTGGATTCTCAAGTAGTTTTAATGTTTTTTTCTAGATAGCTCAAGTAATTAAGCTTCTGCAATTCATGAAAAACAAAAAGAAGGTGTCATGTCAGCTGCTGAAGCTAATCAAGTAACAAAAATAGAAGGGACCAGTAGTCAGGTTCCATTAACCAAATGTTTCACATCTATTAACCTGTATCTTGATTGAGATGCACTGGGTTCACAAGTAGTTGTAGTGTTTTTTCTAGATAGCTAACAAAAGGAAGGTGTTCTATCAGCTGATCAAGCTAATTAAGTAAAAAGAATTAAAGGGACCAGTAGTAAGGTTCCATTAACCAAATGTGTCACATCTATTAACCTGTACTCATAGTAGCCCACGTTGTTCAATATTGCTTGGAGATTTGCCCTTTTTTACAAATCAAAATCAGTCTTTGTAACCTGGGCATTCACTAAAGTTGTATGCATTTTTTCTGTTTAATATGGGTGTCCAATCTCTGTAAGTTGGGCGTTGCTTGTATTTTATATTAGGCGTTACCTATACTTTATATTAGTCCAACGTTTGAGTCTGTGTTTAATTCTCTGTTTGCTCCCTACGGACAAATAAGTTATTTTTCTCCTAGTTTGATTCAAGTCTGAAATATGCATAGATGCTACACTTAAGTCAGTAAACGAACAAAAAACTAGGAATGATCTTTTAGTCAGTTTTGTGTCACCGAGTAAATCTGTGCTCGAGATTACAATTACTTTGAACAGAGAAATTAAGAAAAATATCTGGAATCATCATCACCCCTTAACCGATCCGGCGGCAGGATGTAAAAATCCAATCTACTTGGTGGAGACATACTGGCATGTGATGCCGTCCAACTAATAGTTGTTATATGCCTTCCATTGTGTTTGAATTTTTTCTCTTGCATTGCCTGGACTACCTGATAGATGCTCCTTCAGCTAATATTATTACGACTGGAGCGGCAGGCATGTCCATATTCGGTGCTGCCAGCGGCAAGCA
This sequence comes from Triticum aestivum, assembly GCF_018294505.1. Classification (NCBI taxonomy): domain Eukaryota; kingdom Viridiplantae; phylum Streptophyta; class Magnoliopsida; order Poales; family Poaceae; genus Triticum; species Triticum aestivum. The sequence continues at coordinate 255,996,700 of NC_057805.1, forward strand.
ATACAGGGTAGGTTTTGTAAGTGCTAACATGGTAAATTAATAGGGATTATCTAATCTTTTTGTATTAAGGAGTTCTATACGTTTGCATCATGCAAAGATTATTGTACTATTAATTAGTCTATACTGGAGAAGTCAAAGAGTATCATACTCAGGGTCAGTTACGTAGTTGGAATATTTGTAACCACACACTAACCTGAAAGTTAGGCACACTAATTAAGTTTGATTTTTTTAACAGAAGGATTTTATTAATATGGCATTAAGCGCACTTTACAAATAGCAGCTCATTACAGGTAGGACATCGTTCCAGATTAGTATCTAAACCTTGATCTGAATGTAGGCAAGTAGAGCTGAAAGGTTTATCTTGCACTTTGACAGCAAGTCTAGCCTGATGGTGTGCCTTCAAATTCAGACTCCTGTGCACTTTGAGTATTCTGCATGGATGAAATGAAGGCGTGGTCTGGATAGCAGCTAAGATTGGCCGGATAGCCCACGGACCTGCTTTAGTAACATCAGGTTCTACAACAGCTGAGGCAAGCACAACAGAGTCTGTCAAAAACTTCAGATCCTACACATGTAGTTGAGCTGCAATCTTCACCACCAACAGCAGTCCATAAGCTTCTACCTGCAGAGCTGATGCTACTGGTGGCGACACAGCAGAGATGTATACATGTTCGGTATGTTGCCCGTTAATTTGTAAGAAAACACCTATGTCCGCCTTTGCTACAGCTTCTCCTGGCTCCAACGACCAAGCTGCATCTGAGTATATTTGTGTACCTAAAAAATCTATTGTAGACTGAGAAGTAACAACACTAGAGAGCTTTAGCTATTCTGGCTGACTGTGATCTCCCTTCCGAGTTGAATCAGGAACCTGTAACTCCTTAATCAGTAAAATGTACAATGTACAATGCACAATATCAAACTGTTCTTATCTTTCTCATCTCCTCCCAATTCCACAATCATTTTTTGTTATTAATTTCACCACAATAGAATTATTGTAATAGTGTGCATCTTCGTGATTTTATATATTTTCCTGTGTGGTTACTCTGTTTAACAAAGTAATTTGCTTGATGCGCTTAGAAATATTACTGTTATATATGGTGTGTGACTTGCATGGTTTAATTTGGTACATTTTCGTTACTACTAAACTTAGACATATAGCAGGATCTTCCTAGGTAGTCAAATGTACAATGTATAAAAATTTGAAAGGCGAAATTAAAGGACAGTGGCATAAATCATAAACCTCGGTAACATCGGAAGGTGAAGATTCTGATGGAGAAATGAAAGAGAGGGGGCGAAATTAAAGGACTGTGGCATATTAAACCACAAACCACAATAAGATCATAAGGAGAAGATGGAAGATAGAAGTAGCAACACGAATGATTCGCTTGGTGCATACGAGGATTTTGTTCTCCCGTTGCAACGCACGGGCTGTTTTGCTTGTGTGTGTGTGTGTGTCTATATATATATATATATATATATATATATATATATATATATATATATATATATATATCCAATTACATAAGTGACTATACAGATCATTCGCACACACCTCAATAAACAATTGCATGCATTCTAAAGTAGGAGAAACAATCGTCTAGTCATCTACTTCTTGTGGCTCGATCCCTCGTTCGGGGAAGGAACAAGACACTTCCTCATGTCAACGATCCGCCTGTACATCTCGTAGCTTGTGTACGCGTTCTTGGCCGCGTACTTGATGTGTTGTTCATCCAGTCTCTCATGCCAAACACTGTGCCAGCCGTTCCTGTCCTTCTTACTCCTATCCTTCATGTTCATGTAGTAGGGGCCGATGATGGCCGAGGCGAGGTCAACCAAGGAGTTCAGCTTGTTGTCACTGCCCCAGACATTGTAGTGGTCCTGGATGTTGACATGATTCGGGCTTTTCAAGCTCGAAACCTTGAGCAGTTTTAGATCGTTGGTAATGTCCGCCGTATCGGAACTATAGTCGGAGCTCTTGTTAAACCTAGAGAAACGCTCACAAGGCTTTGTGGCCAGGTGGTAGTGGTAGATGAGGACGTCATGTTGCACGCATAACTGGGCGACGGCAACCTTCTGATTGTTCCTGGCATGACCAATGGTGTACTCGAGGTCGAAGCCGACCACTTGGTACTTGTCCTCGGCAAGGAACTACTACATAGTTAGGATGGAGCTCTCCATTGAGACCGGATCGTTCGTGTACACCACCGAGAGGGCCTTCCCCCTCATGTGGGTGTCCACTACGTGATGCGTGGTGAACTGCCCGTCGTTGTCGTCGTCGGCCGCTGGGAGCGCCATTGGAGCCACAGGGAGCGCTATTGGAACCGCTGGATGTCCTCTCTGTATGTGCCATCGTGGGTGTGCTTATTGTGTCGCATGACGCGAGAGATGAAGGTAAATGGTCGCAGGAATAAAAGGGGGCTGGGCGGCCTGGATTCTCGGCGCGTCCGCATGGCAGTTTTTGTAGCGTGTAACTGCATCGTCGCGCCGTGCCCGGTGCAACCGCATGCACACGAACGTGCAGGATCATGCGCTGGCCCCAAACACTGGCAGTGCGCGTGGAGGGATGAGGGCAGAGCACCCTGAGGGACGCAAGAGTAGAGTGCGTGCGGTGGGACGCGAGCAGAGCATGCCGTGTCCACCTCAACCGCACGCAACCACACACATAGAGCAGTTGAACACGCAGGAAATGGTCGCCTACAAGCCGGTCGACAGTTGCGTCGCTGCGTAGAGAGCGGCCGTGTGCTACTACCTCCGTCTTGGTCTATAGTACCCTTTATATTCTATGCCATACTTTGCCCTTAAATTTAACCAACAAAATGTTAATGCATGTTATAAAAATTATATAATTGGAAACTATGTTCAAATACGAATCCAACTATATAATCTTTGGCGACATGCATTCGTATTTTATTAGTTCAATCCTACTTATCAACCAGGACGGGGGTATGTAGGTAGTTAAACCGCAACCTTTTTTTTATTAACGGTATGTGTACGTGGCCTTTCGTCCTCATCACACACGTCTTGTCACACCGCTGTCGCAGACGGCTTACAGCGCAAGCTTGCGCAGCGCGCGGGGGCGTTCTTTTGACCAAACTGTGGCTTGAAGTGGCGCCAATGAATCATCGGTGAGCCCGTTCCCGTGCAACCTCGCAGGTTCCCGTGCAAGCTTACCGCCTGACTCGTTGAAATCCCCCAAACTCCCAATGCTTGCCGGCCTGCTATATAAACCCTCACGGCTGGTGAGTCCTGTGTCGCATTTTCCCCTCCCTCCCTGTAGCTTATCTCGTCTGCTTCTCCCACAATCGCCAATGGCGCCGGTCCGTCATCGTCGCTCGGCCACTCTGCCGTCATCAGAGGACAACTCCAGTTGGGAGGCTACACCGCGGCGGCGGCGCAGTACCTTTCGTAGTGTAGTGTGCGTGGCGTCTATGTTGGGTGCGCACGTGGCGTCTGTGTTGGGTGTGCGCGGAACACCCACCACACGCTCCGCCGCTGCTACATGTCAGCAGCTGTTGCCGGCCGCCATTGCCGCCACACCACCGTTGAAAGCCAGGGCCATCGCCCGCTGCGCCGCCGCGGCCCGAAGGCGAGAGGTGGCCGTCGTGGCCGTCACCCCACTGCCGGCCACCGTGGACATCACCCGCTCCGCCACCGCGGCCCGAAGGCAGGAGGTGGTGGTCATGGCCGCCGTGGGCGCCAGCCCACCGTCGACCGTCGGGGTCATCACCCGCTCCGCCACCGCGCCCGAAGGCAGGAGCTGGAGGTGGAGGCCCGCACGTGTGTCAGCGACCTTGCGCGGTACACCGATTTCCTGCAGGAGGAGGAGGAGCACCTCGTCGAGCACACAAAGAGCCTTACCGCCACCGTGGCCGTGGCACACGCCGCCTCAGAGGCGAGGAATCAAGAGATCTACGAGGAGAACCACCGCTTCGAGAGGGGCCATCTGGAGTGGAAGAGGGCGTTCGAGGTGAGCGTCGCTGATGCTGCAGCAGTGGCAGGCACCGTATTGCAATTTTCCAGCTCGTTGGTAGGCTCCTCCTCCTCTGCCTGTTACTGAGCATGCTCGGCAGAGGAGAGGCTGCCAGAAGTAATACAAAGCCCCTCCGTAGTAGTATTTAGGGGCTATTTTGTTCAGTTCATCTGACTATAGATGTGGTGGAACCGTACAACGTACTTAAAATTAGCTACTATATATAGTTGAACTAGCTATTTCAGTACGTGGTTGGCAACAATTGGGGAAAAGTTTGGTCGGTTCAGCTATCAAGTTGAACTGTTTGTATAACTAATGACTGCTTAATCTATGAATGAAATCTATGCTTAACTACTGAATTTTAGTTGCAAAAATTAGATAGTGCTAGTGATATTTAGCTCCATATTTTGACAAATCGTAGTGTTACAAGGATGACAAATGTCAATCTTTTCAGTTTGACAAATGGCAACATACCCAATATGACAGATGCAAATCTTACCAAATTGTTTGTATGAGGTTGCACATGGGTCATCCAACACAACCGTTTGCGTGGAAGGGATGCACAAATCTTGCGTTGCGAATTTTCCCTTGACTTAAGGGGGAAGACCATAGCTCTCACTTTGCATACGGGTGTTCTATCTAAAACGTTTGTGATCAAGATTCGTACAAATCCTGCTCGACACATTTTACCTTGGCTTCCTGGGGAAGCTATTGGTTTGCATACGGGTGTTCTAACTAAAACGTTTGTATGTTTGTTTTATATGTAAAAACCATTGACGTTTTTTTCAAAAGAAAATCGTTTGATAAGTCTGTACATTAAGAGAGAAAAATGCAAGTTCATTCAAACCATATCTTTCATTCAGTCACACTGCAAATTTATATTCATATGATCGAGATACAGTATTAAACCCCCAAAAAAACTATTTCCGGCGGCGGCGGAGGTGGCGTGCCGCGCCGTCGTTGTCATTGTCGTCCTCTGGGACACCGTTGTTGAAGTCTTCAAGGCAACACAAAATGTTCTTCACTTGTAAATCAAACATCATGTCATCGCGCGATCGACGGGCTAGCCGCGGGAGGACAGCAACTGGCGGCGCTGAGAGGTAGCGGTCGATGGCGGCGTCCCATGCCACTGAGGGGGGCGTGCGTACGGGCAAGGGCGCTGCGGGGGCAGCCAAATGCATGGGGACCGGCGCCGCGGTGGGTGGAGGGGCGCACACGGGCACAGGCACGGGTGCTGGCGCTGGCATGTACATGAGCTCGCACGGGTCCACGGAGACCTCGCTGGTGCCCGTGGCTTCCAGCTCTGCGATAGTGCTTGGTGACCATCCTATCAATGCCACGGGGATGGTCGCTGGCGCGGGCGCGGGGATGGGAGCTTTGACGGGAGCGGGGGCACCAACCGCCACGGCCAGCACGTTCAGGGCCATGTCCATGAGACCCCATTCCTCCTTATTTTCTATCTCCTCCAGCTCGGAGTCGACTTCACCAAACTTGAAGACTAGTGGCAGATGATCATTCAGCACCATGGCGTTGGTGGAGGTCTGCGGGAGGGAGGGGAATGGGAGGCGAACAGTAAAGCCGCCCGTATTAAACAGCGGCTCGGGCGCCATTAATGGAGAGGAAGGTGGGCGTCCATGGAAGTCAAAGGGCTCGCTTCCCAGTGAGCATGCGCAGCGTACAGCTCGCACACTTCTCGGTGAGCGTGCGCATTGGAGGACAGCTTGCACGCCTCTCGGTTAGCCCGCGCACCGGACTACGCTCGCATGCCCCCCGTTCAGTCAAGCAGCTGTCCGCACGACACCTCCTATAGCCATTAAAACCAAGACACATGGCGTCACGTGAATGGTTAATAGAACGCACACGATTTCAATTATACAAATGTTTGAAGTATTAAAGTGGCAGCTATTTTTTCAAAATGCCTTTGTTGGCTATTACTCGAGTGCGCCTTCTCTCAAAATGGACACGAAAAATACCACAGCATGTCGGGTGCCATTCCATGATAGCATGCCAAGTTTCATGAATTTTATACGAGTTTTGGATTTACTAGAATTTAAAAACAAAGTATCTCAACTATTTCGCTGGCAATCAACAATGCCCTGGTGTTTGAAATTCATTCCCATTTCTTGCATGGGACATAAGCATGCACCCAAAGACACATCTTTGATTTTTCAACCAATTTATATGCACTGGAGCATGTGCATGTAGTTCAAATTTGAATTATGCACATAAAATGCCTAGAAACCCTAGTTAATGTATAAAAATGTCCAAACGAACCCTGAAAAAATCCAAAATTTAACACAACACTCCTGTTGTTCTATGTTGACGCTAGAGAAAAAATTGAAATCAAGAAGAGGCAAAGGATATTGTTTCGTCCCCAAAGGTGGCACGTTCCCTACCGAAAGCATAAGGCTTTTTATGATAAGCTCTGGTTTGTGAGAAGCTTATACCCAAATCTTCCCCAAATGGGACAAAAAAATTTACCACAGCATGTTGATGCTGCTCCTTGATAGCATGCCAAGTTTCATGAATTTCAGATGAGTTTTGGATTTACTAGAATTAGAAACCAGGTATCTCAATGTTTGCGGCCGAGTGACGGTGGCAGGGTGTTTGAAATTCATTCCCATTTCTTGCATGGGACCTAAGCATGCACCCAAGGACACAAATTTGATTTTTCAACCAATTTATATGCACTGGAGCATGTGCATGTAGTTCAAATTTGAATTATGCACATAAAATGCCTAGAAACCCCAGTTAATGTATAAAAATGTCCAAACGAACCCCGAAAAATTCCAAAATTTAACACAACACTCCTGTTGTTCTATGTTGACACTAGAAATTTTCTGAAAGCAATAAGAGGCAACATATATCGTTTCATCCCCAAAGGTGGCACGTTCCCTACTGAAACCATCAGGCTTGTTGTGAGAAGCTCTGGTTTGTGAGAAGCTTATACCCAAACCTGCCCCAAATGGGAAAAAAATTAACCATGGCATGTTGATGCCGCTCCATGATAGCATGCCAAGTTTCATGAATTTCAGACGAGTTTTGGATTTACTAGAATTACAAAACAAGTAACTCAACGTTTGCCGGAGAGCCACGGTGTCGTGGTGTTCGAAATTCAACCCCATTTCTTGCATGTGACATAAGCATAAACCCATGGACACATATATGATTTAAAAACCCATGTTGGTTCACCGGAGCATGTGCATGTAGTTTAATTTTGAATTGTGCACATGAAATGGCTAGAAAACAAATTTAATGTATAAAATGTCCAAACGAACCCTGAATAATTCCAATTTTTTTATGACACACATATAGTTGCGTGTCACTGCAGATAAAAGTTTTAGAAATTCAAACACCGTCCATTGCCGCTGTGACCCCATTATGTAATTCAAATCAAGATGAAAAATCAAGTAGATCCCACACAGTTTATTATCACCAACCATGTGAGATGATGTACAAAATATTCTGGAGCACCGTCGATGTATAGTACGCCTATGGCTTACGCGAGAAGGTGCATTTGCTATAGTCCACAACCGGCGTGTCAAGCACACTAGCTCGCTCCCCAAATATCATTTCACTGTTCAATCGTCACCGGTGAAAGACGTGGACGTGGACCCGCGTTGTGAGGGCAACTTCGGCGGCCCACTCCGGTGAGAGTGCGGCCGCAGCCACCATGCATGTGCTTACAAGGTGCATGAGCGCGGCCGCAATCTGCGACCGGGCGGCCAAGGTAGCCCAAACAGCCGCTACTGCTTCTCAGGTGGCGGCAGCAACATCTGCCTCAGGGATAGCAACTGGCGATAGCGGCACAGCAGCTGTCCATTCCGCATCGGCGGATTTAGCCCTGATGGAGGCCGCCGACGACCATGTCGAGGCCGCCCATTCCCAGCTCGTGGTGGTCAGCACACAAATCGAAGGAAGCTTCTCCGGCAACAATCGGCAACCCACGGCCGAAGAGTTGGCAATCATCGAGAGCATTCGAGCAGCCGTCCGTTCCTCCGCCGCTTACCTTGCCACGACGGAGCCCGTGCAAGCCCAAATCGCGGCCGCCCACGCCCAGCTCGTGGCGGCCTTTTCCAAAGAGATGGCAGACACGGATGGCGAGATGCTTGCCGAGTATAGTGTGATGGATGCCATGGAGCCCCTTCCCCAGGAGACAGTCGGGCACGAGCTGGACATGGAGGCGGCGGCGGAGATCGACGAGCACCGGCCGCAGTAGTACTATTTGTTTTGTTTAATTAAGAGCGCCAGTCTTTAATTTGTTAGAGTAATGTTTAGGTCAGCTCTGTTTAATTGCTGAACTTGCTCGATTAAGAAGTGTGGGTGTGCTATAGTCTCCTTTGTATACCCAAATTATGCAATGACGTGGATGACCACTGTAACAGAGAAATTCGAACCAAAATTTTTGACGTTCAAACTCATCACACACGGGTTAAGCAATCTGAATGATTTGTGATGTTCACATATCGTACACAGTTCTAAATAAGGGACCGTGTCTGATCACACTTTGCGCGACAGTTTTTTCGCTGAACCGATCCAAAATTTTCGGCTTCCATGGAAATATCTACCTCCCCGCCCCTCCCCCTTACCAAAAGCCACATTTCCCCTGTTTCCGCCTTCCTTTCCAAGTTGAAACCTTCACTCCTTGCTTGCAGCGCCGCCTCCTCGCCGGCAACCCTCCTTCACGCTGCTCGGACTTGTCTATCCAGGCAGGTAATGCACACCCAACCCCCATCCTCCTCCTGCTTCCACATCCCACATGCCCCGACTACCGGCGCGACACCTTCCACCCAAATCACTGACCGCCTCCACCAAATAAGCGCCGCCCTATGCCATGGTGCACGCAGTATAGGCAGGAGCTCAAGGAGCATTTGGCAGCGAAGAATCAAATCGCTGCCGCTCGCGGGGATGAGCTCATGATGGCTGCCATTCGTGCCGACCCCAGATCTTGGAGGAGCACCTTGCCATTTGCTAGCTACGCCGGTTAAGCATGCTCGATTTACCTGTTGCATGTGCTGCTCCTGCCTTTCCTTAACAAATTCTAGTGAGTTGTACTATCTAATTTTACCATGCAATCTGTTGCTCTAGTGTATATGTTCTATATGTCGTGCAGTGTGGTGCTCACTTATTAAATGTTTGGTTAATTCGTTGTTGTCTTCAGTTAACTGTTTGGTTCAATTCTGCAAATGTGATGTTCAATTCTTCAGGCTGCAATTTTGTATTGTCTTCCATGTGAGAAATAAATCGAACTTATCTTTACAAAATACATGACAAACGAATACAATTGCTATATTTCCAAGTTGTCAAGCATGCTTGGTTTGGTTATACATTGTACAATGTGGTGCTCAGTTAACGTTTGGTTCATTTGTTGTGGTGTTTAGTTAACAGTTTGGTTCAATTCTGCAATGCGATGTTCAATAGTTGTGGGTGCATTCTGTTATTGTATACCATGTGAGAAGTAAATCGAATTTGGTTGTACTAAATACATGAGAAACAAGTACAATTGCTATATTTCCAAGTTGTTAGGCATGCTTAGTTTGGTTAACTATCTGATCTTCTATTAGGAGTTTGTTATATTGTGCAATGTGGTGCTCAGTTAACATTTGGTTCATTTGTTGTGGTGTTTAGTTAACTGTTTGCTTCTGTTCTGCAATGCAATGTTCAATTGTTGTGGGTGCATTATGTTATTGTATACCAAGGAATAAATTGAATTTGGTTGTACTAACTACATGAGAAACAAATACAATTACTATATTTCCAAGTTGTTAAGCATGCTTGGTTTGGTTAACTGTCTGATCTTCTATTAGGAGTATGTCATATTGTTCAATGTGGTGCTCAGTTAATGTTTGGTTCATTTATTGTGGTGTTTAGTTAACTGCTTGGTTCAATTCTGCAATGCGATGTCCAATTGTCGTGGGTAGAATTTTGTATTGTTGTCCATGTGAGGAATAAACTGAATTTGGTTGCACTTAATACATGAGAAATATATACAAGTGCTATATTTCCTATTTCTTAATCATGCTTGGTTTGGATAACTGGGTTTTCCATGTGGCTTGAATTAATCTGATGAATCTGCAATGTCCTTATTTTTCATCAACATATTTTACTGACAGCATGCGAACCCTTACTGAACCTGATGACTAACTACCTTATATGTGTTGCAGGGAAACAATGGGAAGCACTGAGGTTTACAATAGAGGTTAGCACGTGCATGGTCTGTTGTCTAATAGCACATTATTATGCAATTGCAGGAACCATTCTAATATTTAGGTTTTTAACAATTTGGTTTTGCACATGTAGGTCCTGCTGCTAGAGGTTTTGACCCACTATTTGACCCTTTTTGCATATGGGAAATGAGTTGTCCATGAATATCAATCAAATCAAGAAACTTAGAAAGATTGTTAGGATAAAGAAAATTAGCGACAAAAAACAAGATCTCTCTCTACACAATGAAGAAGACATTAGTTAACTACAAGATGGTACTAACTATTATCCCTTTCCTGTTTTTGTTCCTTTGCCCCATTTCCTGCTTCCTTAATATGGAAATGAAATATATTATGTGCTTAATATGAATGTCAATTAGATTAATAAATGGATTATTAATAATATGGCAATTAGCCTGCTAGTGACCAATTAGCCTGCCAATTGGGTTTTTCTATTCCAAACGGTTATTCAGAAAACACCATGGGCGATGACCTCAGGCAACGCACAAAATTTCTAGGGATAAACCGTGTTGGATCAATGAACAATCACACATGACAATCTCTTGAAAACTGTTTGCGTTAGGCCACCTTCCGCAAATGTTTCCCACATAAAAACTGTGTGTGATGGACAGCCTTTTCCACACAGTTTCTTCTTCGCACCGTGTGTGATGCATTCAATAAGGCAAACGATAAAATTGTTAATATCGTGTGCAGTGGCAACACTATCACAAACGATTTAACGGGGAAAATTATGTGTGATGTACCTGCGAACGGAAGCGTTTTCCTTGGAGCGATTGTGTGGGATGTATATACAAACAGAAACGTTTAGCGGGGACTGACTGTGTGGGATGCACTTACGACCGGAAATGATTTCGCCATATAATTGTATTTTTTAGCACTATTGTATGTATAACCGTATTTGATCACTCGCCGGTTGCACACGACCTCATTTTGCCGAGCGTGTGTGCCAGGAGGGCATATCCCCGACGGTTTCTGGGTGGTGTGGGAAGGACCCCCTATCGCCCACATTCACTTGGCGACGGTTCCAAATGCCATCGCGGAAAGGGGTTAAAAACCGTTTGTATAGCACCTCGCTGTACCAGTGCTAGAGCGGTGCCAAAATCTTTTGATTTGACATCAATGCGTATTATGTGGCATACTTTTGAGAAATATGGCATCGGCCACATAGTGGAAGGAAACAAATGCCCAAGCTTTTCACGTGCTCCTAGGTAAATGAGAGGAAATAGAAAGAGAGAGAGAGTGAAAAAATATCACTAGCCTTAGAGCCAACCCTATAGCCAACCGTATCATATGAGGGAATGATATTGGTACCTCTTGATGACACGACAATCTTATACAGCCAGCTGCTCTAATATGTTCTCTTCTTTTGCAGATAAAAAAGACCCTAAAGTGAAAAATGTTCTGGAGGCAAGTCTGCTCAAGGTAATGAGGTTTGAGTTGGTGATGATGGTGTGCCTGACATCTTTCACAAATAGCCGTCCGATCTAGATCTGATGCATACAAAACAAACTGCTGCAGTTTTGCAATGCCCGCACTTGTTCCCTATTTACAAACAACTCCTTGTCTCTCACAATCAGCCTTATCTCTTCCCCACCACATTTAGAAGGCCATGGAACAATCTGGCACGATGGCCCCTGCCGGTGCCGTCCACCCCCAATCTTGGTGTTCCGTGCAATGCACGGGGCGTCTTACTCGTATAAGAAAAGAGTAGAGATACTCTTGGCAAAGCACGGGAAATTATGTCAAACATGGCGAGTTGTAAGCAGGCTGGCTCTACAGCCATGATGATAGTGACTGCACATGGTGAGGCTGACTTTAGTATGCCGAACACGGCGCCTACACTCAGGTGTCATCTCCGACGCAGGGTCTTGTCACTTCACTGTGAGGAGAAGCACGTAATAATTTGACCAACGGGTAGTACAGTACTACTACATTGGCAGTACTACTACTAGTACTAGCACCATCGTCAGGATTTAGTAGTACTACCACCTCCGTCTAGATTTAGTATTTGACTAGCAATATCTAGTAATGCATGTCTACTGCCTCTATAAATAAATACATGGAGTATTGTTTTTATTCGGTTTTGAAGATAGTTGCCGATGATATTATACACTCTCCCTTCCGGTAGATGGCTCAAATCTGAAATCTCATCAATCAGACTACTATTGTACTCACCGAGCGGTCACCTTGGTAAGCTATCAACAAAAAATTACAATCAAACACTACTATTGTACTCCCTCTGTACCGGTGCATTAGTCACGTTACGAAAACCAAATAATCCCAAAACTTTTAGGCGCGGTGCATTAACTACCCACCTCGTTCCCTGTTTTTTGCCATGAAAAAAGAAATCACCCAATAGGAGATGTGGGGTGTGTATGCATTCAATGACTTGCGACGACTTAGCACAACATGCAGTGCTCAATTCTCTTTATGCAGTGACATTAATTAAAAAATACTACTCCTACCACCGTCCTGGTTTATTGGTCCCCTTAGTATTTTGTGCCAAATTTTGACCATAGATTTAACTAAAATAATTATAATGCATGTCACCAAAAATTGTATCATCGGATTCGTATTTGAACATAGTTTCTAATGATATTATTTTTGGTTACATGCATTAACATTTTATTAGTCAAATCAAAGATCAAAACTTGGCGCGAAATGCAAAGGGGACCAATAAACTAGTAAACATTAAAGTTCTCTCGTTTTGCCCCAACTTGGTCTCTGTGAGATGACTATACTACACCGGCATGGGGGAAGGGCCGAGGATTCGATGGCCAACACACACGTGAATGCAATGCAGTATGCACTTCTCGTATAAAGGCTCCCCGTCAGTCCAATCTACAAAATCCTACGCACCTACGCACCCTAACCAAGGGCAAGAGTGATCACTCCAATCGCAACATCAGTTGACTAGAAGCTAGACCCATGGAGGCGATGAGCGCGAGAATTAGCCGGCTGTGCTAGATGGTCCACGACGCCGGCCTGCGGCCCGGCACGAGGAACGTCTCCAGGTCGTGCTTGAGGCTGCCAGGGTGAGAGGCCTCTTGGACGACAACTTCGTCTCCTTGTTCGACGAGGTCCTCATCGGCTTCCTTGACCAATTCACCATCGTCAAGAAGCTCGCGGACGACCTTGACGTACGCCTCCAGCCCACGCACCCAGGCTCTGCAATGCCCGCCACCCTCAATGGCCTCTATGGTGACAACCTCTTCGACGCACTAGTGGCCCTGCGACTGCCCATTGTCGCGTCAGAGAATGTCCACCCCGAGGCCGCGCTCGCCACGCAGCGCCTGGCGCAGCAAGACACCATCGACATAATCACCCACGTCTACGCGCAAATTGTCCACAAGGACTACTACGTGCAAGAGGAGGACGATGAGACACTGGCCTTCTTGGACTACAGGGCATCCTTGGACGGCATTGTTCAGAAGCACGTTGAGCTCGCCGCCAACCCCACTGCTCCACACATGTTGGTTGGTGAGCCGGCGCACTATGGTGTGGAGGATGGCATTGATCGATCCGTATGTATCTTTATCTTTCCGTCAAATCCATGTAGTAGTATATTGTACTAGTAATTATCTTACATTTCGCATCAACTTCATAATTTTCATACGTTCTCCATGCATGAACCGCGCCAGAAACAAACTTCTCATTACTCTAGGGATAATTGTTATTTCTATCTATCATTCACTCCATGGAGCAGAACCAAATTTTACAAGTTACAACTTCAAAAGGAAAAGCCTGTCGTGTTCGTGCCACACCCCCATATGGTTGGTCCGGCATGCCGCTCAATGGGGAATGTGTTCTGTGTTGCATTTTCACTTACAAGTGGGATCATAGTTGAGCAAGTTGACTATCGGCAAAACCCCACCCCGCCCACTGCGCGATGGCTGAGCTAGACAAAATAGGAGGGAGAAGAAATAGCTGTAGCACGGACTCCAAGAAAATTGGTGTCAGATGGGACTCGTGTGGGTGGCGTGTTCCATACTGCTAGACGTGAATGCTAGTTATGGCCATGCCACCCCACTATGTCGAGGTGCTGGTTACGTAGAGCAAACACATTATCTCTCTAGGAGTACGGTACACCACTAGTACTACTCACATTGTCGCAAAATTTCCTGGAGTCCATGCTCAACCCTCCTCTCTCTCTCTCTTCTCAGCCAGCCAGCAAATGCGCGGAGTGTGCCCATCGTCTATTTGCTCACATGCGGTCCCACATTTTAGTGAAAACGCAAGACGACCCACTGAACCTGCACATCTTTCACCTCGACGTGCTGGTGATGAAAAACAAATCCAATAAAGATTTTCGGTGGCTGATTTTGGAGTTACTCAAGAGTAAGATTCTATTTATAGTTTAACCCAAGATGCACATCACGTGGCTTCAAGTAGCACTCCATTTTCTGGCATGACACGACCAGGATGCTGGATGTCCCACGTGTCGACAAAAGGAGGAAGAACTCGACCAAATCATCTCCACATTTAGACCAGAGGAGTAGGAAACACGGCAAGCCCTGTGCCTACATCATACGTACTCTACAAGCCCACCTCACGCTATCACCATATTTCTCGGCCTCCGTGCGACACCTAGCTCTAGTTGATGGTATACTACTACTAGGACTAACTATTGTACTAGCATACTATTAGGTTGGCTCTATGTGATGTGGCAACTTCATATAACCGGATGTTGGCTATACTACTACGGTACTCACACTCCAAGAAGTGACTCGAAAACCATTCATAAATTGAGTTTATCACATGCATATGCAAATGTACCATTCATTACATACAACAAGTCATCAACACACAACGACAACGAGGATACATGTTGGATTATAGATTATTTCCAACAAAACATTCCAGTAAATACTGAAGTTTTTATCTCACAACAAGTAACAAGCAATGAAATGAACTTCAGCTCAACCAATCCTCGGCGTTGGAAATGCTTGCTTTGAACCATAAGTAAGCCTCTGGGAAGGGCCAGCTATTGTCAATATCGAGACCAACGCAGGACTCATCATCCAGGCTGAAGCGGCCTATATCAGGACGCATATTGTGATAGCCAGGGTAGGGAACCATAGAAATGTCCGATGTATAGATACTGTTGCTTCTCATAAATGGTAGTAACGTTGTGCCAACAGCAGCTGGATCGCCTTTCACCATCATTGGATAGTTTAGTCCAAGGAAGAGCGTGTTTTCTCCAAGACTATCAATATTGAACCAGGGAGAAGGTGCTGGCGCTAACACACTAGTATCCATCTCTAATACCCTGCTACGGATGTTTGAATAGATCTGGAGAGTGCGACCATGGGAGACAACACCTGCTTCCTTATTAACATCAGCAGTGCCCTAGATATAGACAAGAAGAGGTGATCCATCGGAGTAAGTTGCTAGGCTCCACTGTGTATGTAGGTCCTACTCGTCCTCATGCTCGTGATTATCACCATCATCATTTCCCCCTTGGTTATAATTTTTTCAAGTATAGGTGGTGGAATGTTCACAAGACCTTGGAAACACAAACAAGAGCGGTTGGGAACTCAACAAATTGCTATCTTCTGTAGACGACAGTCACCATGATCGTATTTGAACCTATGTAGATCATCTGTGTGCTCAACCTCAGCACACTCTGAGATTTTTGGAAGTGGAACCCGATGACGAGTGTACACATTCACAAGTTCCCACTTGTAGTTGTACCCAATATAAACAACTCAATCTCCATTTCGCCTGCCCAGGCCTGACCCTTAAGCGATGGCATCTTAACATCACAGGTATCATTATCAAGTGGCATCAACTTACATAAGGCGAGGCTTCCACTGTCCCCGCGCCAGCGAGTAGGGTCATGGCGAAGAAGATAGGGGCGATCAAACCGCTCCTGAACCCTTGGGTTCTTTGTAGTGATATTATTTGTTGAGTCGAGAATAGTCTTGAACGAACCTACCATGCTAGCTGAGGTGATGACGTCGCACCAATCAATGAGTTCCTCCACCATGTCATCTTTGAGATCAGGGCGAGAATAATGGGCTCGTTTCAGGCCTGTTCCCTCCATGGAGAAAACAATCGAACAATGGCAGAAGGAAGGGTGAAGTCAAATGGAGGGAGAAAGAGCGTGCGAAAAAAGTTCCAAATCGAGAGGAAAAGTGAAGAGCCAATGGACGGTTGCCACAGTACAGGAAGAGGCGCCCCAGCCTACATAGACGTCCGTTCAGAAATTGTACAAAAGGACTCGCCGTCGTCTCACTGACATGTTGGAACGGGACCACATGTCAACGAAACATGGTGTGTCATTTCTCGTGCAAAATGCGATCTGGCCGCGTTGGCCCGAGGTGCTGCATTATTTTTGGACTTTATTTTTTTAATTAATGGTTTGCCGTTCAGTTTTGAAGCACAACTAATTGGTACTGTATGCAGAGAAATTATAAACTACTCTACCACTACTCCACCTCTAGTACTAGTATCAAAAAAGGTATATAGGATGGAGCTCAGTGCTTACTTGCCAAGGGCTGCCCACTTTCTTCTCACACTATCACCCTCTCTCCATATCTAAAAAAGACGATGGTGGCCCCTCTCTCCCCTCCTCACCGGTGGTCACCGACCCGCCAGGATCCCGTCTGCCGGGGAAGAAAAGGACGTGCAGCGTTGACGCACTCGTAATCGGCGTGCGGGATGTCCTTCATCCCCAAGCTCGCTGCCGTAGTGTGTGCTGAGGACGACCACCACGAGCGAAGCCACTTCCCACCGACCCTCAGGTATGCTACCTCTTTTCGAACTATAACCTTGTTCTATTGCCCCCATCTGCCACGTCGCTGCATGTGGATCTTTTTCCACTCCACCATCTCCCCAATTTTCTATTCTCTGCTCTGCTGGTCACGCAGACGAAAACCTTAATTTGCACTATTAAAGGAAACCCTACTTCATGCAGACTAATCCATGTCTGGGTTGAATAAGGAATAGAAGGGAGAAAGTACTGCCGAAGAGACTAGGTATCGAACCCGCATCTAGTTTGAAAAGGGGAAAATCAGTAGCTAAGGAACGAGTCTCGTGTCTCTTGGTTGAAAAAGGGTAGAAAGGCATGACAACGCAATAGAGAATGACCAGGTTGATCGGTTTGTTATCCTCACATAGGAAAAAGGTGGCTAAAGAGAATGAAAATGGGACGTAATCCACATATGTTGCCTGGATATTTGTTGCTATGGGAAACCATCCCTCCCTCACCACTCTTTGCGTCTGTGGAGGTACATCGTACTGGTGCGCCCACTGTCCGAATGGCCCTCCCGTGCTCTTATTGTGTAACGCCCACGATGCGGCTATATCTCCCACGTGTCGAGGCACGACTTAGAGGCATAACCGCATAGTGGTTTTGTCGCAAGAAGGGTCATCTTCACACAATCCCATGTAATGAACAAGAATGGGATAAAGAGTTGGCTTACAATCGCCACTTCACACAATACATAAATATCATCATACATCATCCAAAATACAAACATATAGACCGACTACGGTCAAAATCCAGATGAAAATAAGACAACCCCAAATGCTAGATCCCCGATCGTCCCAACTGGGCTCCACTACTGATCATCAGGAAAAGACACATAGTAACGACCACGTTCCTCGTCGAACTCCCACTTGAGATCGACGCCATCGTCTGCACTGGCATCGTCGGCACCTGCAACTGGTGTTGGAAGTATCTGTGAGTCACGGGGACTCAGCAATCTCACACCCGCGAGATCAAGACTATTTAAGCTTGTAGGACAAGAGGTGCAAAGAGGTGGAGCTACAGCGGCAAAACATATATGGTGGCTAACTTGCGCAAATGAGAGCGAGAAGAGAAGCAAAGGAACGGACGTCATCTAGCAATGACCAAGAAGAGGTCCTGAACACTTACTTACGTCAAACATAACACAGACCGTGTTCACTTCCCGGATTCCGCCGAGAAGAGACCATCACGGCTACACACGCACTTGGTGTATTTTAATTGGGTCAAGTGACAAGTTATCTAAAACCGGACATTAACAAATTCCCATCTGCCTCATAACCGCGGGCACGGCTTTCGAAAGATATTACCCTGCAGGGGTGTCCCAACTTAGCCCATCATAAGCTCTCACGGTCAACGAAGGATAAACCTTCTCCCGGAAAGACCCGATCAGTCTCGGAATCCCGGTTTACAAGACATCTCGACAATGGTAAAACAAGACCAGCAAAGCCGCCCGTATGTGCCGACAAATCCCGATCGGAGCTGCACATATCTCGTTCTCAGGGCACACCGGATAAGTCAAGCTACGAGTAAAACCAGACCTCGAGTTTCCCCGAGGTGGCCCCGCAGGCTGCTCGGTTCGGACCAATACTCGAAGGAGCACTGGCCCGGGGGGGGGGGGTTAAAATAAGATGACCCTCGGGCTCGCGAAAACCCGGGGGAAAAGGCTTAGGCGGCAAATAGTAAAACCAAAGTTGGGCCATGCTGGAGGAGTTTTATTCAAGGCGAACTGTCAAGGGGGTCCCATAAATCACCCGACCGTGTAAGGAACGCAAACTCAAGGAACATAATCCCGGTATAACAGTAACTAGGGCGGCAAGAGTGGAACAAAACACCAGGCATAAGGCCGAGCCTTCCACCCTTTACCAAAAATATATAGATGCATTAATTAAATAAGAGATATTGTGATATCCCAACATATCCATGTTCCGACATGGAACAAACTTCAACTTCACCTGCAACTAGCAACGCTATAAGAGGGGCTGAGCAAAAGCGGTAACATAGCCAAACAACGGTTTGCTAGGAAAGGATGGTTAGGGGCTGACATGGCTAAAATAGGAGACATGATATAGAAAGTGATAGGTAGCGGAGCATGGCAATAGAGCGAACAACTAGCATAGCAAAGATAGAAGTGATTTCGAGGGGTGGTCATCTTGCCTGCAAGATTCTCAGAGTTGTCGAAAGCTTGATCCTCGTAAGTGTACTCGACAGGTTCCTCGTTCACGAACTCGTCTCCCGGCTCTACCCAAGACAAGAACACAAATAAACGGAACCACAATCAACAACGAGAAATGCGCAAGCAACATGATGCAAGACATGTATGATATGCAAGTTATGATATGCGATGCATATGCGTGCTCCGGAAGGAAAATGATGAACATGGCAGTAACTTGACAAACCAAGCATGCCACTGGAAAGATGAGATGATTTCGGTCGAAATCGATATAAAGATCACCGGAATCGGATGCACGGTTTGCAAATGGCAAGCAAAACAAGAATGGCAATAATCTGCGATAAACAGCAAGATAGCACTTAAAATGCAACAAGCAACAATGCTACAGCACTCCAACATAGCAACAAAGCACATTGCAGTAATGTACAGGAGATGCTTGACAAAAGATGAACACTGAGCTACTGCTAGTTCATAACATATCAAGCTCAAACAAGCATGGCAAAAGTGCAAAAGATTACAGGTTCACAGACTTAGTGAAAAACTGGACATGGCAGAAATCAGCATCAGGTAGCAATGTTCAGAGCACGAAATCAACATGCTACAGTAACTTAACATAGCAAAACAAGGCATGGTAGTGTTCTACTAAATGCACATGACAAAAGTCCCTTACTGACCATAAGCCAAAAAGGACCAGAAGAAATGATGGCAAGCATGTAAACATAGCAAGTTCCGTTATCAGGTTTCAGACTTAGCAGAAAAACAGAGCATGGCATAAATATTAATATGTAGGCCTCTTTATGAGCTTGATGCACTCACTACAGAGCAATGCATGAAAAACAAAGCATACCTACAGCAAGATGGAATGTTTATGAAGCTATCCATGGCAAGAACAATTGCATAGCATGTATGGATCAACTACAATAAGCCTGGCAAAAATGCATGTCATGTTAAGAATCTGCCGGAAATATTTTATAGCAAACGTAGAGCAAGATTGAGTCATGCTATGGTACTCTAAAATTGCAAACAATTGCAGGAATGGATCAATTACAACTATAGCTACAAAACATCCTTACTGAACATCTCCAAAATATGCATGGATCTCTCTCTAGCATCAAGTTAACATGGCAACCAAATTACAGCAGACAAGGACTTGGAGAAATCACTAAGTCCCTGAAATCAGAAATATTACGGGGCCTACTTTGCATGCTTGTGCTAGTCACCACAAAGACCACAAAAATACATGGACTATATCACTGGAAAGATGGCATGGCATACTTCAAAACACATGTAGAGCTCATGCTCAAAAGATGCACAGATTAAATGATACAAAAATGACAAATCTCCAAGTTCTGATAAGAACCAGAGATTAACAGCAACTAGCCTTCTTCCAACGAAGATTTGGGCATCAGGATGACCTCTAATGAACATGATGCAATTGAACAAAATGAAGAGCATCATGAGGCGAACAATTAGACATATTATAAGCGTGAATCGGAGCTACATGCAAGAAGTTACGGCATCGGGAACATAGGCACTTGCTGAGAATAAATGAGGACTTAGCGAAAAAAAACTAGGGTTTCGGGAGAAGTCAACGCGCCGAGCGAGATCCAGATCGGGGAGCTCCTCGACGGGCCCGGGACTCCGGCGGGAGGCTCACCGGCGGGAGGAGGAGAGAGGCCGGCGGGGCCTTTGGCGGAGGGAGGAGGCGGCGAGCCGGAGGAGGGCAGGCGCCGGTCGCCGGCGGGGCGGCGCCGGAGGGAGCGCGCGGCGGCGGGGCCGACCGGCGCCGGGCAGCGCGGGGAGCACGGCCGGCGAGGGGAGCACCCGAGGCGGCGGCGCACCCGAGGCGAGCGGCGGCGGCGAGGAAGGCCGGCGCGGAGGCGCGCGCGCGGGCCCGCGGGCCGGCGATGACACGTGGCGGCTTCGGACTGGACGGGGCGCGGCGGCGGACGTGTCCGGCGGGTACGGACGCGTCCGGCGGCGCGGAGGGAGAGGGTTAGGGTTTCGTCTGAGATTTCGTTTTTCGGGATGCCCACTCATTTATAGGTAGAGGGGGCTAGGAGACTCCAAATGAGGTGCGGTTTTCGCCCACACGATCGTGATCGAACGACCTAGAGCATGGAAGAGAGTTTGGTGGGCTTTGGGCTGGTTTTGGAGGGGGTTTTTGCTGGATACTCAAATGGACATTGCGGAGGCCCGGTTAACCGTTGGAGTACCAAACGACCTCCGAATGGAACGAAACTTGACCGGTAGACTCCGGGTGGTATATTAAGACCACTTGACAAGTCTCGGTCCATTCCGAGAAAGTTTGACACACGCACACAAAAGAAAACAAGAGGGGTGCACCGGAGGAGATAGGAGCGCCGGATTGGAAAACGGACAACGGGGAAAATGCTCGGATGCATGAGACGAACACGTATGCGAATGCAATGCACATGATGACATGATATGAAAATGCATGACATGACAAAATACAAAACGAAAGACAAAAACCCGACAACGGAGGAAAAAACAAAACACATAGCCGGAAATGGCAAGAGTCGGAGTTACAAATATGGCAAGTTACATGCGGGGTGTTACATATTGCCACTTTCTTGCTATTAGTATAATGCCACCGGTAAAGTCAAGCAATGCTACTACCAAAGTGATGCCACATTTAACTTATGCCGCACTCACTCTAATGCCGTCGATAAATTTAAGCAATGCCGTTTAATGTCACTAGATTATTTCAGGGTTAGCTATTTATTGTGGATGTATTAAAGATTTTTCAGCTAAGGCATTCTAATGCTGTTGCACAGCCAGTATACCAACGATGATACTTGTTACTACCTTCAGATTTTTGCATTATTAATGCTTATGGATTACATACCTCACTTTCATGAGATAAGTCAATTTTTTGTACAATTTCACCAAAATGCCAAGGCGCTGATGTCATTTTATTTTGGTTAAAATGCGCACAAAATTATGAAGAGAAGAGGAAAGGTCAGGAGTGGGCACCTCCTCCTCCGGCTGTTTTCTTCATTCGGTTGATCAAGTTTTCATGTTTGATCGATTACCAAGATTGGGATATCATTTTTTCAAGTCCCCTTGAGATCGAAATTATACTTACCTTGAAGGTTAATGTTGTTGCACAAGATTGGTTTGCCCTTTTTTTGTACTATCATTAGTTAATTATGCTAGTTACCTTCAGACTTTTGTATTTGGATTAATGTTGTTGCACAGCTAGTATACCAATGCTGAAACTTGTTACCTTTACATTTTGTATAGTTAATGCTTATAGAAATCTTCGAGTGCTAGCTTATGGAAATCTGTTCAGTAAACCCATTGTACTGTACCCCGTGAAAAAATACTCTACTGTTGCACTAGCCACTGGATTAGTGTATATTTGTACTATTCAAATGGTGTTGCATTAGGGTATGGACATATATAGGGTGTGGCAAGCTTTCCCAGATATGTGCTCAAGAAAACTTTTACCTGTTTTTTCTAAATACTAGACGTTTGGGTACTTTAAATTGAACTGCGAAAACGCCTTATATTAAGGAACAGAGGGTGTAGAGTTCACTAAAATTATGCCGATAAAGCTAGTCACACCTTTGTTAAAATTATTGTTCATTATGTTATCGGAGGAGATCTGCATGCTTGTATCTAATGCCTGACATCATGATGTAATGGTAAGTCATTGCTTTTTGCACGGTGTCACCGAATTGTCAAGGTGGTGATGACATTTTATTTTAGTTGAACTGCACAAAATATGCTTAAAAGAAGAGGAAAGGTCAGGAATGGTCCAATCTTTTAGAAAATACTATGTATGCCTTCCTGACATCAGCCGATGTTGCCTTATTTATTCCTTCAAACAGGTGGTTAGAAACAGTCTTGCTACCTTTTTCCATTAAGAAACTGGAATGCTTATATTTGTGAGTCTATGCTTCAACTAGTGCCATTTTTATAGTAATCACACTTTCAATATCTGTGCAAATAGGGATGCTCGAATTTAGTGGAACTGCACAAAAAGTCTAAATGGTTCAACGTTATGAGCATGTTTTCTTCCAAACCGGTATATCCAATTGGTGGCACTATGAGCTGTTCATTATGAAGGTACATGGTTTGATATTATCTTGCTACTCTTTTTGTACTGTCATTGGATAGTAATAGTAGTGGTTTGCATGTGAATTTATTGGCAGGGTGGACCTACATTGGAGGTGCAGGACATGATTCAATGATAGGATGCTCAATTTCGGTTGTATCGAATTCACCTCTTCCATCACTGCGAACATGGATATCCTTGGTCTGATGAAGAATAGGTGCTATATTTCTGCTCTGTACCGGCAAATCAATTCAGTACGAAATTGTCCAGGGCAAAACATGATAGCATCAAAATTTCTAGTGAGAAACATGACAGATGGTAAGGGGAAACGACTAGAAGAGACGCGTTTAAACCGAAAATACAAGGTGCGGTATATGTTTACTAGCGGCTTGATATTTGTGCAGATAGATGTCTGCCCGTTGCTATTTGGCAAACAAACAAAGTGATTTCAAATTTGGTGGAACTGCACAAGAGAATAGTATAGTCACTTCATGAAGTGCCATTTGAAAATAGACACAGAAAGATTGGATACTCACTTCATGGACTGCACCAAAGTAGTACTGTACTATTTATTGGCCAACACTAGGTGCTTCATTGCTTTGGTCTGATTATACAATGAGCATCATTTTTCCTAAGTTAAAGTTTGTATTCCGAAAATAGTCTCGTTGTGTGAAACTGTCATATTGAAGTGGATGTTCCTCCATCATGTGTGGTTCATTCTCATGGTTCTAGCTGTTGGTGAAACTATCAGATTCCAGGCTCCGCAGACCCAAGAAAGGTTCGAACTCTAGGACGTGTGTGAAGAGCTCAACCTCTCCAGCCAACCAGTTCGTCACCCCCACGGCTTAGCTCGGTGAACAAGAGAGAAGAGGGACACAGTAGTTTACCCAGGTTCGGGCCACCTTGTGGTGTAAGACCCTACTCCTGCTTTGTGGTGGATTAGCCTCGCGGAGGGCTAAGTATGAACTAATACAAGGGAAGAACAACCTCTCAAGGTCTGCTCTGGTGTGGGTGTATGCTAGTGAGGTGTGGATCTGATCCAGCGAGAGCTCCCTCTCCTATGGTGGTGGCTCAGCTATATTAATAGTGGCCTCGGTCCTCTTCCCCCAAAACGAAGGCGGGAAGGGATCCCACAATGGCCAATTTGAAAGGGGACAACTAGTACATCTTATCCTGACGAAAGGTGGTCTTTGCCTGCAAAGCTTCTGGTCGTGACGCTGCGATGGGCTCGGTGATGACATCCGTCCTGGCGATCTTGGTCTTGTTGCACGGGAATGGAAACCTTTGGCTGATTCCTCGAGACCACGCGCTTGCGCTTGCCTCCTTAGCACCAAAGTGGAAAACTGCCGCTCTCCGCCCGCTGGCGCCCGCCTGGCCTTGTTCCTCATGGCTTGCATCACCTCAACTTCATGAGGTGGGCACCTGCATAGAAATCTCCGCTCCTCAGGAGCCAGCCCGGGGAGGCCACTCCCTCCAGAGGTCTTGATGTCGCCCGCCTCATGAGGCTTGGCCCCTAGTGAGGGTCTTCTCTTGAAGGTGTCGCAGATGGGCCGTACCAGGCCATTGGTGGAGCCACGCCATGGGCCACAGGCAGGCAAGTCTGGGTACCCTGGTTCCCAGAACGCCGACAGTAGCCCCCGGGTGCAAGGCGCGCTCGGACTTGGCTTCGAGGTGAAGCCAATGGGCAAGGGCGAAGCGCCGCGGGCCCGAATCGCCTACGGACAGAGTTGACCCGTGGCGCTTGATGGGACGTGGGCGTCTCCACTTCCCCATGCTGCCTCAGCAACTGCCCGGCTTGACAACTGCCTGATGCATGTAGAAAAGCCATCATTGCCTAGAATCATGAGAGACCGGCGATTGGCCTCCCTCCAGCTCTAAATGAGAGAGGGGGCGGAGCCCCCAGCTCATCTTCATCTTCTCGCCGCTCGCTCCTCCTTCTTACTCTTCGTCCCGCCGTCTTGCCAAAGCTTCCATGGCACCAACAAGGAGGTTTTCCGCCGCAGAGAAGCGAAAAACCCCTCAGGTGGAACCTGAGCTGCTCCCGCCGAAGAAGAGGCATGATTGTTCCCGCGATGCCCATGGTGACGCAGTCTTGGAATGAACGTGCACCGCCAGGCTTCCCGGTTCGCGCGTATGCTCGCACGCAAAGCCCCGCCCATGGGGGCGGCCGCGGACACCGCAAGGGGCAGAGCCATGGAGAAGAACAAGCGGTGGCCGTAGGGCCACCCCGCCTGCGGACCCATGCCGAGGGCACAGCCCGCGAGTTTGTGGTGTGGGTGCTGCAATGCTACTGTGCACATGGCTTTGTTTCCCGCAGTCCTTGGTGAGGGAGATACCACCGAGGGGGCCGTCGAGCTGTGGCTGCAGCACGACGGTTGCTGTAGCCAGGCTTCAGAAGCGGAAGTCGAGGTCGTTCACTCTGGTGATGTTTTCATAACTCGACGATGGGGCGCGATTGCCTGCGCCTGCCGCCCAGAGGGAGGTCACGCCATCCACTTCGAGTACGACGGGGCATCGACGCTCTTCCTCAAGGTCTTCAGAGAGGACGGCCGATGCCTGGAGTGCTGCCCCAGGGGAGGAGATCAAGGTAGTGGGACCACCAGCAGTGAGCTTGCCCTTGCCCTTGTCCACGTCTCTTCGGATAGTAGCAGCGTATCCTCCAGACATGGCTCGATCGACGATAACAGCTACGAGCCGCCGCACCGCCGTGCCCAGGTCTAGTGGAGGCAAGGTGCCAGCCTGACATCACGGGCGACATTGCTTGAGTTGCGGTCCTCGGGAGACCCTTTTCATTTTGCTTCATTCCTGCGGAATACCACGAAGGGCCCCGAGGGGGTATGTAAAAATGGTGATGCTTTTGTCTTAATGTTATTATTTCCAATCAATGTCGTGTTTGCGCCTCTCGCTTTTGCATGGTTCCCCCTTTCATTCTTGCGGTAGCTTTGTGCTCTACGCCGGCAGGACCCAGTCCCCAGGCTAGCTTCGACCGTCACTGGTATGCCAGGTCGTGATGCCGTGGTCAAGGCCAGGAGGTGAGCGGCCCAAGGTCCGGTAAGAGCCCCTGAGGGGCAATGCTCAGGGAGTCCCCTTTGGAGCGCAAGCGGCTCCCGAAGGACTGAAAGGGGAGCGTCCTTGCCCGAGCGAGATCACTAGAGACAAAGCGCTGATCATAAGGTTCACGCCTGCGCGTGTGAGGTGACTTATCTCGGCGAGCCTGCGGTGATTCTTTCACTGCAAGGACAGCTTCTTGCATGATGTTAGGCTATTTCCTTCTCCCTATGGCGCCCCTAGGCAAGACTCGTGCCGACCCCATCTTTCCCGCCCCTCTGGATGCTCTACATCCTCGGGTCCCGGCCCTTAAGCGAGGCTCAGCCGCCGCTGGTATGCTAGGTCGCGATGCCGTGGTCAAGGACATGGGGTGAGGGCTCGAGAGCTAGTAGGAGCCCCTGAGGCGCGGTGCTCAAGGGCCCCCCTTTAACGTGCAAGCGATTTGAATTCTCCCAACTACACTATATCGGAGAAGTTTGCGCTTATCATGGATTATATTGATGGGTTGCGTTTTCCCATTACACATGATGATTTTGATGCATATAATATGCATGTTCTTGCTGCTCCTAATAGCAATTACTATGAGAGAGGAACGACATCTCTGCCTCTCTATGTTTCCAATACGATAAAATTGCAGGAAACTGCTTATGCTACATATCGGCCTTTACTATGTGCTCATGAATTGTTCTTCTATGACATGCCGATGCATAGGAAGAGAGTTAGACTTCGTTGTTATATGATATATGTTGCATTGTGCTCACTACTAAATTACGAATCATTGTTAATTAAAATTGGCTTCGATATACCTTGGGATTCGGGTGGAGCAATTACTTGAGCACTATATGCCTAGATTAATGGCTTGAAATAAAGCGCTGTCAGAGAGACAAACCGGAAGCTTTAGAGAGCCATTTTATTCTGTTGTGTACTTTTTATAAAGTTTAAAAGCAAAAAATAGAGGGGAACCTAAACCCTTTCAAAAAGAAAGGTGAAAGTGAGGAAGACAAACACCATTGAAGTGGGGGACGTCCTTGAACTTTGTTTATCCCCATGGAAACTTGGTGAATCTTGATTATAGAAACTTTTCAACATAAATAATTATCCCCTTGTACAAATCCATTGTATTATAAAAATAATGTGCCAAGATTTACCGTCAGGGTGTTTAAATTGCTTGTTTGGTATGTGTAGTGCAAAAAATGAAATTTTTGTTGTAGTATTTGAATTTACATTTTTTACTCGAACATGAAAAAATCCTGAAATTTTTACACATTTTTATTATGTACTAATATTTCAGAATTTTTTGAGTTACATAAGTATATGTACCATCTACATCTTTACAGACTGTCCTTTTTTCAGAGATTGTTGTTATAGTTTCGTTATTTACTTATGTTTGAAATCTTGTTGAACCCCGTTGACTTGGGAGCGATAAAATTGTGATAGAATACAGTGGGTAATGTTTGATTACAATTATACAATAATGTTAGAACAAGACATGATGGGATTTGATGTTATATGTACTAATCCTTCTAATAAAAAGTTCGGTAAGTTTTGTGTAGATGAAGTGTTCGAAGATCGAGGAGGTATCGATATTCGGAGAATAAGTAGAGGCAAGAGTTCAAGCTTGGGGATGCCCAACGCAATCCAAGTAATTATTCAAGGAGACTCAAGCGTCTAAGCTTGGGGATGCCCCGGAAGGCATCCCATCTTTCTTCGACAATTATCGGTATGTTCTGATTTTTATTTTGTTCAGATGATATGCGTAAATTCTTGGAGCGTATTTTGTGTTTATTTTTTCATTTTATTTTATGAATCATGCTATTATGAGATGGTCCTTGGTTGATTGATAGAATGCTATTTGCACTTCATTTATATATTTTGAGTATGGCTTTATAGAACGCTTCATGTGCTTCACTTATATCATTTGAAGTTTGGATGCCTGTTTCTCTACATAGGAAATCCGTCATTTGTAGAATGCTCTTTTGCTTCACTTATATTTGTTAGAGCGTGGGCAAGTCTTTTGTAGAAATAATTAAACTATCATGCTTCACTTATATTTATTTAGAGAGTCAGCAGGAATTGGTCACTCACATGGTTAGTCACAAAATCCTACATAAAACTTGTAGATCACTGAATCTGATATGTTTGATTCCTTGCAATAGTTTTGCGATATAGAGATGGTGATATGTGGGAGGTACTAGTGAATGATTGTGGTTCAGTAAGAATATTGGTGTTAAGGTTTGTGATTCACGAAGCATGCATGTATAGTCTCTTGTTATGCTAAGAAGTTGGAGCATGACTTATTATTGAGTGTCTTCCTTTGCATGGAGGTCGGGGGCGCGCGATGGTTAACTCCTACCAACACCCCCTTGTGGGCATGCATAGTAGTACTTTACTACGAGGGCTAATAAGCTTTCGCGATAGTATGTGAGTTCTTTATGACTAATGTGAGTCCATGGATTATACACACTATCACCTTTCCACAATTTGCTAGCCTCTTCGGTACTGTACATTGCCCTTTCTCACCTCGAGAGTTGGTGCAAACTTTGTCGGTGCATCCAAACCACGTGATATGATACGCTCTATCACACAGAAGCCTCCTTATATCTTCCTCAAAACAAGCACTACCTATTATGGCGTTTTTATAGCCATTTCGAGATATATTGCCATGCAAGTTCCATCATGATCATATACATGACTTGAGCATTCATTGTCATGTTGCTTTGCATGATCGTAAGATAGCTAGGATGATATTTTCATGGCTTGTCCGGGTTTTTTGATATCTTTGCTACGCTAGATCATTGCACATCATGGTATACTACCAGAGGCATTCATATAGGGTCATATTGTTTTAGATATCGAGTTGTAATCTTGAGTCGTAAGTAAATAAAAGTGTGATGATCAACATTATTAGAGCATTGTCCCAGTGAGAATATAAGAAAAGAGGCCAAAAGGAGCCATATAAAAAGGGGCCAAAAAGAGCCCAACAAAAAAAGAAAAAAAGAGAGAAAACAAAAAAAGAGAGAAAAAGAGAGAAGGGGCAATGTTACTATCCTTTTCCACACTTGTGTTTCAAAGTAGCACCATGTTTTTCATATAGAGAGTCTCCTATGTTGTCACTTTCATATACTAGTGGGAATTCTTCATTATAGAACTTGTCTTGTATATTCTGATGTTGGGCTTCCTCAAATGCCCGAAGTCTTCATGAGAAAGCAAGTTGGATGCACACCCACTTAATTTTCAGTTTGAGCTTTCATACACTTATAGCTCTTAGTGCATCTGTTGCATGGAAATCCCTACTCCTCAAATTGATATCAATTGACGGGCATCTCCATAGCACGTTTATTAGCCGCGTCGATGTGAGACTTTCTTCATTTTTTGTCTTCTCCATAGTAATCTCTACCACCATGTTCTATTCCACCCATAGTGCTATATCCATGGCTCATGCTCATGTATTGCGTGGGGGTTGAAAAATCTGAAGCGCATTAAAAAGTATGAACCCATTGCTTGGCTGACATCGGAGTAGTACATGATTTATATTTTGTGTTAAGAAGATGTAGCATGATAAGGCTATATGATTTTGTAGGGATAGCATTCTTGAGCATTGTTATTCTGAAAGGCATGATTGTTTGTTAGTATGCCTTTGTATTGATGTCTTTATATCAAATTATAGACTATTGCTTTCAATCATTCGTGTCTTAATATTCGTGCCATGATTAGATTATATGATCAAGATTATGCTACGTAGCATTCCACGTCAAAAATTATCTTTTTTTATCATTTACCTACCCGAGGACGAGCAAGAATTAAGCTTGGGGATGCTGATACGTATCCGTCGTATCTCTAATTTTTTATTATTTCATGCCAATATTCTACAACTTTCATATACTTTTGGCAACAATTTATATTATTTTTCATACTAAACATATTGATTTAGTGCCCAGTGCCAGCTCCCGTGTGTTAAATGTTTTTTGTTTCGCAGAATATGCATCTCAAACAAAGTCCAAACGGGATAAAAATTTATGGAGATTTATTTTAGAATATGTGCGATTTTTGGGAAGAAGAATCAACGCATGTAGTGCTCGAGGGCCCCACGAGGCACCAAGGTGCGCCTAGTGGGTAGGGCGCACTGTGGTACCTCGTGAGCCCCTCTTAAGTTGGTTGATGCCCTTCTTTTGCCACAAGAAATATAATATCGGGAAAAAACCGTGTTAAAATTTGAGCCCAATCGAAATTACGGATCTACGAGAATTTGGGAAGCGATGAAGGGTCAGAAAATAGGAACGTGAAACAGAAGAGAACAGAGAGATATCCAATCTCAGAGAGGCTCCTGCCCTCTAGGAGCCATGGAGACCATGGACCAAAGGGGAAAATCTCCTCCCATATAGGGGGGAGGCCAATGCATAAGAAGGAGGAGGAGGGTGACTCTGTCCCCCTCTTTGCCGGTGGCGCCGGAACGCCGCTGGGGAACCATCGTGACGACGATCTACACCCGCCACCGTGAAGACCAACTCTCTCCCCCTCTATGCAACAGTGTAACCTATCTATTCCCGTTGTAATTGTCTACTTAAACATGGTGCTTAATGCTTCATATTGTTATTCAATTATGTGTTGCCATCCCATGATGTTTGAGTAGATTCGTTTTGTCCTATGGGTTCAATGATGATCATGACTCGAGAACCTGCGCGCCGCTCAGGTGGCCGTAGACGACCTTAACGGGCTGGAGGCCGACGAGCTCCCCTACATGACTAGACGCATCCAACAGCTGATTGACGAGGCCGCAGAGCGGCATGAAGCCAACGCCCGCGCTGAAAGTCCTCCCCCACGCTGAGAGCACGGCGCGACATCCCGGACGCCGACTGCAGGTGGCGCCCGCGCGAGAAAAGACAAGGAGCCGGCTGCTAGCCGCAGTCGGACTCGGCTCACCATCGAGCGCGACGCAGAAGGCAGCCCCCGAGCTGTGGAACGACGAGGCAATCCGCCTCCTCCCCCGCCTCGTGGGGAGAGATATCCCACCCCGCCGCCTGTTACGCATCCGACTCTCGGCGGCCGACTAGGCCACCGCGAAGGAGTCGGCGAGAATGACGCCCGCCACCGGATCGACCGCCTAGCGCGATCCCTGGCGCTAGAAGAAGAAGATGATGTCGGCCCGCCTTGCTTTGGCCCCCTCATCTGCGACGAGCCCTTCCCCAAAGGGTTCTCACTCCCAAGAGACACGCCAAAATACAACGGCTCCGTGAAGCCGGAAGACTGGTTGATCGATTACTCCACCGCAGTCCGCATAGCAAACGGCAACAGGCGTGTTGCCGTGAAGTACGTCCCGCTCATGCTTCAAGGCACGTCACACACCTGGTTGAACAGCCTCAAGCCCTACAGCGTCAATAGCTGGCTAGACTTCACGGAAGTCTTCATCCGTAATTTCACCAGCACATACAAGTGGCCTTCCAAGCCCCGCCAGCTCTCCTTGTGCGTCCAAGGGCCCAGCGAATCAACTCGCGACTACCTCACGCGTTGGGCCGAGCTCCACAACTCCTGTGAAGGGGTGCACGAGGTTCAAGCCATAGAGTACTTCACCGCCAGGTGCCGAGAGGGCACCCTCCTCAAGAACCGGCTCCTCTGTGATGAGCTGACTACCCTCGATGAGCTGCTGATCATAGCAGACAAGTACACCATGGCCGACTCTTCAATGAAGACTGAGCTTCGAGTGGATGCCTTTGGAAAGGTGCTCGCTCCGGCTCCCAAGACGCTGGCTGGTGACTCCAATCGACGCCCGTACCCAAACGACAACAAGCGCAAGGCCCCTATGCCGCCTTCCACCAGTCGGCAAGGAGCCACAGTCGAAGACGAACAACCTGAAGGGCGGCCCATGCCCAAAAAGCAGAAGGGTGGCAGGCTGGCTTGGCAGCCGGCTTTCTCCTACGAGCAAACCCTTGATGCCCCCTGCAAGTTCCACAGCGGCGCGAAGCCGTCCAACCACACGACTCGGAAGTGTCATTGGCTCACGCGAATCTCCAAAGGTGAAGGGCTGGTGTCGCCTCCACATGCTGGCCAACCACCTCCAGCCCCTCAGCAGCCGGCTGCTCGACCAGCAGTCGGAGCCATTCAAGACGAGTTCCCGGACGAGCATGCCGCCTACGTCGTCTTTACAAGCCAAACTGAAGACAGGCGCAGTCGGCGCCGACAACACCAAGAAGTCAATGCGGTCGCCTGTAACAACCTATAGTTTATGCATTGGTCTGAGAAGCCTATCAGCTGGAGCCGGGCCGATCACCCAGAGGTGATGCCGCCTCCCGGCTCTTATGCATTGGTGTTGGACGCCTCCCTCGCGACAGAAAGGCGAGCTGCCCGTTTCTCCCGTGTACTGATTGACGGTGGGAGCAGCATCAACATACTGTACCGTGACACCATGGAGAAGCTGAACATCAAGACGAAGCAACTGATGCCAAGCCGGACTGTGTTCCATGGCATTGTACCCGGCCTGTCCTGCTCACCAATCGGCAAGATCAAGATAGATGTTCTCTTCGGAGACAAGGATCACTTCCGCCGAGAAGCAGTCTGGTTTGAAGTGGTGGATCTAGAGAGCCCTTACCATGCATTGCTTGGCCGACCTGCCCTGGCCAAGTTCATGGCTGTGCCCCACTACGCCTACCTCAAGATGAAGATGCCAAGTTCAAAGGGGATCATCACCATAGCCGGAGACTACAAGAAATCCTCTGAGTGTGCTGCAGCCAGCAGCCGGCTGGCCGAGTCCCTCGTGATTGCCGAAGAAAAAAATATGCTGGACCGAGTCGTGGCCATGGCCGGCAAGCAGCCGGACCTGTCCCCTAACCCCAAGGAATATGATGCTCAAGGCTCCTTCCAGCCGGCCAAGGAAACAAAGAAGATACCTCTGGACCCAGAGAACCCGGAGAGGTTTGCCGTCATTGGAGCAAACCTGGACAGCAAATAGGAAGGCGAGCTCGTCGATTTCCTCCGTGAGAATCGGGACATCTTTGCATGGTCCCCAAAGGACATGCCGGGTGTTCCGAAGGATTTCGCCGAGCACAAGCTACACGTCCGAGCAGACGCAAAACCAGTCAAACAACCTCTCCGCCGACTGTCGGAGGAAAAGAGAAGGATTGTAGGAGAAGAGATAGCCCGGCTTCTGGCAGCCGGCTTCATTATGGAGGTGTTTTTTCCAGAATGGCTTGCCAACCCGGTCCTTGTATTGAAGAAAAACAATAAATGGCGCATGTGTATAGATTATACCAGCCTCAACAAAGCCTGCCCCAAAGATCCGTTTGCCTTACCTCGAATCGATCAAGTGATAGACTCCACAGCCGGATGCGAGCTGTTGAGTTTCTTGGATGCTTACTCAGGCTACCATCAGATCAAGTTGGATCCAGCCGACCGCCTGAAGACCGCCTTCATCACACCATTCGGAGCTTTCTGCTACCTGACTATGACATTCGGCTTGAGAAATGCCGGTGCCACTTTTCAGCGTTGCATGCAGAAATGCCTCCTCAAGCAACTCGGCAGAAATGCCCACGTCTATGTAGACGATATTGTGGTGAAGACGGAGAAGCGCGGCACCCTGCTGGAAGACCTCAGAGAAACATTTGACAACTTGCGCCGGTTTCAGATCAAGCTCAACCCTGAGAAATGCGTGTTCGGAGTACCAGCCGGCCAGCTTCTAGGCTTCTTGGTCTCCGAACGCGGCATCGAGTGCAACCCAGTGAAGATCAAGGCCATAGAGAGAATGGAGATTCCTACCAAGCTGCGAGACGTCCAAAAGTTTACCGGGTGCCTGGCCTCCCTGAACCGCTTCATCAGCCGGCTAGGAGAGAAGGCTCTCCCCCTGTACCGACTCATGAAAAAGTCCACCCACTTCGAGTGGAACGACCAAGCAGACCAAGCTTTTCACGAGTTGAAGAAGATGCTGACCACGCCACCTGTCTTGGCGGCGCCAACTGAGAAAGAGCCCATGCTCCTTTACATTGCCGCGACTAGCCGAGTGGTCAGCACAGTTATTGTGGTCCAACGCCCAGAAGAAGGCCGGGCTCAGTTAGTCCAGAGGCCGGTGTATTATTTGAGCGAAGTACTGTCCACCTCGAAGCAAAACTACCCGCACTACCAGAAGATGTGCTATGGAGTATACTTCGCCGCCAAGAAGCTGAAGCCCTACTTTCAAGAGCATCCCATCACGGTCGTATGTACTGCCCCGCTTGCCGAGATCATAGGCAGCCGGGATGCATCCGGCCGGGTGGCCAAGTGGGCCATTGCGCTGGCTCCTTACACGATCTTCTACCAGCCTCGCACCGCCATCAAGTCCCAAGCATTGGCCGACTTCCTTGTCGACTGGGCCGAGACCCAGTACCTACCGCCGGCTCCCGACTCCACTCATTGGCGGATGCACTTCGATGGATCCAAGATGCGCACCGGCTTGGGAGCCGGCATCGTCCTCACCTCTCCCAAGGGCGACAAACTCAGATACACATTGCAAATTCATTTTGCCGCCTCCAACAACGTGGCCGAGTACGAGGCGCTCATACATGGGCTCCGGCTTGCCAAAGAGCTCGGCATCCGCCGGATCCTGTGCTATGGCGACTCGGATTTGGTAGTCCAACAATCATCTGGCGACTGGGATGCCAAGGACGCAAACATGGCGAGCTACCGATTCCTCGTTCAGCAAATCAGCGGATACTTTGAAGGATGCGAGTTCCTCCACGTGCCACGGGCCGACAACGAGCAAGCAGATGCCCTGGCACGAATCGGCTCCACCCGACAAGCTATACCAACCGGCATCTTTCTCCAACGCCTCCTCAAACCGTCTCCAGAATCAGACTCCATCTTCGTACCGTCTGACCCTGATGCAGTCGGATCCGACTTGGGGAACCCAGCAGGCGGCTCGGGGACTTCGACAGGCAGCTCGGGGACTGCCGTAGTCGCACCCGGCTCGGGGACTTCAGAACCCAGCCCGGGGACTGCAGCAGTCGGCCCGGGGACTGCAACGACACAACATGCGATGGCCGACTCCAACTCTTCACCACCCAACCCACCCACCCTGGTTGCAAGAGCCGTATCGGCAATAGAAGAAGTCACAACTCCATCATGGGCCCAACCCATCCTCAACTTTCTGGTAAACAGAGAGATGCCGACTGACGAGATCTCGGCAAGACAAGTTCAACGCCGAGCCGGAGCATACACAATAGTAAACAGAGAACTCGTTAGGCGCAGCGTCACTGGAGTCTTCCAGCGCTGCGTCGAGCCAGAGAAGGGCATAGCAATCCTCAAGGACATCCACCAAGGCGAATGCGGCCACCACGCGGCCTCAAGATCACTTGTCGCCAAAGCTTTCCGCCATGGGTTCTTCTGGCCGACTGCTTTGGAAGACGCCAAGGAATTAGTCAAATACTGCAAAGGGTGCCAAGTCTTCAGCTCCAAGCAACACCTGCCGGCTTCTGCACTCAAGACCATCCCCCTCACCTGGCCCTTTGCCGTCTGGGGACTGGACATGGTGGGCCCATTCAAGACGGCGCGCGGCGGCATGACACATCTGCTTGTCGCCATGGACAAATTCACCAAGTGGATTGAAGCGAAGCCAATCAAGAAGCTGAACGGGCCGACTGCCGTGACATTCATCGCAGATATCACCACCCGGTATGGCGTACCACACAGCATCATCACCGACAATGGCACGAATTTTGCCAAAGGAGCACTGGCACGTTTCTGTGCGACACAGGGCATCCGACTGGACTTAGCGTCCGTTGCCCACCCGCAGTCAAACGGCCAAGTCGAGCGAGCAAACGGCCTCATCCTCTCCGGCATCAAGCCCCGACTGGTCGTACCACTGGAGCGTTCGGCCGGCTGCTGGCTCGATGAGCTGCCGGCCGTCCTCTGGAGTCTGCGTACTACCCCGAACAAGTCAACCGGCTTCACCCCTTTCTTCCTTGTATATGGTGCCGAGGCTGTCATCCCAACTGACATTGAGTTCGACTCACCTCGGGTCACCATGTACACGGAGGCGGAGGCCAAGGAAGCGCGAGAAGACGGCGTTGACCTGCTGGAAGAGGGCCGGCTGTTAGCACTCAGCCGGTCCGCCATCTACCAGCAGGGTTTGCGCCGTTACCACAACCGGAAGGTCAAGCCAAGATCCTTCCAAGAAGGCGATCTTGTGCTCCGGCTGATCCAGCGAACAGCCGGCCAACACAAGCTCTCGGCCCCTTGGGAAGGCCCCTTCGTCATCAGCAAGGCCCTAGGCAACGACTCCTACTACCTGATCGACGCACAGAAGCCGAAGGCACGCAAGAGAGATGATTCCGGCAAGGAGTCGGAACGACCATGGAACGCCAATCTCCTCCGAAGATTTTACAGTTAAATGCAGTATGTACCACGCTACCTTTTGTATTAAGTACAAGACAACGGGCCCCCCGAGGAGCACTCGGGGACTACCCTCTTTTATCTATGTATGATGAGTGTCATACCTATGAATGTATTACTACATTTGTTTTCCTGTCCGGCACCGGGTTCGATCAGTCGGCCCGGGGACTTGCCGCCTTGAGTTATATTAAAGTTCTACCTGCAGTCAGACAAGTAGTGTGCCGGCACCCAAGCCCTCTCTTGTTGAAAGTCGCAGCTCGAAGAATCGACTGTCCGACTGGCAAGAGTCAAAGGCAGGAAAGGATGCCCACACGAAAAACGGCTAAGGACTAACGAACTTATATAACACAAGCCGGCCTCCCACCCCGCCAACCGGCTGTCAGAACAGCCGGCTGGCCGGCTTCCCATTCACCTTGCTACAATCTAAGAAAGCTAGAGTACTTGCCCTCCCAAACGGCCAAGCCCTTCCCCAGCCACAGACTGCAGAGCAGCTGTCCGGCTGGGAAGGCGGCGACCAAGGGAGGGCGGCAAAGGAAACAGCCAAAAGGATGAAAAGCAAATACAATCGGAAGCCAAGCACATGCATGATTATATTTACACAAAAGGCCTTCGAAAGGCCGGCATTCAACATAGTTTGAATACACCCCCAGTGGGTGGAACTGCGCAAACTTAACAAATATTGTTCAAAGAGTAATAAACAGGAAAGCAAAGGTGGCGGATCAGGCCAAAGGTGCAACAGGCGAGCCAGGCAGGTCAGTGGAGACGGCAGTGCTGGCTGGAGGAGTGGCCGGCTGGCGAGTCTCGGCTTGATCATCACCGGCTGCAGGCGGCGCGCTCGCACGCGCCTCGTTGCTGGAGGCACGATCAAGCTGAGGCTGGCCGGTTGCTCCACCGTCTGGCACGGCGTCTTCACCATCCTCTCCCTCCTCCTCTTCGCCCTCGTCACTGGAGTCGATCTCCTCCGCCGAGTCTTCACCATCCGCTGGGTTCAGCCCAAACCACTCCTCCGGCTGAGCAACGCCGTCATCATTCACCTCAGGGGCAAAGGCACTGGTGTCGGTGTAGTCGGCGATCGCCGAGGCGCGCTGGATGATAGCCGGCCGCACCGCCTCCAGCTCCTCGTTGGCCTCCTGCCGCCAGGTGGTCAGCTGGGCCAAATCCAGCCCAGGATACCAAGCTCGGACGAACTCCAGCGCCCGCCTGGCGCCTGACCGAGCTGCAGAAGCCTTCCAGGCCTCGAAGCGGCCAACCGCTACCTCCAGCCAGTCGGCAGTCCGACTGGGGGTACGGGGAACCACCTCGCCGGGCCAGAGGGCGGCCAGCACTTGCGCCCCAACGCGCTGAAGACGGCGGAGCATGCGGTGAGCCGGCTGGAGGCGGGCTTGGATCGCCAGAAGCTGCTCCTCAAGCGACCGGCGAGCATCCGGCGCGATCTCAGCTCCAGCCT
The DNA here is from genome assembly GCF_018294505.1 of Triticum aestivum. Classification (NCBI taxonomy): domain Eukaryota; kingdom Viridiplantae; phylum Streptophyta; class Magnoliopsida; order Poales; family Poaceae; genus Triticum; species Triticum aestivum. Next base: position 256,034,750 of record NC_057805.1, read on the forward strand.
GCCTTTGCGCGTCGCGGTGGGCCTCGATGACTTGGCTGGCGGCAACGGAGTAACCAGGGAAGTACTCTGCACAAGTAAGAAAGGAAGAGAAAAAACACAAAGTCAGAAAATGGACCAAATGGCAGGCGGCAAGCAAAGGGACGAAGAAGAAGGCGGCCTACCGTCAACCAAATCTTCGATCTGGCCGTAGCCGTCGCTCAGCGCTTGCCTTGCCTCAGCCCAGCTCGCCGCCTCGGTCTCGTATTCGGCTTGGAGGGCGGCCTCGCTGTCCTGCGCCGCCTTCAGGGCCGCCTTATGGCTCTCCTCCTGGTCGGCCAGCTTCTTGACCAAGCGGTCACGCTCCTGAGCCAAGGCGTTGTACTCGGCTTCCTTGGCGCGAAGGGCGGTCTGGGCCCCACCCAACTGCTCCCTCAGGTCGGCATTGGCCTCTGCAGATATGGTAAAGAAGAAAAAAGCAATAAGAAAGAAGTCGCCAGGAAAGATCCGGCCCGACTGCTCAGCAGTCGGCCCGAATCTCGGGGACTACACCCAGTGGGTGCGCTGACGCGCCCCCACGTGAGATAAAAGATGAAGCACTTACTCCGGCTCTCAGTCAGATCAATGGTCTTCTGGTTCAGCTCCCGGGCCTGGGAGTTGAAGGTAGCCGCGCGGAGGTTGTGATAGTCCTGCAAATAGGACAGAGGAGCGAATAAGAACAAGATAGCAATCGAAGTCTACTAAGAAGTTCCAAGCCGCCTGCTCAGCAGCCGACTCGGAACTCGGGGACTACACCCAGTGGGTGCGCTGACGCGCCCCCACGGAAGAAATCAAGAACAAGAAACAAAAAAGCGGGAAGACTCACCCGAATGGCCGTCCGCGTCGCGAGGAACTCTTGAGTATACTGCTTCAGCACGGTGGCCTGGGATTGAAGCCGGTTCCGGACTTCTTGCGCCGCCACGTTCAGCACGGCCGTCCCACCACCCGGCGTCCACCCCGGCGAGCTGGCGCTGGCCGTCTCCAGATCCTGGGCCGATGAGCTAGAGCCCACGGCCTTCTGCGGGTCCAGCGTCAAAGTCGCCTTCCCTGCACACTGGCGCGATGGCGACCGGACCACAAGGTCTGCCCTCGCAGCCGGCTCGCCTCCAGCCGGTTGCACGGGCGGCGCGCTAGGCCGGCTGCCTTGGTCCGCCCCAGTCGGCGATGGCGGTGCCACCTCCCTCTCCAGGACGAAGACGTCGCCCTCCTCCCTCTCCATCACCGGCTGGTCGCCACCGGCTTCCTCTGGTGGGGGCACCGGGATCTCGGGCGCCACAGCGCGAAGGGGGACGACAAGCTGCGAAGGCCGGTTACGCAGGGCCTCCGCCGCCCTCTCTGCGGCTGCAGCCTCCGCCTGAGCCTTGGCCGCTGCGTCAGCTTGTGCCTCCGCCGACTCCTTCGTCGTCTCCTGCACTGCCTTGGCAGCGGCCGCCCTCACCTTCTCCGCCTCCCGCTCCTCCCGCCCCTCCCGCGCATTTCGCTTCATCGCCGCTTGAAGTTCGACACGGGGGTCCACGCGGCGGGCGCCTGCAGATCCTCCCGCCGCTCCAACCACGGAGGCGGCAGGGGTCCGCTCAAGAGAAAGCGGAGCCCTGTTTTTAAGTCAAGACAAGGACTCAGAAGAATATCAACAAAAAAGAAGAAGGAATGAGTGAGAGAATTAACACTTACGACGAAACCATCTGCGGCTGCTTCACCACCTTGTGGAAGCGGGCGGCCTTGGCAGCCGCCTCGTCCCGCTTAGTCGCCGCCCCCGTACTCTTGGGCTTCTTCTGTCGACTGCCGAAAAGGATCGGCGCGGCCCGGCGTTTCTGCGTGCCGCCTCGAGCAGCCAGCGCAGCGGATGAACCCACGCCCTGATGATCGGACGCCGGCTGACGGCGCGGGACGACTTCAGCCTCGTCGTCATCCGGCCAGTCCTCGAAGCTGGCTCCAAACCTAGAGTCTCCTGCCTTGCCGCCTCCCCCCATGGCGTCGTCGTCCAGAGCGGCCGCCCCCAAGTCGGGGTCGTCCAAGTCGTCTGTTGCCCGGTCGGGGAGGTACTGGCGTTCCACCCCCGCGGCTCCGGCTGCCGGTCGAAGGAGGGGGCTCTGTCAAAAACAAGCCGACTGGTTAGAGTTGGCCAGGAAGAACTCGGCAACAGAGAAAATGAAGAGGAAAAGAGAAGAAAACTTACCGAAGGCGGGGGATTGACGCGGGAGTACGGCTCCTTGCCAAACTGCCACTCGTCAGTGAGCTTGCAGTTAGCAAGGCAGTTCACCATATGAGCTACCTCCGCCTGAGGCATATCCTTGGTGCATAGCTGACTCGAATCGAGGTGGCCGCTCATTTGACAAATCATATGAGGGCGGCCTTGGAGCGGGAGCACCCGGCGCGCAGGTCGGGCCCGGTCAGTCCCTCCGATTGGACCAGTACCCGGAGTCGGGCGACGGCGGCGGCTCCAACAGGCGACAGTGTTTTGGCCCGATAGGACCATAGGGGCCGCCTCCCAGCCGGCGGGCCAGCTACATAAGCCGGCAAGTTGACGTAGTCGCCTTGCGAAGCGACGTTCTTCACGAAGAAATAGGATTGCTGCCAGAGCTTCACCGACTGGATAAGCGTGATGGGAGGAAAGGGATTGTCGGCCACCGGCCTCCACATTGCGATGAAGGTGCCGCTCTGAGCCGGCACGCCCCTCATGGCGGTGCCAAGCTTGGACTGGAAGAATTCCCCCCAGAGCTCGAGGGTGGGAAGGACGCCGAGGAAGCCCTCGCACAAAGTGACAAAGGCAGACAGCAGCACCACCGTGTTTGGGGTAAGGTGGTGCGGCTGGAGCTGGTAAAACTCGAGGAAGGAGCGGAAGAAGCTGCTCGCAGGCAAGCCGAGGCCGCGCAAGCAGTGCGAGTGGAAGATCACCCGCTCGTCCTCCTCCGGCGCCGGCAAGATCTCCTTCTCCGGCGCAAGACGGACCCGCACATAATCCCGGCCGGGCAACCGCCGCGTCTTGCGGAGGAAGTCGATGTGATCGTCGTGGACGTTGGATCCATCCCAGTCTCCGCCACGCGACATGAGGGCGAGAGGCCGATGGAGAAAGCACGACGGCGGTGAAAGCGCAGCCCTGCGGTGGAGAAGCTGCGGGGTAGTGCGATGACTGGAGGAGCGGCGTGGCGGCGAGTAGCTGCAGCAACGTAGAGGAGGAAGAAGAAGAAAGTGGCAGAGCGAGGGCGAGCGTGTGAGCATCTGCCGCTCCTCCTACTCCCCCTATTTATAGCCTCGTACGGAGAAGCCAAGGAGGCGAGGCACGGGGGGACGTGGGATTAACTGCGCCCACTCCCCCACGTCTCGCGATTATTGCGCCCTAACGGCGTGCGGAAACTGCCGTTGGAAGACGAATGGCCTGTTTGGGCCACAGAAGATCCACCCATGGGCCGTGGCGCAGAAGTGGCGGGCCCCGGCCTGCAGCGACGTCCCGTCGCGCGCGTGGGCTGGCAGGCCCTTCCAGCCAAAGATGCCACATGGCGCGCAGGCGGCAAGCGGCCAGCCCACAGCCTGGCATGTGCGCCAGCTGGTTCCCGCCTTCAAGCTTCAAAGCCTCACCTAGACGTCTCACCTGATCAAAGCCGGCTCCTAGCTGCTGGCTCTTCAAGATAGGAAGCTGGTCGAGCTTCTCGTCCTCCTTTCAGCCGCGAAGCCCAACCAGCTTCGGGGACTACTGTCGGAGTAAATAACCACGGGTAGCCTAGCCGGCTCCCCCTGGCTCTTTAAAAATTGTTAGGCAGAACAAGCCCTCAAGCGTCCAAGACACATGACCGCCTTCCTATGGACGGCTGGCCCACCGGCCGGCTTCCGGAAGGCGGCAAGGCTATGCTGGCCCTCGCGAAAAGGGCCGACTCCCAGTAACCGGCTATGAGAAGGCCGACTCCTGCCAGGCGGCCAGGCGTCCCCCCCCTCAAAGTCTGCACCCCCATAACGGCAATGAGACAGGGCGTGGCTACAGTAGAGCCTGCTACCCCCGAATCCCGGAGCACGCATGGCCACAGTGTGTCGTCCGGTGCAGCACTGTTGCCATGTTGACCATGATGCCACCCACGACAGGCTGTCAGTACGGCCAGTAGGTGGCGGGCCCCGCCCGCCAGAGAGACACCCGAAGGCGGCCAAGCCTCTCCCAGTCGGCCTGGGACGTAGCCGGCCCCCGTCAGCCGGCTACCTCCCTCCCTCGAAGTATGTGCACCATTAAGGAGACAAGACGAGGTAAGGCTACAGTGAGAGCCCTCCAGGCGGCGGCACTGTAGCCATGCTTACCCCGGCAAAGCCCTCATCATCAGGGGCGAGGCTACAGTGACCAGCCGCCGACAAGACCCCCAGGCGGTGGGGCCGGCCTATCGGCCAATAGGCTGGCAGCCGGCGGGACCCACCAGTCGGCGGGCCCCAGCGGCCGACGGAGAAGCCGACGAATACAGACACTGACGACCGGGACCCGCATCCAGCCAGATTACCATTGTACCCCTAGGGGGTAGGCCTATATAAACCCCCCAGGGCACCCATGCAAAGGGTTGATCTCTTAGATTTTTAGACACCACATAGAGAGAAGAGGAGAGGTAGCCTTGCCCTTCTTCTTCCTCTTGCCAAACATCTCAAGGAGCCACTTGTAGCCACTTGTGTTGATCTAGTGATCATGCGGAGACCCCGCAGAGCAGGACTAGGGGTGTTATCTCCACGGAGAGCCCCGAACCTGGGTAAGATTAGCCGGCGTGCATGTCTTCGCCTTGTCCCGTTTCCAAGCACCGGCGATGTCTTACTGGCTCCCATAATGATAAGCCACCCGTTGGCATATGTCGCACCTACCACCCAACAGAGAGTGAGCGTCCGGCGGTGACTCGCTGGCCATCGCTTTTGAATCCAACGAACCTCCTGGAACCTCTTGATGAGGTTCGTAGGGAGCTGTCATGGGCCGGACTGCAATAGCATGATTAAACATATTAATACCATAAAGAGGAAAGACTGGATACATGGATGCATATGGGCTTTTTAGTACTTACGATGCGGCCAGGGGCTTGCTTCGGGGGCATTGCTTTGGGCTGCTGTCGACATCCCACACCGAGTTATCCGCTAGGGGGCCCTTCCCCCTCTTGGGCGCCTCCGCCTCTAGATTTGTGGAGGCCGCTCTCTTCTTCCTCCCCCCATCAGGGGGAGAGTTGCTTTTCTCCTCCTCCTCATCGTCATCTTCGGTGGCAGAGGAGTGAGTCCTGTCTTCGGACGTCACGTCCGAAGCACCCTTGCGGTGAGGGCCACCTTTGGCCCCCTTGGCCTTCTTATCCGGCGCCTTGTAGGGCGCCAGAACCAGCATCTTCGCCACGAGCGGGATGACTGGTTCCTCGAGCAGCAGAGCCGGACACCAAATCCGCTCCGCTTTCTCCGTCCATACCTGAAAGAATGAAATAGTAAAGTTTAGATATCCTCCTTGAACAAGCAAGTAGAGGATGCGCCTTGAGACGTAACTTACCACACTGGCAGGATGGGAAAGATCGTGCCCGCGGTCCGAGTCTATGTCCGGCGGCGTCTTGTTGCCCTTAAACAGCAACTTCCAGACATCTTCGTGAGTAGTTCCGAAGAGTCTTTCCAAGGTTTGGTGCTTCTCCGGATCAAATTCCCACAAAGGGCATGTTCGGCTCTGGCATGGAAGGATCCGGCGAACTAGCATCACCTGGATCATGTGGACGAGCTTGATGTTTTTATCCACCATGCTCTGGATGCGCGGCTGCAGCGCTATCAGCTCGTCCGACGAAGACCTATTTGGGCCCTTCTCTATCCAGGAGGTGAGCCGCATTGGAGCTCCGGATTTGAACTCGGGAGTTGCGGCCCAAGTGGCATCGCGAGGCTCTATGATATAAAACCACAGCTTCCGCCACTCCTTGACCGTCTGCACAAACGTACCTTTGGGCCATGTGACATTGCGCATGTTGCTCACCATGGCACCCCCGCGCTCTGCGTGTTGGCCGTCCACCACCTTCGGCTTCGCGTTGAAGATCTTGAGCCATAGTCCGAAGTGGGGAGGAATGCAGAGGAAGGCCTCGCACACGACAATAAATGCCGACATGTTGAAGAAGGAGTTCGGGGCTAGATCATGGAAATCTAGCCCATAATAGAACATCAGTCCGTGGATGAAAGGGGGAGTGGAAACCCTAACCCGTGGACGAAATGGGGGATGAACACCACCCTCTCGTTGGGCTTCGGGGTGGGGACAACTTGCCCCTTGGCCAGAAGCCGGTGAGTGATTTCCTTCGCCAAATACCCGGCCTCCCGAAGCTCGGTGATGTCCTTCTCCTTGACGGAGGAGGCCATCCACTTGCCTTGTCCTCCAGATCCGGACATGGTTGAGTGCTTTCTAGAAGCAAAAAGGATGAAGACTAGGGCGCTGGAGCTCGAGAATGGAAGGGCAGAGAAAGAGAAGGCGTGGGTGAAGAAGGGGAATCCTTATCTCCTCATAAAGGCAGTGAATATCAAACGCCTTCCCACTCGCCTTAAAACTCGCCTATTCCCAACGACTGTGCAAGCGGCGCGGTTGGATTACCCATGCCCGTATTGATGAGAATCCCGCAATAAGGGGACACGAACTCTGCTTCGACAAGACGTGCCAATGATAACCACGTCTTGAAACATGGAACGACAGACGAAAACGGTTCAAAATAATGACCGGGCAGATGTGATGTCACATTACAAAAAGTTGTCAGCGGATTGGACTCGTGAAATATTATACTCTCTGCGGTTGTGTGTGTGGTACTTGTGTTGCAGATCTGGACACTTTCGTTGCGTCTGAAGACTTTCTTGGAGTATTCGGAAAGGGGAACCCGCCTTGCAATGCTGAAGACAATCTGCGCACCGGACACGTCGTCATTGAAGCCTGGTTCAGGGGCGACTGAGGGAGTCCTAGACTAAGGGGTCCTCGGGCGTCCGGCCTATTGGACATAGGCCGGACTGACGGGCTGTGAAGATACAAAGACCGAAGACTCTACCCGTCTCCGGACGGGACTCTCCTTGGCGTGGAAGGCAAGCTTGGCATCCAAATATGAAGATTCCTTTCTTTGTAACCGACTTTGTACAACCCTAGTCCCTCCGGTGTCTATATAAACCAGAGGGCCTAGTCCGTAGAGGATATACAATATAGACAGACAAATATAGTCAGACAGGCTAGACTTCTAGGGTTTTAGCCATTACAATCTCGTGGTAGATCAACTCTTGTAATACTCATATTCATCAAGATCAATCAAGCAGGAAGTAGGGTATTACCTCCATAGAGAGGGCCCAAACCTGGGTAAACATTGTGTCCCCCGTCTCCTAATACCATCGACCTTAGACGCACAGTTCGGGACCCCCTACCCGAGATCCGCGGTTTTGACACCGACAATGTCCCTCTTGTGCAGCAGCGAGACGCGGCGAAGAAGAAAATCTGCCCCCACATGCTCGATGGTTAGCCCAGCAGCCTTCAAACAGGTGATCTTGTTTATTGTCGGGCGCAACCTATCGTTGGTAAGACCAAAAGCACTCCATTCCTTGTCGCGCTCAACACATTCCTTCTGTGCTTCACAGAAATCCGGGGCTTTCTCATCCTGAATCCAGCACCAGTCCCCTCTCCACTCATCCCACCTCTCGCGCTGCTTACGAGGTATATAATCCCGGAGCTTCCTCATTACCCGCAGCATCCAGCAGATGTTCTCGGAGCGATGACCCTTGTTCTCCACTCGCGGAACAAAGTAATGCCCGGCCAGATCTACATTGGGGGCGACTCCGATGAAATTCTTGCACAAGTGAGCAAAAATGGCCATGGTCGCCATTGCATTCGGTGTGAAGTCGAGAAGGTGGAATCCATAAATGCTCATGGTCGCCTCAAAGAATTCAGAGAAAAGGGGGACAGAGGCAACAGATAAAATAAGCACAGAAGAATCGGTACGAGTCTGGCAGATCTTCTTTCACCTCTGCCAAAACTTTGGGCGTTCCATGCCCTTTCGGGATAGGCCTTCCCCACAGATACCCGTACCTTGCTTGAAGAACTGGACCATCCATATTTTACGGAAGGAAGACGACATCACCCCTCCGCTGCTTGTTCAACTCCGTCGCCCTCTTGCTCCCCTCGGCGACTACCTCCTTCGTCGCGGCCGTCTGCTTCCCTTTTCTGCGGGTTTCTTCACCATTTTCACGGGCCGCGATGCGAATGGGGAAGGAGTCCGATGACGGGGCGGTGGCCGACGAGAGAGAGGGAGGAGGAACCGTTGTTTGGCTTGCAGAGGAAGATGATGGAAGGGCAGAGCAGGCGACAAGTGAACCGTGTCGCTCCGCGTTTTCCTATCTTTATGGGGAGAGGCGTGGATCGGAGGCGCGATGCTTCAGAAAGTTACCATTTTACCTTAACTGCAACAGTCCCACGACCCCATGACGCGCAGTAATTGCGTGAAGTGGACGTTGGATTGACTAGTCATCATGGCAAACCGGCATAAGCAACCTTCTCCTGCCACGTGTCCGTGCACTGTTTGGGGCCTATCCCAACATGACGCGCAACACGTATGGCTCAGGCCCGGGGGCTTATGTCGGGGAAAACAAACAAGGGTATATATTTTCCCCTGACTCGTGCACGGACAGTGAAGACACATGCACGAGTACAAGATTATAAATGAAGATACAAGAGATCAAAATCTTCAAAGGACCAACGTGCAGATCAAGAGAACCAGGACCAAGCCAAAGGAGTAAAAAACCACCAGGAGAGAAGCCTCCCTTGCCGGGTTGGCAAGCCTGGCAAGGACGGGGTCGCCCTCGGAAGGAAACCTCCAAGACGTCCTGGTAGGGCCTGCCGGGACTCGCGGGGCCAGAGCCACCTCACCAAACCACTTCACCATGATGCACATTGTCGATCAATGCGGTGTCGAGCCGCAAAGTGACTAAGTGGCAGCCATTTGCCACATGTCAGCCTCTTTCTACAGGAAATAGCTACAGACAACACCCGTCCTGCGACGTGTCGAGCGAGCAGGCGCAAAGCTGGCAAAACAACCCGGCAAGCAAGCGACGATGTGACATTGAGAGGCGCATTTAATGCACTCTGTCAGCCTGTAGAGTTAGGTATGATAGAACTGTTTGCTATCTTATCAATGCATAATGACTAATTTACCACTTTGGTAACCCCTTAGTCTATAAAAGGAGGCCCGAGGCAACCTTAGAAAGGGTTTGACACTGTGTTAGCGAATCCATCCCCTCACATTTCATACGCACGTAGCCGTTTCGCCCCGAGGCAACCCTCCCGAGAAAACACGTTGCGGCCACCACCATGCTTCCACCATCAATCCACCAAAGCAGGAGTAGGGTTTTATGCCTGGCGGTGGCCCAAACCTGGGTAAAACTACCCGTGTGATCCTTTGTCGTGCTGCCCCATGCTCCTCTTCTCTTTGTGCAACGTGTCGTCCCCCGCCGAACCAGTAAGGGACCTTTGGTCCCATAGGTGGTCGTGGTTTCCCGCAACATCTTTGGCGTGCCAGATAGGGGGATCACTTGCGCGAACCTGGAAGCGTGAGCAGCGTGCCATATCCATGGTAGCCCGCTCGAAGCTTTTGGCTTCTGTGGCGCCTGTGAAGATACGAAGACCAAGTGGGGCCATCCCCGCGCCATCCTTATTCATCACCACATCCCCCCATAGCCCCGGCTACGGCGAAGATTGCTGTCAGCGGTGATATGCTCCTCCTGGCGACCCATGCGGCATGCCCGCTGCTCAGTCGTCGTCCGAAGAAAAGGGACAAGGCGCGCGGGCGCGAGGTTCCTCTTTTCCATCCCTCTCCTTTGTCGGCGGTCGAGCCGCTTTGGCCCTGGCATCGTCAATGTCGATGACTACCACGTGATACTTGGTTCAACATTTACCCCATTTGGGAAATCCTGAGTGTAACGCTGGTACGAATCCATTGGTTGATGCCCCGGCAAGTGCGCTCTAGCAAGGCCGTCTGCATTGGCGTGATCCATGCGACAACTGTTGCCAAGCTGTTCGAAAGGAGTGGGGGGAAAGGAAGGGGGACCAGAATAGCCCGACACCATACCCCACTGCCCGCCAGACACACGTGACATGTATTGATCCCTGTTGGGAACCAGAGAGCTGTTCGTTTGGCTTCCATCCCTCCAGACATCGTGAGCGCACCAGATGCACGTGGCCCGACGGAAGGAAAAGGAACCAAAAACAAAAGCTAAGTCCACACCATCGTTTCTTGTTGATGCATCTTGGATTTTTGCGATCGTTTATCCCTTAGCTTTAGTAAGCTTTCGTATTATGAAAACCCTCATGTGTTGGAAACTTGGCTAGTTTCTTTGTTCGCACCATCGTTCTACCTCGAGCCAGGCGCACAGAACGAGGGGCTGCGTCAAGAGCTACCTAGGAAAACTTGCCGGGACGTATCCACGCCAAGATAAATGTTAAGGGCCAGGCCTTTACGACAATCGCGGCAATATGATACCGGCAAGCATCCAGAACATACATAGGGACTAATTGTATGAACACAAGCATGTAAGCTCAAAGGGATAAACGCGCATTAAAGATTCAACAAAGGGCATCAGTTCCACACAAGCTTAAGATAGTACAGTACCTAAACACAAAGCATACGTCATGTTTTTTCATTGGGTAATGCAGGAGCAACGATGGCTCATCACTTGGTCTGGCGGCTGTGTGAAGCCGTTTGGACGCGAAGGACCCTGGCGGCTCAAAGGGCGGATTTCCCCTTGGCAGCTGAGACGTCGGCACCCGCCGGCGGCTTCTTGAAGCCATCGTCGAGGTCAAGATCTGGGTGGCGGCCGGCGATATTGCTCAAGACCATGAGGAGGGCGTTGTGGGCAAGCTTCCAGGACTCGGTCGCGAAGCGCTCGGCCCTCCCCTCTTCATGCACCTTTAGCTTGTCGATCAGATTGTTGAAGAAGACTCCCAACTTGACGCTAGGGACCTCATGCCTGTCGATCGAGAAAGCTGGCCCATCCATGCCCATCAATAGAGTTTGGGCAGCAAGGCACATGGTGATGTCGATCAGGCTCCTGATCCAAAGATTGACTTGCTCGGACTGATTCTCCAGTTTTTCTTCTGCATCCTTCCGGAGACACTGGGCAGTATCCAGATCTTTGGACAACAACTGGTTGCGGGATTCGCTGGACTCTGGCGTGCTCTCCAAGGATACGATCCTCGCCTTCAGATCCGTGATGGTGCCATTGGCGGTCTCGAGGCTCTGGACTTTGGAAGAAAGCTACGACTGTGCATTGGTCAGGAGAAACTCTGCCTTCCATTTTCCTTCTGTGAGAGCCTCCACCTCCTTAGTGCTCCCGGCAAGGTCCTCAGTCAGCTTAGCCACCTGCTGGTCGAGGTCAGTCTTGGCGGCAGATGTGGCAGCCAGGTCTTCAGTGAGCTTCTTCAATTAAGCGGCAGAGTCAGTGGCAAGGGCATCTAGGGAAGCTCTGTGCTTGTCTTCCAGCTCCTTAGTACGCTGCTACAAAAGAGCCTCCAGATCGTCATCCTTAGCGCGAAGTGTGGCTTTGAGCTTCTCCTCCGGGAGAGAGATCTCTTGCTCTCTGGCTTCCAGGAGTGCCTTGCGGTCCGCCAGATGCATTTCGCGGGCCATGACATCTTCCTTTATCATCAGGAGCGTCTCTTGTTGTCTCAAGAGTACCTTGAACTATTTGCCATGCCATTCACGCAGATCGAAGCATTTGTCCTTCAGCTTCTGGTCCACCCCTGCTGGCGGACTCACACCGCTCCTTGAGCGCCTGCCACTTTTGGTCGTACCAGGCCTGCATCTCCTTCACGCCCGTCACCATGGACTCCAGGAAGGACAAGTCCGTTGCGACGGCAACTGAATCATCCGCCTCTCCAACTCCGTGGTGCAGCGGTGCCAAGAGGCGTTGAAGCTCTTCGTCGAGCTCTGCGCCCGTCATCATAGACGGGCCGGGGGATCCAGCCCCACACAGCGACAACACCATTGCCAGCGGATTTGAGGGAGGTGGCGGGGTCCCCATAATGATCCCAGAAGAGGGAAGCGGATCCATGGTTTGGAGAGGAACTTTCCCCTCAACCACCACTTCCTCCTCCGGAGCGTGCTCCGAAGGATGCTCCACCACTGCCGAGGCATCTTGGGCACGCTCTGCAACACGGTCCTGCTCCTCCGTTGTGGCAATCTTGGCGTCCTCATCCACAACAGTTCACCTTATGCTGGCCACCTCTTCTAGTTGCTCTGGTTTTCCAGCCTGGGGACTAGAGGGAAGGAAACAGGCGAACAATGAAGAGACAGAAGTTTCCGATAATTGGAATATAAGGAGAGGTAATCTGGACAAGAAAGTAAAAAGAGCATGAGTTGATTACCCTACGAAGTCTGCCGGGCAGAGACCTCAGTTTCCCTGGCAGCATCTGTTGCCGGGCCATGGACTCCACCCCCTGCTGCGGCAGTTATGGCAGCTCTCTGCGTAGTCTCGTCCATGGAGGGTCCCTTCGGGGGTTCTTTGGCTCGGTCGGCGGAGTAGACATGCCCCTCCAGGAGTGGCTCGCCCTACGTCGTCTCACCGTCCCCTGCAGCCGAGAGAGCGGGAAGGCCATCCCCATCACCTCCAGCGGAAGAGGCTGGCCCCCACTTCCGGGCCGAGGGCTGGACTGGGGGCTCAGCACGGGGTCCTCCGTGTTGCTTCCCACCAAGGCCGGGCTCTCCGCAGTTTTCGATGACCCGGCGCGCCGGAGACTCTTCCATGGACGATAGATGAGATTTTTTGTGTCCTCCTCCACCTCCCTGCCAATGACAGCAAAACAAAAGGTCAGTCAGCATAGATAATCAAGTATATCGAAGCTATTTACGAGGGGGAAAATCTTCCTTAATCTTCCTCAATGAGTATGGAGTTCAAGTCGAACTCAATGGGAGGCGAGGGCGCCCTTCCTCTCTTCGGAGGTGGAGGGGCAGAACTCTCCGGCAGCTCTGACGCCAGACGAGGCGCCGGGGACTCCGATGGAGGTGAGCTCTGTGAAGATCTCGAGCCGGAGTGGGGGCTGGAATCAACTTCCACATCCGCCGATTGCTTCGAGGGGGAAGCCTTGATCCCGGCAAAGCGAGGGGATTGGCGGCACACCACGTCAGTCTTTTTGACCTTGGTGGTGGTCTTCTTCACCCGCTTGGCGGCGGGCGCTGGATTGGGAGCCACCGCCCCCCGGTTAGCAGCATGCCTACGGGGGTGCTGATCTAAAACCGGCTCGGGGGCTTGAGACTCGGCCGCAAGCAACTCCACCTCGAGCTCCACCACCTCACTGGTCTCCTCCTCCTCTTGGAACTCTGTTGCCGCTGTGGCTAGGGCATCAACCCCGGCAAATATGTTCCAGCAGGAACATCCCCAGCAAATTTTATCTGGCAACCCCTTCCGTGGCCTGCACCTCTCCGCCACCATGAGAGGAACTCTCGTTTTCAGCCTTCCCCTTGCCCTTCCCGGCCTTCGTGGCCCTTGCCATCTCCGGTAGCCGGGCAGCCTTGTCCTCGTCAATCGTCCTCATGATATACGCCACCTCCATGGAGGAGTGCGTTTGTACATCCTATTCTCGACCCTGGTGGCCTTCTCCACCAGGGCGCTAGACACTAGAGCTCTTCATCAAGGGTGGCCAGCCGCCAGTCACCTGACACTCCATGAGCATTACAATTCAGCATCCACTTCAGTATCTGGTCCCGGGCTGAATTGATGTTCAGAGGGATAATGGTTGCCGGGAGCTTGAACATCTCAAAGCGGCCAAACAATTGCTCACACAACTAGGCATGGCCATAAACTGACAAGTTGTTGGCCAATCCTGGGAGCAACCTCATCCTGTCCCCAGCATCACCATGGTCTGTCCCTCTTCTGCAGCAGCGAGATGCGGCGAAGAAGAAAATCTGCACCCACATGCTCGATGGTTAGCCCGGCAGCCTTCAAACGGGTGATCTTGTTTATTGCCGGGCACAACCTATCATTGGTAAGACCAAAAGCGCTCCATTCCTTGCCGCGCTCAACACATTCCTCCTGTGCTTCGCAAAAATCCAGGGCTTTCTCATCCTGAATCCAGCACCAGTCCCCTCACCACTCATCCCACCTCTCGCGCTGCTTACCAGGGATATAATCCCAGAGCTTCCTCGTTACCCGTGGCATCCAGCAGATGTTCCCGGACCGATGACCCTTGTTCTCCACCCATGGAATAAAGTAATGCCAGAACATATTTACATTGGGGGCGACTCCGATGAAGTTCTCGCACAAGTGAGTAAAAATGGCCATGGTCGCCATTGCATTTGGTGTGAAGTCGAGAAGGTGGAATCCATAAATGGTCATGATCATCTCAAAGAATTCAGAGAAAGGGGGACAGAGGCTGCAGATGAAATAAGCACAGAAGAATCGATACGAGTCTGGCGGATCTTCTTTCCCCTCCGCCAAAACTTTGGGTGCCCCATGTCCTTTCGGGACAGGCCTACCCCACATATACTCATACCTTGCTTGAAGAACTGGACCGTCCAGATTCGACGGAAGGAAGATGACATCTCCCCTCCGCTTCTTGTTCAACTCCGCCGCCCTCTTGCTCCCCTCGGCGACTACCTCCTTCACCACGGCCGTCTGCTTCCCTTTTTCTGCGGGTTTCTTCCCCATTTTCACGAGCGGCGATGCGAATGGGGAAGGAGTGCGGTGAGAGGGGCGGCGGCGGACAAGAGAGAGGGAGGAGGAACCGTTGTTTGGCTTGCAGAGGAAGATGATGGAAGGCAGAGCAGGCGATAAGTGAACCGTGCCGCTCCGCATTTTCCTATCTTTAAGGGGAGAGGCGTGGAGCGAAGGCGCGGCGCTTCAAAAAGTTACCGTTTTACCTTAACTGCAAGAGTCCCATGACCTCACGATGCACATTAATTGCGCGAAGTGAACGTTGGATTGACTAGTCATCATGGCAAACTGGCATAAGCAGCATTCTCCTGCCACGTGTCCATGCACTGTTTGGGCCCAAACCCAATGTGCCCTGCTACATGTATGGCTCAGGCCCGGGGGCTTATGTCGGGGAAAACAAACAGGGGTATATATTTTCCCCTGACTCATGCACGGATAGTGAAGACACATGCATGAGTACAAGGTTATAAATCAAGATACAAGAGATCAAAATCTTCAAAGGACCAACGTGCAGATCAAGAGGATCAAGACCAAGCCAGAGGAGGAAGATACCACCAGGACAAAAGCCTCCCTTGTCGGGCAGGCAAGCCTGGCGAGGACGGGGTCGCCCCTGGAAGGAAACCTCCAAGACGTCCCGGCACGGCCTGCCGGGACTCACGGTGGCAAAAGCCGTGTCGGGACTCACAGTGGCAAAACCACCTCACCCAAGCACCCCGCCACGACCCATTCGCCACAATGTGATTAAGTGGCATCCATTTGCCACATGGCAGCCTCTCTCTACAGGAAATGCCTGCAGATGACACCCATCCTACGACGTGTCAAGCAAGCAGGCGTGGAGCTGGCAAGACGAGCCCGGCAAGGCTTGCCGGGCAAGCAACGATGTGACATTGGGCGGTGCATTTAATGCGCCCTGTCAGCCTACAGAGTTGGGTATGATAGCACTGTTTGCTATCTTATCAGTCCATAATGACTATTTTGCCATTATGGTGACCCCATAATCTATAAAAGGAGGCCCATGGCAACCGTAGAAAGGGTTGGAAGGTTGGACAACACACACACCCATACGGGTGTAGCTGCTGTCGCCCCTGCCGGCAAGTGTACTCCGCTCCACCACCATTCTTCCACCATCAATCCACCAAAGCAGGAGTAGGATTTTATGCCTCACGGCGGCCCAAACCTGGGTAAAATTGCGTGTGTAATCGTTGCCGCGCTGCCCCACGTTCTTCTGCTCTTTGTGCAGCGAGACATCCTCCCTGCCGAACCAGCAAGGGGTCCTTGGTCCCATAGGTGGCTGTGGTTTCCCACGACATCTTTGGCATGCCAGGTAGGGGCATCGCTTGCGCGAACCTGAAAGCGTGAGCAGTGCGCTCCATCCATGATAGCCCACTCGAAGCCTCTAGCATCTGCGGCGCCCACGAAGATACAGAAGCTAAGTGGGGCCATCCCCGAGTCACATTCTTCGTCTCCATGCCTCGCCGTAGCCACGGCTGCGGCGAAGATCACCGCTGGTGGCGATATGCTCCTCCCGGCTACCCAGGCGGTGCGCCCGCCGTTCAGGCATCGTTCGGGAAAAGGAGGCGGGCCACGCGGGCTCAAGGTCCATGAGACGTCTCCAACGTATCTATAATTTTTGATTGTTCCATGCTATTATATTATCTGTTTTGGATGTTCAATGGGCTTTAATATACCTTTTTATATTATTTTTGTGACTAACCTAATAACCGAAGGCCCAGTGCAAATTGCTGTTTTTTTGCCTATTTCAGTGTTTCGCAGAAAAGGAATATCAAACGGAATCCAAACGGAATGAAACCTTCGCGAGGATCATTTTTGGAACAAACGCAATCCAGGAGACTTGAAGTGGAAGTCAAGGAAGCAGCGAGGAAACCACGAGGCAGGAGGGTGCGCCCCAGGGGGGTGGGCGCGACCCCCACCCTCGTGGGCCTCTCGCAGCTCCACCGACCTACATCTTTTGCCTATATATACTCTTATACCCAGAAACATCGAGGGGAGCCACAAAACACTTTTTCCACCGCCGCAACCTTCTGTACCCGTGAGATCCCATCTTGGGGCCTTTTCCAGCAATCTGCCGAAGGGGGATTCGATCACGGGGGGGGGGGCTTCTACATCAACACCATAGCCTCTCCGATGATGTGTGAGTAGTTTACCATAGACCTTCGGGTCCATAGTTATTACCTAGATGGCTTCTTCTCTCTCTTTGGATCTCAATACAATTTTCTCCTCGATCTTCTTGGAGATCTATTCGATGTAATTCTTTTTGCGGTGTGTTTGTCGAGATCCGATGAATTGTGGGTTTATGATCAAGATTATCTATGAACAATATTTGATTCTTCTCTGAATTCTTATATGCATGATTTAATATCTTTGCAAGTCTCTTCGAATTATCGGTTTAGTTTGGCCTACTATATTGATCTTTCTTGCAATGGGAGAAGTGCTTAGCTTTGGGTTCAATCTTGCGGTGCTCGATCCCAGTGACAGAAAGGGAAACGACACATATTGTATTGTTGCCATCGAGGATAGAAAGATGGGGTTTATATCATATTGCTTGAGTTTATCCCTCTACATCATGTCATCTTGCCTAATGTGTTACTCTGTTCTTATGAACTTAATACTCTAGATGCATGCTGGATAGCGGTCGATGTGTGGAGTAATAGTAGTAGATGCAGAATCATTTCGGTCTACTTGTCACGGACGTGATGCCTATGTTCATGATCATGCCTAGATATTCTCATAACTATGCGCTTTTATATCAATTGCTCGACAGTAATTTGTTCACCCACCGTAATATATGCTATCTTGAGAGAAGCCACTAGTGAAACCTATGGCCCCGGGTCTATTTTACATCATATTAATCTCCAGTCAACTAGCTATTTCTGTCGTCGTTTATTTTGCAATCTTTACTTTTCAATCTATACAACAAAAATACCAAAAGTATTATCTTATTATCTTTACCAGATCTCACTTTTGCAAGTGGCCGTGAAGGGATTGACAACCCCTTTATCGCGTTGGTTGCAAGGTTCTTGATTGTTGGTGTAGGTACTAGGCGATTTGCGTGTAGTCTCCTACTGGATTGATACCTTGGTTCTCAAAAACTGAGGGAAATACTTACGCTACTTTGCTGCATCACCCTTTCCTATTCAAGGGAAAACAAACGCATGCTCAAGAGGTAGCAAGAAGGATTTCTGGCACCGTTGATAGGGAGATCTACGCACAAGTCAAGACATACCAAGTACCCATCACAAACTTTTCTCCCTCGCATTACATTATTTGGCATTTGCCTCTCGTTTTGCTCTCCCCCACTTCACCCTTGCTGTTTTATTCACCCCTTTTTTCTATTCGTCTCTTTCTGCTTGCCTCTTGTGTGCCCTTTTGCCCTGATGGCTCTGCCAAAAAGCGTTGATCCTCACCTTAGAAGCTTGGAAGAAATTGAAAACAATGTTAGAAGCTTTATGTCTTTGCCATTTGAGCATAATAATTTCTTCAGAAACGAGCTTAAAGAACAAAAAAGTTTTGTGGAGTACATGAATAAAGAGCTCGAGGATATGTCTAAGGAATTTTATGGTTTGAAATCCCAGTTTGCTCATCTTGAAAACTTAATAGCCCAAATTTCGGATAAGCAAGCCACCTTAGTTAATAAGATGGCCGCTAAACCGGAAGATCTAGATAATAACAATGATGAAGATCTAAAAGTGATTGATGTGTCCCCTATTAAATCTTTGTTTTCCAATATGAATCTTGATAAAGATGGGACTGGAGATGAGTCAACTTTAGTTAAAAGGCACCCCAATGATTCAGAGTTTTTAGATCTTGATGCAAAAATTGGTAAAAGTGGGATTGAAGAGGTCAAAACTTTACATAGCAATGAACCCATTATTTTGGATTTCAAGGAATTTAATGATGATAATTGTTCTTTAATAGATTGTATTTCCTTGTTGCAATCCATGTTAAATTGTCCTCATGCTTATAGTCAAAATAAAGCTTTCACCAAACATATCGTTGATGCTTTAATGCAATCCTTTGAAGAAAAGCTTGAATTAGAAGTTTCTATCCCTAGAAAACTTTATGATGAGTGGGAACCAACTATTAAAATTAAAATTAAAGATCATGAATGCTATGCTTTATGTGATTTGGGTGCTAGTGTTTCCACAATTCCAAAAACTTTGTGTGATGTGCTAGGTTTCCGTGAATTTGATGATTGTTCTTTAAATTTGCATCTCGCGGATTCCACCATTAAGAAACCATGGGAAGGATTAATGATGTTCTTATTGTTGCAAATAGGAATTATGTGCCCGTACATTTTATTGTTCTTGATATGGGTTGCAATCCTACATGTCCTATTATTCTTGGTAGACCTTTCCTTAGAACGATTGGTGCAATTATTGATATGAACGAAGGAAATATTAGATTCCAATTCCCATTAAGGAAAGGCATGGAAAACTTTCCTAGGAAGAAAATTAAATTACCTTATGAATCTATTATGAGAGCCACTTATGGATTGCATACCAAAGATTACAATACCTAGATATATTCTTGTTTTTATGTCTAGCTAGGGGCGTTAAACGATAGCACTTGTTGGGAGGCAACCCAATTTTATTTTTGTTCCTTCCTTTTTGTTCTTGTTTAGTAATAAATAATTCATCTAGACTCTGTTTAGATGTGGTTTTATGTTTTAATTAGTGTTTGTGCCAAGTAGAACCAATAGGATCTTCTTGGGTGATAGTTGTTTGATCTTGCCGGAAAAGATAGAAACTTTGCGCTCACGAAAATAATTGTTAAAATTCACCAGAAAGTGATAAAATACCAATTCTTTTTGAAGTTGATCAATATACAAATTATACAGGTTGTCCTAGCTTTTCAGAAATTGTGGAGTTCCAGAAGTATTCGATCAATTCAGATTTCTACAGACTGTTCTATTTTTGACAGATTCTGTTTTTCGTGTGTTGTTTGCTTATTTTGATGAATCTATGGCTAGTATCGGGGGGTATGAACCATAGAGAAGTTGGAATACAGTAGGTTTAACACCATATAAATAAATAATGAGTTCATTACAGTACATTGAGGTGGTGGTTTGTTTGCTTATACTAACAGAGCTCATGAGATTTTCTGTTGAGTTTTGTGTTGTGAAGTTTTCAAGTTTTTGTGTAAAGATTTGATGGATTATGGAACAAGGTGTGGCAAGAGCCTAAGCTTGGGGATTCCCAACGTACCCCAAGGTAAAATTTAAGGACAACCAAAAGCCTAAGCTTGGGGATGCCCCGGAAGGCATCCCCTCTTTCGTCTTCGTCTATCGGTAACTTTACTCGAGGCTATATTTTTATTCACCACATGATATGTGTTTTGCTTGGAGCGTCTTGTATGATTTGATTCTTTGCTTTTTAGTTTATCACAATCATCCTTGCTTTACACACCTTTTGGGAGAGACACACATGAATCGGAATTTATTAGAATACTCGATGTGCTTCACTTATATCTTTTGAGCTAGATAAATTTTGCTCTAGTGCTTCACTTACACCTTTTTAGAGCACGGTGGTGGTTATATTTTATAGAAATTATTGATCTCTCATGCTTCACTTATATCATTTTGAGAGTCCTTTAGAACAGAAGGTAATTTGCTTTGGCTATAAAATTAGTCCTAATATGATAGGCATCCAAGATGGGTATAATAAAAACTCTCATATAGAGTGCATAGAATACTATGATACTTGATAGTTGTTTTGAGATATAAAGGTGGTAATGTTAGAGTCATGCTAGTTGGGTAATTGTGGAATTGATAAATACTTGTGTTGAGGATTGCAAGTCCCGTAGCATTCACGTATGGTAAACGTTGTGTGACAAATTTGAAGCATGGGGTGTTCTTTGATTGCTCCCTTATGAGTGGCGGTCGGGGACGAGCGATGGTCTTTTCCTACCAATCTATCCCTCTAGGGGCATGCGTAGTAGTACTTCGCTTCGAGGGCTAATAAACTTTTGCAATAAGTATATGAGTTCTTTATGACTAATGTGAGTCCATGGATTATACACACTCTTACCTTTTCGCAATTTGCTAGCCTCTACGGTACCGTGCATTGCCCTTTCTCACCTCGAGAGTTGGTGCAAACTTTGCCGGTGCATCCAAACCCCGTGATACGACACACTCTATCACACATAAGCCTCCTTATATCTTCCTCAAAACAGCCACCATACCTACCTATTATGGCATTTCCATAGCCATTCCGAGATATATTGCCATGCAAATTTCCACCGTTCTGTTTATTATGACACACTCCATCATTGTCATATTGCTTTGCATGATCATGTAGTTGACATCGTATTTGTGGCAAAGCCACCTTAATAATTCTTTCATACATGTCGCTCTTGATTCATTGCATATCCCGGTAGACCGCTGGAGGCATTCACATAGAGTCATATTTTCTTCTAAGTATCGAGTTGTAATTCTTGAGTTATGAGTAAATAAAAGTGTGATGATTATCATTATTAGAGCATTGTCCCATGTGAGGAAACGATGATGGAGACTATGATTCCCCCACAAGTCGGGATGAGACTCCGGACAAAAAAAGAGAGGCCAAAGAAGCCCAAACAAAAATAAAAAAATGAGAGAAAAAGAGAGAAGGGACAATGTTACTATCCTTTTTCCACACTTGTGCTTCAAAATAGCACCATGATCTTTATGATAGAGAGTTTCTTATTTTGTCACTTACATATACTAGTGGGAATTTTTCATTATAGAACTTGGCTTGTGTATTCCAATGATGGGCTTCCTCAAAATGCCCTAGGTCTTCGTGAGCAAGCAAGTTGGATGCACACCGACTTAGTTTCTATTGATGAGCTTTTATATATTTATAGCTCTAGTGCATCCGTTGCATGGCAATCCCTACTCCTCGCATTGACATCAATTGATGGGCATCTCCATAGCCTGTTGATTAGCTGCTTCAATGTGAGACTTTGTCATTTTTGTCTTCTCACATAACCCCCATCATCATATGCTATTCCACCCATAGTGCTATGTCCATGGCTTGCGGTCATGTATTGCGTGTGGGTTGAAAAGGCTGCAGCGCGTTAAAAATATGAACCGATTGCTGGGCTTGTCATCGGGGTTGTGCAAGATGGGAGCATTTTGTGTGACGAAAATGAAGCACAGCCAAACTATATGATTTTGTAGGGATAAGCTTTCTTTGGCTATGTTATTTTGATAAGACATAATTGCTTGGTTAGCATGCTTGAAGTATTACTATTTTTATGTCAATATTAAAACTTTGTCTAGAATCTTTTGGATCTAAAAATTCATGCCACAATAAAGAGAATTACATTGAAAATTATGCTAGGTAGCATTCCACATAAAAAATTCTGTTTTTATCATTTACCTACTCGAGGACGAGTAGGAATTAAGCTTGGGGATGCATGATACGTCTCCAACGTATCTATAATTTTTGATTGCTCCACGCTATTATATTATCTGTTTTGGATGTTTAATGGGCTTTAATATACCTTTTTATATTATTTTTGGGACTAACCTATTAACCGAAGGCCCAGTGCAAATTGCTGTTTTTTTGTCTATTTCAGTGTTTGGCAGAAAAGGAATATCCAACGGAATCCAAATGGAATGAAACCTTCGCGAGGATCGTTTTTGGAAGAAACGCAATCCAGGAGACTTGGAGTGGAAGTCAAGGAAGCAGCGAGGAAGCCACGAGGGGGGTGGGCGCGCCCCCCACCCTCGTGGTCCCCTCGCAGCTCCACCGACCCACTTCTTTCGCCTATGTATACTCTTATACCCTGAAAACATCCAGGGGAGCCATGAAACACTTTTTCCACCGCCGCAACATTCTGTACCCGTGAGATCCCATCATGGGGCCTTTTCCGGTGATCTGCTGGAGGGGTATTCGATCACGGAGGGCTTCTACATCAACACCATAGCCTCTCCGATGATGTGTGAGTAGTTTACCACAGACCTTCGGGTCCATAGTTATTAGCTAGATGACTTCTTCTCTCTCTTTGGATCTCAATACAAAGTTCTCCTCGATCTTCTTGGAGATCTATTCGATGTAATTCTTTTTGCGGTGTGTTTGTCGAGATCCGATGAATTGTGGGTTTATGATCAAGATTATCTATGAACAATATTTGATTCTTCTCTGAATTCTTATATTTATGATTTAATATCTTTGCAAGTCTCTTCGAATTATCGGTTTAGTTTGGCCTACGAGATTGATCTTTCTTGCAATGGGAGAAGTGCTTAGCTTTGGGTTCAATCTTGCGGTGCTCGATCCCAGCGACAGAAAGGGAAACGACACATATTGTATTGTTGCCATCGAGGATAGAAAGATGGGGTTTATATCATATTGCTTGAGTTTATCCCTCTACATCATGTCATCTTGCCTAATGTGTTACTCTGTTCTTATGAACTTAATACTCTAGATGCATGCTGGATAGCGGTCGATGTGTGGAGTAATAGTAGTAGATGCAGAATCGTTTCGGTCTACTTGTCACGGACGTGATGCCTATCTTCATGATCATGCCTAGATATTCTCAGAACTATGCACTTTTCTATCAATTGCTCGACAGTAATTTGTTCACCCACCATAATATATGCTATCTTGAGAGAAGCCACTAGTGAAACCTATGGCCACCGGGTCTATTTTACATCATATTAATCTCTAGTCAACTAGCTATTTCTGTCGCCGTTTATTTTGCAATATTTACTTTTCAATCTATACAACAAAAATACCAAAAGTATTATCTTATTATCTTCATCAGATCTCAGTTTTGCAAGTGGCCGTGAAGGGATTGACAACCCCTTTATCACGTTGGTTGCAAGGTTCTTGATTGTTTGTGCAGGTACTAGGCGATTTGCGTGTAGTCTCCTACTGGATTGATACCTTGGTTCTAAAAAACTGAGGGAAGTACTTATGCTACTTTGCTACATCACCCTTTCCTCTTCAAGGGAAAACCAACACATGCTCAAGAGGTAGCAGTCCATCTTTCCCATTCCTTCCCTTGAAAACAACAGTCGAGCCGTTTTGGCCCAGGCATCGCCGATGTCGATGACTACCGCGCATGACTCGGTCTAGTATTGACCCTATTTCGGGAAATCTCGAGTGAAGCGCTGGTATGAATCTGTTGGTTGATACCTCGGCAAGCATGCTCTAGCAAAGCCGTCTGTGTTGGTATAGTCCACGCGATAGCTGCCACCAGGATGTTTCAAAGAAAGGATGGGGGGAAAGGAGGGGGACCAGGAGAGTCTAGCACCATACCCCGATGCCCGCCAGCCGCACAAGATGTGTGTCGGTCCCTGTTGGGATTGAAAGAACTGCCCGATTGGCTTCTGCTC
The DNA here is from genome assembly GCF_018294505.1 of Triticum aestivum. Lineage (NCBI taxonomy): Eukaryota > Viridiplantae > Streptophyta > Magnoliopsida > Poales > Poaceae > Triticum > Triticum aestivum. The sequence continues at coordinate 256,058,733 of NC_057805.1, forward strand.
CTCCAGGCATCGCCAGCGATCCAAGTGCGCTCGGCTCGGCAGAGGAGGAAGGGGCTTAAAACGAAAGCTAAGTCTACAGTATTGCTTCTTGTTAATACATTTTGGATCTTTGCAGTTGTTTATCCCTTAACTTTAGTGGGTGCTCGTATCGTGAAAACCTTTATGTGATGGAACCTTGGCTAGTTACTTTGATCGCACCATCGTCCTGTCCCAAGCAATGCTCACAGGTCGAGAGGCTGCGTCGAGAGCTACCTAGGAAAAATCTGCCGGGAGGCATCCACGCCAAGATGAACGTTAAGGGCCAGACCCTTACGACAATCGCGGCAATATGATACCAGCAGGCATCCAAAGCAGACATAGGGATTGATCATACGGACACAAACATATAGAGCTCAAAGGGATAAACACACATTTAAGATCCGACTGAAAATATCGGTTCCATGCAAACACGAGAGATAGAGTGACCAAACAGAAAGTACACGTCATGTTTCATTACAGGGCAACACAGGAGCGACCGTGGCCCGATACTTGGTCTGATGGCCAGGTGAAGCCTTTTAGACGTGGAGGACCCTGGTGGCTCGGGGAGCGGCTTTCTCCTTGGCAGCTGCGACATCGGCGCCCGTTGGCGGCTTCTTGGATCCGTCCTCAAGATAGAGGTCCGGATGGCGGCAGGAAATGTTGCTCAAGACCATGAAGAGGGCATCATGGGCAAGCTTCCGGACTCGGTCACGAAAAGCTCGGCCCTCCCCTCCTCATGCACCTTCAGCTTCTCGATCAACTTGTTGAAAAAGACTCCCATCTTGGCGCTTGGGGCCTCGTGCTTGTTGACCGAGAAGGCCGGGCCGTCCATGCCCATCACCACAGCTTGGGCGGCAAGACGCTCGGCGATGTCGATCAGGCTCTTGATCCAGAGGTCGACCTGCTCGGACTGATTCTTCAACTTGTCCTCTGCATCTTTCCGAAGACGCTTGGCGGTGTCCAGATCCTTGGACAGAAGCTGCTGGCGGGACTCAATGGACTATGCCGCGCCTTCCAAGGTGCCGATCTTGGCATTCATGTCTTTGATGGTGCCGTTGGCAGTATCAAGGCTCTGGGTCTTGGAAGAGAGATGCGACTGCCCATCAGCCAGGAGGATCTCCGCCTTCCATGCTTCTTCTTTGAGAACCTTCACCTCCTTGGCGCTCCCGGCAAGATCTTCTGTCTGCTTAACCACCTGTTGGTCGAGATCGGTCTTGGCGGCAGAGGCAGCACCCAGGTCGTCAGTGAGCTTCTTCAGTTGGGCGGCCGAATCAGCGGCAATGGCGTCCAGGGCAGCTCCGTTCTTGTCCTCCAACTCCTTGGTGCGTTGACGCATAAGAGCCTCCAGATTGTCATCCTTGGGACGGAGAGTGGCTTCGAGCTTCTCCTCCCGGAGGGAGATCTCTTGCTCCCTGGCATCCAGAGATGCCTTGCTGTCAGTGCAACAAACCCTGGGTCCATTGTCCAGACTCGGCATAGGCACGGGAACAAGATTACAGCACCAGGTCATGCCAGAATACAAGAGACCAAGATCATCGAAGAACCAACATGCAGATCAAGAAGACCAAGATCAACCAGAAGAGCGAGATGCCACCAGGAGAAAAGCCTCCCTTGCTGGGCAGGAGAGCTCGACAAGGGAGGGTCACCCCCGGAAGAAGACGCTCAAGGCGTCCCTGCAGGGCCAACTGGGGCTCACGGAGGCAACACGACCTCACCTGACCACTCCGCCACGACCCACGTCGTCTATCAGTGCGGTGTCAAGCCGCAAAGTGACTGAGTGGCAGCCATTCGCCACATGGCGGCCTCTTTCTACAAGAAATGCCTACGGATGACACCTGTCCTGCGACGTGTCAAGCAAGCAGGCGTGGGAGCTGGCGAGACAGCCCGGCAAGGCTTGTCGGGCAACCATTCACGTGACATTATGCGGTGCATTTAATGCACTCTGTCCTCCTATAGACTTAGGTATGATAGCATTGTTTGCTATCTTATCAGTGCGTAATGACTACTTTGCCATTGTCGTAACCCCTTGATTTATAAAAGGAGGCCCATGGTAGCTGTACAAAGGGTTGGAAAATTAGACAAGAGACACCCATATGCGTGTAGCCACTGTCGCCCTTAGGCAACCTTTGCCGGGCAGTGTACGACGCCTCACCACCATTCTTCCACCATCAATCCACCAAAGCAGGAGTAGGGTTTTACGCCTCACGGCGCCCCGAACCTGGGTAAAATTTCCTGTGTGATCCCTGTCGCGATGTCGCATGTTCTTCTGCTCTTTGTGAAACACGACGTCCCCACTGCTGAACCAGCAAGGGACCTTCTGGTCCCTAGGTGGCTGTGGTTTCCCATGACATCTTTGGCGCGCCAGGTAGGGGGATCACTTGCGCGAACCTGAAAGCGTATGCTGCGCGTCATCTTCATCGCCATCTTCACCTTCGACGGTGCCATCGACCATGGCGCCCAAGAAGAAATCCGGTGCTTCGACTCATCCATGCACCTCGAAGGCTCCGCCACCCATGGCCTCTAACACTGCGGGGGGTGCGGAGGCACGCGAGGACATGGACATTGTTGGGGACGTGGTCGGCACAGGCGGTGCCATCACGACTTCCCCTGCAACAGACGCGTGAGCGGGATACACCAAAGGGGAACAACATCTACAACGCCCCGACGGCCACGCTCCACAAGGTACAGGTGAAGGGGTTATTCCATCTGCGCCCCTTCCTCCCACCGACGGGCATAGCCGCAGCAATGGCACTCGGTCTGGGGCGAACCGCCGCCCTCCGGCCGCCCCCACCACGGGAGTGACCGCAGCGCTGCGCTCGACGGAGCCGCTGGCCCTCGAGTGCCTTTGCTGCGCCACCCTACCATCCAGGCAGCCACCCCACAACAGCAAGGGAGCGGTGCTGACGCCGCTGGCACCGTCAGGAGCTGAGCGACGGCGCAATCTACTTCATCATCACCCATGCCATGTACAGCCACGGAGGCCATGGCGCGTGCTCAGCTGCTGCTGAGGTTTCCACCAGCGGCTGAGCAGATGGACGAATGGTGTGCCACCATCTAAAGTTTGCTCGGTTTCGCCGAGGTTGGGGGCTTGCAGCGAACTGGCCTGCCACTGCCTCCCCAAGCGACAACCACAGCTCGTGCTGCTGGCCGTACGGAAGGCGCCACCCCCACGGTGCAGTCCCCACCACGACAGCCGGCGCGAGCACAACACAATCAAGATCGTGATGACTTGTTGATGGCCTCTTCTGACCCTCGAGCGCGTCCAGGACGATGCCGAGCCCCGGAGGATAGGCGGGAGGGAGACGCGCGCGTTGTCGTCGAGCGACGCTGCGACAACCACCGCCAGCCCAACGGGTGCGACGGCCCCGACGTTGACGAGCCTGCGCTCGGTATCAGCGGGTGCCTACCTTTCGAGGTTGGGTGCCCTGCCTTTACTCGTGAGCTGTGGCAAGTCCGTTGGCCGTCCGTTCGTATGTTCAAACCAGAGATACCTGAGAAGTACGATGGAGGCTGAACCCGGCACAGTTTTTGAGCATCTACACCATCGCTATTTAGGCTGCCGGGGGAAGAGACAAGAAGGTGTTCGCCAACTACTTCCCTTTGGCTCTCAATTCCAATGTGAGGTCTTGGCTGATGCACCTACCGGAGAACTCCATCTCGACATGGGCTGACCTGTGCCATGAATTCATTGGCGCCTTCACCGGCGGCCATCAAGTGCCAGGTCGACCCAGCGATTTGCAGCTTCTCCAATAGAAGGAAGGAGAGACCCTCCGTAAGTATTTACAGAGATTCAGCAAAGTTCGTAGAAACATCCCAAATATCCAGCTGGCAGTTGTGATAGCTGCCTTCCAGTCCAATGTGTGAAACCGCCGGATCCGTTCCAAGATGAACCTACAGTTGCCCAAGACTGTGAGGGAGCTTTACACCTTGGTGGATAAGTGTGCTCGGATGGAGGAGGGAAGGAAGTTGCCTGGAGAGGAAGATTGCACCAATGTTGATTCAGAGCATGATGATGAATCAACCAGTCAGAAGAAGAGTAAGAAGCGCAGTAGGAAGCGGGGGGATAAGGCAGTGATGACTATTGAAGGATCGGGTACACCTAGTACCGGCAAGAAGGCAAAAGCTGAGGTCCCCGACAAGGAAGATGCCATGTGCACTGACTGCAGGGAGGCCGCGGCTGCCGAGAAGGCTGGTAAAGGTGATGGGCCGTATTGCAAGATTCATCGGACCAAAGGCCACGACCTTCAAGAGTGTTATCAGGTTGAGCAGCTTGAGACAGAGAGCAAAGTATGACAAGCGCGGCAAGGAAAAGGTCAGATTGTCGCTGGCGGTAAGGGTCGAGGCGGTGAAGTAAATCGCCCCGGCATACCCTTTAGGAACCAAGGAAAAACTGCTAGAGGTCGAGGGAAGGAAACCTGTGAAGGTGAGCGTGATGGAGGGGATGAAGAGGGAACCAGTGAGCAGGAGTTTCAAAAGGCCATTGACACCCTATGCATTGACGGGGTGCATCTTTGCACACCTCTCGCCGCCAGCTCAAGCGATGGGCACGAGAAGTCAATGCCGTGGAACCAGCGCCAGAAGCCCGGAAGCCGCTCAAATGGTCACGCACGCCCATCATCTTTGACAAATAGGATCATCCCAACTGTACTACTATGGTAGGATGTTTGCCATTGTTGGTCTCTACAACAGTTCGCAACCTCAAGGTCACAAAGATGTTGGTGGACGGCGGGGTCAGGTTGAATCTGATTTCCCTGGCAGTCATCAGCAAACTTCAGATAGCGGAAAATGAGTTGAAGACCACCGGCACGTCTCAAAGAGTTAATCCCGGCAGGAGTCATCCTAAGGGAAAGATCACGTTGACGGTGACGTTTGGGGGAGAGCAGAACTATCGGACTGAGAAGATTATGTTTGACGTGGTCGACCTCCCCTTGCTGTACAATGGGATTCTTGGACGCACAGGCTTAGCTAAATTCATGGCGGCATCCCAATATGCCTTCAACACCTTGAAGATGCCTGGTTCAATGGGAGTCCTTACCATCCCATCAGACGAGAAAGACGCAATCATTTGCGTGGACAAGATGTACCGAGACGCAGTCATGGCAGAGGCAGCGGCAGCCGCAATTCCCGCCAAGGAGAGAAGTGTACTACGCCTCACCACCATTCTTCCACCATCAATCCACCAAAGCAGGAGTAGGGTTTTACGCCTCACGACAGCCCAAAACTGGGTAAAATTGCCTGTGTGATCCCTGTCGCGCTTTCGCACGTTTTTTTGCTCTTTGTGCAACGCGACGCCCCCCCCGCCGAACCAGCAAGGGGCCTTGTGGTCCCATAGGTGGCCGTGGTTTCCCATGACATCTTTGGCATGCCAGGTAGGGCGATCACTTGCGCGAACCTGAAAGCGTACGCTGTGCGTCATCTTCATCGCCATCTTCACCTTGGACGGCGCCATCGACCATGGCGCCCAAGAAGAAATCCGGTGCTTCGGCTCATCCATCCACCTCGAAGGCTCCGCCACCCGCAGCCTCTAATGCTGCGGGGGGTATGGAGGCACGCGAGGACGAGGACACTGTTGGGGACGTGGTCGGCATAGGCTGTGCCATCACCACTTCCCCCGCAGCCCACGCGGGAGCGGGAAACACCGGAGGGGAACATCATCAAGAACGCCCCGATGACCACGCTCCACAAGGTATGGGTGAAGGGGTTATTCCATCTGCGCCCCTTCCTCCCACCGACGGGCACAACCGCAGCAATGCCGCTCGGGCTGGGGCGAACTGCCGCCCTCCGGCCGCCCCCACCACGGGAGCGACCGCAGCGCCTGCGCCTCCCCCGGGACGGGTCGACCAAGTCGTTGCGCTCGACAAAGCCGGTTGCCCTTGAGTGCCTTTGCCACGCCACCCTACCATCCAGGCGGCCACCCCACAAAAGCAAGGGCACGATGCTGCCGCCGCTGGCACCGTCAGGAGCTGACCGACGACGCGATCTACTTCATCATCACCCATGCCAAGTACAGCCACACAGGCCATGGCGCGGGCTCAACTAATGCTGAGGTTTCCACCAGTGAATGAGCAGATGGTCGAATGGCGTGCCACCATCCAAAGTCTGCTCAGTTTCGCCGAGGCTGGGGGCTTGCACCGAACTGGCCCGCCACTGCCTCCCTAAGCGACGACCACAGCCTGTGCTGCTAGCCGTACGGAAGGGGCCACCCCCACGGTGCAGTCCCCACCATGGCAGCCGGTGCGAGCGCAGCAGAATCAAGATCCTAATGACGTCTCGATGGCCTCTTCTGACCCTCGAGCGCGTCGAGGCCGACGGCAAGCCCCGGAGGATAGGCGGGAGGGAGACGTGCACGTTGTCATCGAGCGATGTCGTGACAACCACCGCCAGCCAAACGGATGTGACGCCCCCGACATCGACGAGCCTGCGCTCGGTATCAGCGGGTGCCTACCTTTCGAGGTTGGGTGCCCTGCCTTTACTCGTGAGCTGCAGCAAGTCCGTTGGCCATCCGTTCTTACGTTCAAGCCAGAGATACCCGAGAAGTACGATGGGAGGCTGAACCCGGCAGAGTTTCTGAGCATCTACACCATCGTTGTTTAGGCAGCCGGGGGAAGAGACGAGAAGGTGTTTGCCAACTACTTCCCTGTGGCTCTCAAGTCCAATGTGAGGCCTTGCCTGATGCACCTACCGGAGAACTCCATCTCGTCATGGGCTGACCCGTGCCATGAATTCATTGGCGCCTTCGTCGGCGGCCATCAAGAGCCAGGTCAACCCAGGGAGTTGCAACTTCCTCAACAGAAGGAAGGAGAGACCCCCCGTAAGTATTTACAGAGATTCAACAGTCCTTAGAAACATCCCAAATATCCATCTGGCAGCTGTGATAGCTGCCATCCAGTCCAATGTGCACAACCGCCGGATCCGTTCCAAGATGAACGTGCGGTTGCCCAAGACTGTGAAGGAGCTTTACACCTTGGTGGATAAGTGTGCTCAGATGGAGGAGGGAAGGAAGTTGCCTGGAGAGGAAGATTGCACCAATGTCGATTCTGAGGATGATGACGAATCAACTAGTCAGAAGAAGAGTAAAAAGCGGAGCAAGAAGCGGAGGGTTAAGGCAGTGATGACTATTGAAGGATCGGGTACACCTAGTACCGGCAAGAAGTCCAAAGCTGAGGTCCCCGGCAAGGAAGTTCCCGTGTGCACTGACTGCAGGGAGGCCGCGGCTGCCGAGAAGGCCGGGAAAGGTGATGGGCCATATTGCCAGATTCATCGGACCGAAGGCAACGAACTTCAAGAGTGTTATCAGGTTGATTAGCTTGTTAAGAGACAGAGAGCAGAGTATTATAAGCGGGACAAGGAAAAAGGTCAAAATGTCGCTGGCAGTAAGGGCCGAGGCGGTGAAGTAAATCGCCCTGGCAAACCCTTTAGGAACCAAGGAAAACCCACCAGAGGTCAAGGGAAGGAAACCTGTGATGATGAGAGTGATGGAGGGGATGAAGAGGAAACCAGTGAGCAGGAGTTTCAAAAGGCCATTGACGCCCTGTGCATTGACGGGGGTGCATCTTTGCACACCTCTCACCGCCAGCTCAAGCGATGGGCACAAGAAGTCAATTCCGTGGAACCAGCGCCAGAAGCCCAGAAGCCGCTCAAATGGTCATGCACACCCATCATCTTGATGAAGAGGATCATCCCAACAGTACTTCTGCGGTAGGATGTTTGCCATTGTTGGTCTCTCCAACAATTCGCAACCTCAAGGTCACAAAGATGTTGGTGGACGGCGGGGCCGGGTTGAATCTGATTTCCCCAGCAGTCATCAGCAAACTTTAGATAGCGGAAGATGAGTTGAAGACCACTGACACATTTCAAGGAGTTAATCCCGACAGGTGTCAACCCAAGGAAAAGATCACGTTGCCGGTGACGTTTGGGGGAGAGCTTAACTATCGGACTCAGAAGATTGTGTTTGATGTGGTCGACCTCCCCCTGTTGTATAATGGGATTCTTGGATGCCGAGCCCTAGCTAAATTCATGGCGGCATCCCACTATGCCTACAACACCTTGAAGATGCCTGGGCCAATGGGAGTCCTTACCATTCCATCGGATGAGAAAGACACAATCATTTGCGTGGACAAGATGTACTAGGACGCAGTCACGGCAGAGGCAGCGGCAGCCGCAGTTCCCGCCAAGGAGGGCAGTGTACTACGCCTCACCACCATTCTTCCACCATCAATCCACCAAAGCAGGAGTAGGGTTTTATGCCTCACGGCAGCCCGAACCTGGGTAAAATTGCCTGTGTGATCCCTGCCGCGCTGTCGCACGTTCATCTGCTCTTTGTGCAACACGACGTCCCCCGGCCGAACCAGCAAGGGGACTTCTAGTCCCGTAGGTGGTCGTGCTTTCCCATGACACTTGCGGTCAGCCAGGCGTGCCTTGCGGGCTAAGACATCCTCTTTTGTTATCAGAAGGGTCTCCTGCTGCCTCATAAGCACCTTGAAGTGCTTATCATGCCACTCACACAGCTCCAGACATTTTTCCTCCAGCTTCTGGTCCACCTTGCTGGCAGACTCGCGCCGCTCCTTGAGCGCCTGCCACTTCTGGTCATGCCGGGCCTGCATCTCCTTCACGCCCGTCGCCGCGGACTCTAGGAAGGACAGGTCCATTGCGACGGCGGCAGAGTCATCAGCCTCTCCAGCCCCCTAGTACAGCGGTGCTAGGAAGCGTCGAAGCTCTTCATCGAGGTCCACACCCATAGTCAAAGACAGGCCGGGGGCTCTAGTTCTGGGCGGCGACAACACCATGGCCAGTGTACTTGATGGGGGCGGCGGAATTTCCATGATGATCCCAGTGGAAGGAAGCAGGTCCATGGTTTCGAGAGAAACTTTTCCCTCAACCACCACTTCCTCCTTCGGGGAGTTCTCCGAGGACTGCTCTACCACCGCCAAAGAATCCTGGGCGTTCTTGGTAGTAAGGTCCTGTCCCTTAGCAGCAGCAATCTCTACGGCCTCATCTACGGCAGCCCTTCCTATATCAGCCACCACCTCTAGCAGCTTTGGCTCCTCGGCTTGGGGGGGCTGCATATGAAAAGGCCGGTGAACCATGAAGAGACGGAAGTTTCAGGCAAATAGGGAAATAAAGAGAAGTGATCAGAGCAAGAAAGGAAAAAGGCAATAAGTGGAGAACCTGGGGAAGTCAGCCGGGTGGGGACCCCAGTTTCCCCGGCAACGTCTGTTGCCGGGCCATAAACTTCACCCTCTGCCGTGGTAGTCACGGCAGCCGGTCCTTTCGGCTCGAGTAGCGGGGGAAGTATGCCCCTGTGGGAGGGGCTCGCCCTACGTCGTCTGACCTCCCCCTCCGGTGGAGGGAACAGGGAGACAATCACCGTCGCCTACGGCGGATGGGACCAAGTGCCCACTCCCGGGCCGAGAGGGCTGGACTGGGGGCTCGGCACGAGGTCCTGTGCATCACCCCCCGCCAAGGCCGGACTCTCCACACCCCTCAATGACCCAAGATGGCGGAGCTTCTTTCGTGGGTGGTAAACAAGGGCTTCTATGTCCTCCTCCACTTCCCCGCCAGCAACAGCAAAACGAAAGGTCAGTTTGTGAAGGTAATCAAGCATATCAAAGATACTTATGAAAGGCAGGAAAAATCTTCCACACTCTTCTTCAATAAGCATGGAGTTCAAGTTGAACTCCATGGGTGGCGAGGGCTCCCTTCCTCTCTTTGGAGGTGAAGGGACAGAACTCCCCGGCAGCTTCAGCGCCCGGCGTGGTGCCAGGGGCTCCGAGAAAGACGAGCTCTGTGAGGAACTCGAGCCAGAGTGGGGGCTGGAATCCACTTCCACGTCCGCTGATTGCTTGGCAGAGGAAGCCTTTGTCCGAGCAAGACGAGGAGATTGGTGACATGCCACCTCAGCCTTGGTGACCTTGGTAGAGGTCTTCTTCACCCTCGTGGCGGCTGGTGCTGGATTGGGGACCACCGCCCTCGATTGGCAGTGCGCCTATGGGTGCGCTGGTCTGGGACCAGCTCGGGGGCTTGAGGTCCAGCCGCAAGCCACTCCTCCTCGAGCTCTACCACCTCGCCTATCTCCTCCTCCTCTTGAAGCTTCTTTGTCGTTGTGGCTAAGGCGTCAAGCCCGGCAAGGTTATCGCCGGCAAGAATATCCCTAGCAAGCTCTTCCCCTGCAGCTCCTTCCGTGGCTTGCACTTTGCTGCCACCATGAGAAGAGCTCTCATCCTCGGCTTTTCCCTTGCCCTTCCCGGCCTTTGTGGCCTTTGCTATCTCCGCAAGATGGGCAACCTTGTCCTCCTCAAACCTCCTTAAGATATACGCCACCTCCATAGAGGAGGTGCGTTTGTACATTCCGGCCTCAACCCTGGTGGCCTTCTCCACCAGGGTGCTCGACCATTGGAGCTCCTCATCAAGGGTGGGCAGACGCCAATCACCTGCCACCCCTTGAGTGTTGCAATCCGGCATCCATTTCAGTTTCTGATCCTGGGCAGAATTGATGTTCATAGGGATAATAGTTGCCGGGAGCTTGAACAGTTCAAAGCGACCGAACAATTGATCGCACAACCAGGCATCACCATAAACTCATAAGTTGTTGGCCAGTCTTGGGAGCAACATCATCCTATCTACAACATCGCCATACAACCAGGCGGGTCTGCCCCTCTCCTGCAGCGGCGAGATGCAGCGAAGAAGAAAATCTGCCCCCAGATGCTCAATGGTTATCCCGGCAGCCTTCAAACGGGTAATCCTGTTGATTGCCGGGCGCAGCCTGTCTTCAGTAAGGCCATGAGTGCTCCATTCTTTGCCGCGCTCAACACATTCCTTCCGTGCTTCACAAAATTCAGGGGCTTCCTCATCTTGAATCTAGCACCAATCCCCTCTCCACTCATCCCACCTCTCACGCTGCTTCCTAGGGATATAATCACAGAGCTTCCTCGCCACCCACGGCATTCAGCTAATGTTTCTAGAGCGGGGACCCTTTTTCTCCACCCACGGAATGAAATAATGCCAGAACATATCCACATTGGGTTTGACTCCGACGAAATTGTCGCACAAGTGCATGAAGATGGCCATGGTCGCCATTGCATTCGGCGTGAAGTCGAGAAGGTGGAATCCATAGATGGTCATGATCGCCTCAAAGAATTGAGAGAAGGGGGGACAGAGGCCGCAGATAAAGTAAGCGCAAAAGAATCGATACGAGTCTAGCGGATCTTCCTTCCCATCCTCAAAAACTCTGGGAGCCCATGCCCTTTCGGAATGGGCCTCCCCCACAGATAGCCATACCTCGCTTGAAGAACTGGGCCGCTCAAGGTCGACGGAAGGAAGATGACGTCTCCCCTCCATTTCTTGTTCAGCTCCGCTGCCCTCTTGCTTCCCTCGGCGGCAACTTCCTTCGCCGCGGCCGTCTTCTTTCCCTTCTCTGCGGGTTTCTTCCCTTTTCCACGGCAGCGATGCGGAAGGAGAAAGGATTCAGTGGGAAGGGCAGCGGTGGACGGGAGAAAGAAAGGAGGAACCGTCGTTTGGCTTGCGGAAGAAGATCATGGAAGGCCAAGGTGAGCAACAGGTGAACCGTGCCGCTCCGCTTTTCCCTGTTTTTAAGGGGAGAGGTGCGGAACAAAGGTGCAGTGCTTCAGAAAGTTACCGTTTTACAATAACCGTAACAGTCCCATGAGCCCATGACGCACAGTAATTGCGCAAAGTGGACGTTGGATAGACTAGTCGCCATTGCAAACCGGCATGCACAGCCCTCTCCTGCCACGTGTCTGTGCACTATTTGGGGCCTAACCCAACGTGCCGCGCCAACACGTGTGGCTCAGGCCCACGGGCTTATGTGGGGCAAAACAGACAGGGGTATATGTTGGGGAATGTAGTAATTTCAAAAAAATTCCTATGCACACGCAAGATCATGGTGATGCATAGCAACGAGAGGGGAGAGTGTCGTCCACGTACCCTTGTAGACCGTAAGCGGAAGCGTTATGACAACGCGGTTGATGTAGTCGTACGTCTTCACGATCGACCGATCCTAGTACCGAACGTACGGCACCTCCGCGATCTGCACACGTTCAGCTCGGTGACGTCCCACGAACTCATGAACCAGTAGAGCTTCGAGGGAGAGTTCCGTCAGCACGACGGCGTGATAACGGTGATGACGATTCTACCGACTCAGGGCTTCGGCTAAGCACTGCTACAATATGACCGAGGTGGATTATGGTGGAGGGGGGCACCGCACACGGCTAAGAGATCAATGATCAACTTGTGTGTCTATGGGGTGCCCCACTCCCCCGTATATAAAGGAGTGGAGGAGGAGGGAGGGCCAGCCCTCTATGGCGCGCCCTGGAGGAGTCCTACTCCCACCGGGAATAGGATTCCCCCTTTCCTAGTTGGACTAGGAGAGAAGGAAGGTGGAGAGAGGGAGGAAGGATGTAGTGACCAGACCTCAGACAGCCTGATCTCTGTGCATCAGTGTCATCCCTGGATCGGTAATGCTGGCACACACAATACTTGAAGGATTTATAACAGAGTAGCAATCACACACTTATTACATCGAATGTCTCAAAAGAGAACTTATTAGAATAAATATGGCTTAAGGCCATCTAATACGATAACAGCGGAAGGCTTGGAAGATAAAGTGAGTCCATCAACTCCAACGGCATCACTGAGTGAAAGACCACGACCTAAGGCTCCTTACTCGTCGTTTGGAAAGTCTCCAACATGATACGTTGCAGCCCGAAAACGGGTCAGCACATGGAATATGCTGGCAATGTAACACAAGAGAGTAATGAATAGAATAAAGCTATCACTACATGTATATATGGCTGGTGGAGGCTATATGGTTAATATGTTTTGCGAAAAGCCAATTTTTCCCTACAACAAAGGAATACACTTTTATTTAACTATCATGGTGGTTGTTAAACATTGAGAAGGTTCACCCAACTCAATTCCAATAAAAAGGTAAATAATAACCCAATCAACTTATATTAAGAGTGATGAGATCCACATGATAATCCAGAAACTGGATACTCAAAACGTCCATAACCGGGGACACGGCTAACCATGATTAGTTTGTACAATCTGCAGAGGTTTGCGCACTTTTCCCCACAAGACTCGATCTCCTCCTTTGGATTTCTCGCGCTACATGGTGTTTGAGAAAAGGATGACCGAGACACAGTCTTTCAGAAGCATTAACTCTTTACTCTGGGTGGACAGTTACACCTATTTTCCCTCTACATCTGCTAGCCCACCACTGAAAGACGTCACACAACATACTCAACTATGCCAGAGCCCATAATGTCTTGTGGCTGCACACGGAAGTTTCTAGCATGAATAATCTTATGATCCATTTGAGCCTGGGTGGCGGACCGTAGGAGGATCACATGGTATATCCCCGGGATCTCCTAGGACAACACTAGATTCCCAAGGTGCCCAAAACAAGCAATCCACCCGGATGTGCATTAAAGTTGCCACCTTAAGTTGAACCATTAATTAACAATACTCACATCTATCATGAATACACTCAAACCCAATCCACATCTACGAGCATAGCATAGCAGTATAGGCAACGTAGAAGTAACTCCCAAGGTTTGGTAATAAACAGGTGAATAGGTACTACCTCATCTACTTCCCGAACCCACAATTTAAATCTGATCCTAACCATGCAATTGTTTGAGGATTGATCTAATGCAATAAAACTGGGTATGAAAGAGGTATGATCAAAGTGTTACATGCCTTGCTGATGATCCGCGAAACCTAGAGACTCGTAGTAGCATGCTTCACACTCCGGGTAGTGTATCACAAACAAAAAAGAATACAATAAGCAATCAAGCAAGGGCACGGGTAAAACTCAAATAAGAGATCTAACCAGAAAGTTCAACTTAAGAACTCCGGTTTGCAAAAATAATCAAATCAAACGAAGCAACAAAACTCAAACGGCGAAAAAAACAAGCTTCGTTTACTAATCTGGACTAAAGTCAAATTTTACAGTAGCAAAATCTTGTTCAAGTTGGTTAAACAGAAAGAGGGCTTCGAGACGAAACTCTTGGCGCTTGATCGCCTGATTCCGATAAACGAGCGAAAAGTTAAACTAAAACAAAAATCGGATCAGAAATCGCGATCGAAAATAATCACGGAAAATCCGAGAAAAAGAAAAACTAACGAACAGGCTAACGAACGAACGTTCGTTGTCTGCGGCTAAACGGTGAAAATCGTTCGTTAAAACGAACGTAAGAACGGGCGTTCGCTAAATAACTAAACCAAAAAAACGATCTGATCTAATCTAAAAAAAACAAATCTAGGTTTAAAAAACGAACGATTTTTCCGGCGAAACCGGCGGCGGACCGGGCGGCTACCTCGGAACGGGGTCGGCGGGCGGTGGGGCGGCGGCAACTCCGGCGATGGCCGCCGGCGGCGGCGGCGACGAGCGGTGGCGTCGGGTCTCGGCGGCGGCGGCGTCGTCTCACGGCGGCGACGACGACTCGCGGCGGCGGGTGGCGGCGCTAGGGTTTCGGGGGGCTGGGCTGGGGCTGCGGCTCGGGCCTCCCGGCTCTTGAAGGCCGGCCGGGCGCAGTGTCCGGGTCGGACACGGCCCGTTAAGTCGGTTGGCGTTTTTTTAAATAATTCCGACGTGCAGAAAAAGAAAGAAAAGAAATACTAAGCGGATTCCAAAAATACTGAAATAAATTTTCCCCGTCCTCTAAAAATATGCCGGACAAGGTGCACATTATTTGGGCCTAAAATGCAATTTTGAAAAATGCATATTTTTCCTAATTCAAATAAAATAGCGATAAAACTCCGAATAAAAATCTTATTTTATTTTAATATTAAATCTATGATATTTCTCTATTTTGAGGAAGTCATTTTATCCTCTCTCTTTTATTTTCATAAAATAAATATTCAAAGAGAAAATAATTAAAATCAAACGATCCTCTTTTCAAAATTTGAGAAAACTCAAATATGAAAATAACGAAATCCCCAAATCTCTCCACGGGTCCTTGAGTTGCGTAGAATTTCTAGGATCAAACAAAAATGAAAATAAAATATGATATGCAATGATGATCTAATGTATAACATTCCAAATTCAAAATTTGGGATGTTACAAACCTACCCCCCTTAAGATGAATCTCGCCCTCGAGATTCAGGTTGGCTAGAAAATAGGTGAGAGTGATCCTTTCGTAGGTCTTCCTCTCGTTCCCAGGTGGCTTCATCTTCAGTATGGTGACTCCACTGAACTCTGCAGAACTTGATTACTTTGTTGCATGTGACACGGCTGGCAAAATCAAGAATCCTAACTGGCTTTTCCTCGTAGGTCAAATCGCTGTCCAACTGTATCGCTTCCAGTGGCACTGTATCTCTCAGAGGGATATCAGTCATCTCTGCGTGGCACTTCTTCAACTGAGATACGTGGAACACATCGGAACTCCTGAGAATCCTTCGGGCAATTCCAACTTGTAAGCAACTTCTCACATACGTTCCAAAACTTTGTATGGTCCCACAAAACGTGGTGCTAATTTTCCCTTAACTCCAAAGCGCTTCACTCCTCGAAGTGGGGATACACGAAGATACACTCTGTCTCCAACTTCGTAAATTGTCTCCTTACGTTTAGAATCCGCATAGCTCTTCTGCCTGGACTGGGCTACCTTGAGTCTATCGCGAATCAGCTTAACCTTCTCTTCAGACTCTTTAATTAAATCTGGTCCAAACAACTGTCGGTCTCCAACTTCATCCCACAACAACGGGGTTCTGCACCTCCTTCCGTACAATGCTTCGAAAGGGGCCATCTTTAAACTGGCTTGATAGCTGTTGTTGTAAGTGAACTCTGCGTAAGGCAAATTGTCGTCCCAACTAGATCCATAGTCTAGCGCACAAGCTCTCAACATGTCCTCCAGAATCTGATTGACTCTCTCAGTCTGTCCATCTGTCTGCGGGTGAAAAGCTGTACTGAACTCTAACCTGGTTCCCAAGGTTTCATGCAACTGATTCCAAAACTTTGAAGTAAACTGGGTTCCTATATCTGATACAATGGTCCTCGGAACTCCATGCAGACATACGATTCTGGTCATGTATATCTTTGCCAACTTAGCACTGGTGTAAGTGGTCTTCACTGGGATGAAATGAGCTACTTTCGTCAAACGATCGACTACAACCCATATCGAGTCATAGCCCGAACGAGTCCTAGGTAATCCCGTGATAAAGTCCATGCCTAGTTTATCCCACTTCCATTCGGGTATCGGAAATGGTTGTAGCAATCCTGCTCGCTTCTGATGCTCTGCCTTCACTCTCTGAGATACATCACAAACTGCTACATACTCTGCAATATCCTTCTTCATTCCGGTCCACCAGAAACTATCCTTCAAATCTAGATACATCTTGGTATTTCCTGAGTGGATCGAATATGGCGAATCATGGGCCTCTTGCAGAATCAACTTCCTGATCTCCTGATCATTCGACACATATACGCGGTCCTAAAACCATAAGGTATCGTGCTCATCCTCACGAAATCCTTTAGCTTTTCCTTTGCTCATTCTTTCCTTTATCTCGGCAATCTCCTTGTCTGTTTTCTGAGCTTCTCTGATCTTATCCATCAAAGTAGATTGAATCTCCAAATCTGCTACATAACCTCGCAGAACTATCTCCAAACATAGCTCGCGAAGGTCTTCTGCCAACTCCTTGGGTAATTCTCCGGTCATGAGTGTATTGACATGACTCTTGCGGCTCAAAGCATCGGCTACTACGTTAGCTTTTCCGAGATGATAATGCAACTTCATATCATAATCCCTAATGAGTTCTAAGCATCTCCTCTGCTGAGATTCAACTCCTTCTGCGTGAAGATATACTGCAAACTCTTGTGATCCGTGTATACCTCACAATGGTTTCCGATGAGAAATGTCTCCATGTATTCAACGCATGCACTACGGCTGCTAACTCCAAATCACGCGTAGCATAATTTAACTCATGGGGTTTAAGCTGTCGTGAGGCATATGAAACAACTCTTCCCTCCTGCATAAGTACGACTCCAAGTCCTCGACGAGAAGCGTCGCAATACACTTCATAATCCTTGCGTTGATCTGGCAGAATCAACACTGGTGAGGTAACCAAGCGTTTCTTCAACTCCTGAAAACTGGCCTCACATTCCTCAGTCCATTTGAATTTGGTGTCCTTCTTCAACAACTTCGTCATGGGCTTCGCAATCTTTGAGAAATTTTCAATGAACCTCCGGTAGTATCCTGCGAGTCCAAGGAAACTCCGGATCTCTCCAACTGTCGTGGGTGACTCCCAATTTGTCACAGTGACAACTTTGGCGGGGTCTACCGCTATTCCTTCTCCGGATATAACATGTCCAAGAAATCCAACTTCCTTCAACCAAAACTCACACTTCCTGAACTTGGCATATAACTGATGTTCTCTGGGCTTCCCAAGTGCCAAACGCAAATGCTCTTTATGTTCCTCTTCATTCTTCGAGTAGACCAGAATATCATCAATGAACACCATGACGAACTTATCCAAAAACTCCATAAACACCTTGTTCATCATGTTCATAAAATAGGAAGGTGCGTTAGTCAGGCTAAATGACATAACGGTATACTCATATAGCCCATACCTCGTGGTAAAAGCTATCTTAGGTATATCCTGCTCTCGAATCTTCAGCTGGTGGTATCCTGATCGCAAATCGATCTTGGAAAACACCTTAGCTCCTTGCAGCTAGTCGAACAAATCATTGATCATCAGCAGTGGGTACTTGTTCTTGATCGTTACCTCATTCAATCCTCGATAATCAACAACCATCCTCAATGATCCAATCTTCTCCACTGGAAGTACTGGGGATCCCCAAGGTGACGAACTTGGGCGGATATAACCTTTATCCAGTAACTCCTTAATCTGCTTCTTAATTTCCTCCAAATCCTTTGCGGGCATTCTGTACGGTCTCTTAGATATTGGCCCCGTGCCTGGCAAAAGCTCAATCAAAAACTCAATGTCTCTATCCGGTGGCATGCCTGGCAACTCTTCTGGAAATACATCCGGGAAATCCTTTACCACTGGTACTTCCTCCTGTACAACTCCTGATAAGGAATTTACTTGAGTCCTATTTGACACATGCCGGGATACATACTTGATCCTTCTTCGTTCTAGGGTGGTGAGCAAAATCGACTTACTGGCGCAATCGATGTTTCCTCCATACATCGATAGCCAATCCATACCCAGAATCACATCCAAACCTTGCGATTCCAAAATTATCAGATCTGAGGGGAAAACATGCCTACCTATGGTCAATGGCATCTGAAAACATCCTTGGCTTGCCATATACTCTGCTCCTGGCGAGCTTACTAACAAAGGTATACTAAGAACTTTGGTGGGCAGTTTATACTTATCCACAAACCCCCTTGATATGTATGAATGCGATGCACCAGTATCAAAAAGAACAACTGCAATAAATGTCTTAACCAAAAACTTACCTATTACTGCATCTGGTTGAGCTTCAACCTCTTCCACGTTAACGTGGTTCACTTGTCCCCTGCTGAAAGGGTTGGGCTTCTTCCCAGAGCTTCCATTGCCGTTTCCATTATTAGCTTCAGGACATTCATTGGTGTAATGTCCGGTCTTCTGACACTTGTAGCAAGTAACGTGGCTTAGATCTTTCTTGGCGGGTGTTGCCGGGTTGGAACGGTTCTGTCCGCTACTTCCTCCATTGCCATTCCCATTCTTGGGGCCACTATGGTTGTGCGAACTTCCTCCATTATGAGTGTGGCCTCCATGGTTATGAACAAGTCCTCCCGAGTTCAGGGTGAAATGGGGTCTTTGCTGAGCTCCAGAATTATACTTCCCTTGTCCATACTTCCTCTTGCGACTGTCAATCTATTGCTGTTTCCCTTCAAGCATGAGAGCTCTATGCACCAACTCCTGGTAGTTATTGAAATTTGCCACCATCAACTGCATGCTCAGCTCATCATTCAGTCCTTCTAGAAACTTCTCCTTCTTAGCTGCATCTGTAGCGATGTCATCTCGGGCATAACGTGCTAGCTTACTAAAGTCATCCACATGCTGGCCAACAGTGCGCCCTCCTTGGCTTAAGTTGCGAAACTCACGCTTCTTCATGGCCATAGATCCTGCTGATACATGGGCAGTGTGAAAAGCTTGCTGGAACTGGTCCCATGGCACAGTGTCAATGGGGTAAGTGACTATGAAATTCTCCCACCATGATGCTGCAGGTCCATCAAGCTGATGTGCGGCAAAACGCACTCTCTCCGCATCTGTGCATCCTGCAGTAGTCAACTCCCTTTCAATCTTGCGGAGCCAATCATTTACAACAATCGGCTCGGTACTACTGGAGAACACCGGCAGATTCAGCCTAAGAAAACGGGCTAAGTGATCAACTAGTGGTGGTGGTGGGTTGTTGTGGTTGTTGTTCCCCTAGTTCTGATTCTGGACTAGTATCTACATCAATGCATTCTGCTGCTGGATCAACTGAGTGAGTTCCGGTGGGAAAGCAAATCCATTGTCGCGTCTCGGAGGCATCTGCTGGGTTTAGAAAAGATGAGAAAATAGAGTAGAATGATGTCTAGGGGGGAAACACTACCCACATGCACATGAGATAAACACAAACATATCACTCAATCAAATCAAACAAGGGCTTACAATCGATCTAGAACTATCGTTACAAAAGTGCTTGGACTATACTATATACATGGTGGAATACTACTACTGATATGGTGGTCGACTAGAAAAATTGATCGGTCGAAGACTCCATGATATCTGCTCCAGCTTCATCAACATAGTCATCATCGCTATCATCAGGGTCCGAGTCAGTGTCGTCGATGATGATGTAGTTCTCCGGGCAAGTGGAACTGTCATCTTCTCCTCCTGGCGCGGGGTCTCCCATGAAAACTCCGATCTACTTTATTAGGTCGTCATTCTTCTCCAATAGTGTTGCGATTTCCTCCTCATATCCATCGTGTGTAGACTTGAGTTCTTCCTCCAGATCCGTGATTCTTGTCATCGCCTTCTTCAAATCTGTCATGCCTGTGCACATCTGGTTCTCCTAGCGTCTAATGTGCTGGTTTAACTCCTGGACGAAAGCTGCAATCGATCTATCCTTCCTGGTGTTGATAATCTCCCATTTCTCATCTCGGCGCCCACAAATCCGGTAGATAGTATCCTTGAGATCCTTGTGGTAAACTTCTCCAATGCGTCCCATGGTGATGTGGGCTTCCATACTCTTTCCTAGACTCCAGGTTGGTGCATCAAAGGAAAACTCTATGGGCTCAGTGACTGGCGTGAATGTCCTTCCTGGAACTTGAACTTGAATCATCCAGCGCTCCTCTTCTGGTAAAGTGGTGTTGTAAGTCCCGGTGAAGCTTGGTATTCCGATGTTCAGGTACCTAGTGACTTCCTTCAAGTGGCGTCCAAAAGGGGTGTCTTCATCTGGTTGCGTGAACTTGATCCTTGCATCCGCCATCCTAAAGAGTAGAAAATGGAGAGGAGTTAGAAATGAGAAGAGAGTAGTGATCTAGGGCTTTAGCTTAGTGGTCGTGTCCTACAGTTAGCGTGTGCTCTGATACCATCTTGTAGCGACCAGACCTCAAATAGCCTGATCTCTATGCATCAGTGTCATCCCTGGATCGGTAATGCTGACACGCACAGTACTTGAAGGATTTATAACAGAGTAGCAATCACACACTTATTACATCGAATGTCTCAAAAGAGAACTTATTACAGTAAATATGGCTTAAGGCCATCTAATACGATAACAGCGGAAGGCTTGGAAGATAAAGTGAGTCCATCAACTCCAACGGCATCACAGAGTGAAAGACCATGACCTAAGGCTCCTTACTCGTCATCTGAAAAGTCTGCAACATGATACGTTGCAGCCCGAAAATGGGCCAGCACATGGAATATGCTGGCAATGTAACACAAGAGAGTAATGAACAGAATAAAGCTATCACTACATGTATATATGGCTGGTGGAGGCTGTATGGTTTATATGTTTTGCGAAAAGCCAATTTTTTCCTACAACAAAGGAATACATTTTTATTTAACTATCATGGTGGTTGTTAAACATTGACAAGGTTCACCCAACTCAATCCCAATTAAAAAGGTAAATAATAACCCAATCAACTTATATTAAGAGTGATGAGATCCACATGATAATCCAGAAACTAGATACTCAAAACGTCCATAACCGGGGACACAGCTAACCATGATTAGTTTGTACACTCTGCAGAGGTTTGCGCACTTTTCCCCACACGACTCGATCTCCTCCTTTGGATTTCTCACGCTACATGGTGTTTGAGAAATGGATGACCGAGACACAGCCTTTCAGAAGCATTAACTCTTTACTCTGGGTGGACAGTTACACCTACTTTCCCTGTACATCTGCTAGCCCACCACTGAAAGAGGTCACACAACATACTCAACTATGCCAGAGCCCATAATGTCTCGTGGCTGCACACGGAAGTTTCTAGCATGAATAATCTTATGATCCCTTTGAGCCTGGGTGGCGGACCATAGGAGGATCACACGGTATATCCCCGGGATCTCCTAGGACAACACTGGATTCCCAAGGTGCCCAAAACAAGCAATCCACCCAGATGTGCATTAAAGTTGCCACCTTAAGTTGAACCATTAATTAACAATACTCACATCTGTCATGAATACACTCAAACCCAATCCATGTCTACGAGCATAGCATAGCAGTATAGGCAACGTAGAAGTAACTCCCAAGGTTTGATAATAAAGAGGTGAATAGGTACTACCTCATCTACTTCCCGAACCCACAATTTAAATCAGATCCTAACCATGCAATTGTTTGAGGATTGATCTAATGCAATAAAACTGGGTATGAAAGAGGTATGATCAAAGTGTTAGTTGCCTTGCTGATGATCCGCGAAACCTAGAGACTTGTAGTAGCACGCTTCACAGTCCGGGTACTCTATCGCAAACAAACAAGCATACAATAAGCAATCAAGCAAGGGCACGGGTAAAACTCAAATAAGAGATCTAACCAGAAAGTTCAACTTAAGAACTCAAGTTTGCGAAAAGAATCAAATCAAACGAAGCAACACAACTCAAGCGGCGAAAAAAACAAGCTTCCTTTACTAATCTAGACTAAAGTCAAATTTTATAGTAGCAAAATCTTGTTCAAGTTCGTTAAACAGAAAGAGGGATTCGAGACGAAACTCTAGCCGCTTGAATCGCCTGATTCCGATAAACGAGCGAAAAGTTAAACTAAAACGAAAATCGGATCAGAAATCGCGATCGAAAATAATCGCGGAAAATCCGAGAAAAAGAAAAACTGACGAACAGGCTAACGAACGAACGTTCGTTATCTGCGGCTAAACGGTGAAAACCCTTCGTTGAAACAAATGTACGAACAGGCGTTCGCTAAATAACTAAACCAAAAAAAAACCGAACTGATCTAATCTAAAAAAACAAATCTAGGTTAAAAAAACAGAACGGTTTTTCCGGTGAAACCGGCGGCGGATCGGGCGGCCTCCTCGGAAAGGGGTCAGCGGGCGGTGGGGCAGCGGCAACTCCGGCGATGGCCGGCGGCGGCGGCGGTGGCGGGGCTCCGAGGGGCGGCGGCGTCACGGGCAGGAGGCGGCGGAGTCGGGGCTCGGCGGCGGCGGCGGCGGCGGTTGGCAGCGCTAGGGTTTCGGGGGGCTGGGCTGGGGCTGCGGCTCGGGCCTCCTGGCTCTTAAAGGCCAGCCGGGCGCAGTGTCCGGGTTGGACACGGCCCATTAAGTTGGTTGGCGTTTTTTTTTAATAATTTCGACGTGCAAAAAAAGAAAGGAAAGAAATATTAAATGGACTCCAAAAATCCCAAAATATATTTTCCCCGACCTCTAAAAATAGGCCAGACAAGGTGAACATTTATTTGGGCCTAAAATGCAATTTTTAAAAACACATATTTTTCCTAATTCAAATAAAATAGCGATAAAACTCCGAATAAAAATCTTATTTTACTTTAATATTAAATCTCTGATATTTGTTTATTTTGAGGAAGTCATTTTATCCTCTCTCTTTTATTTTCATAAAAATATTCGAAGAGAAAATAATTAAAATCAAACGATCCTCTTTTCAAAATTTTAGAAAACTCAAATATGAAAATAACGAAATCCCCAACTCTCTCCGCGGGTCCTTGAGTTACGTAGAATTCCTAGGATCAAACAAAAATGCAAATAAAATATGATATGCAATGATGATCTAATGTATAACATTCCAAATTGAAAATTTGGGATGTTACAAAGGAAAGGGCGGCGCCGCCCTCCCTCCTAGTCCAATTCGGACTAGAGGGAGATGGGGCGCGCGGCTTGCCTTGGTATCCTCTCTCTCTCTCTCCACTATGGCCCAATAAGGCCCATACACTTAGTGGGGGGTTCCGGTAACCTCCCGGTACTCCGGCAAAATCCCGATTTTAGCCGGAACTATTCCGATGTCCAAATATAAGCTTCCAATATATCGATCTTTATGTCTCGACCATTTCGAGACTCCTCGTCATGTCCGTGATCATATCCGGGACTCCGAACTACCTTCGGTACATCCAAACCCATAAACTCATAATACCGATCGTCATCGAACGTTAAGCGTGCGGACCCTACGGGTTCGAGAACTATGTAGACATGATCGAGACACATCTCCGGTCAATAACCAATAGCGGAACCTGGGTGCTCATATTGGTTCCTACATATTCTATGAAGATCTTTATCGGTCAAACCGCATAACAACAAATGTTGTTCCCTTTGCCATCGGTATGTTACTTGCGCGAGATTTGATCATTGGTATCTCAATACCTTGTTCAATCTCGTTACTGGCAAGTTTCTTTACACGTTCCGTAATGCATCATCCCGCAACTAACTCATTAGTTACAATGATTGCAAGGCTTATAGTGATGTGCATTACCGAGAGGGCCCAGAGATACCTCTCCGACAATCGGAGTGACAAATCCTAATCTTAATCTATGCCAACTCAACAAGTACCGTCGGAGACACCTGTAGAGCACCTTTATAATCACCCAATTACGTTGTGACGTTTGGTAGCACACAAAGTGTTCCTCCGGTATTCGGGAGTTGCATAATCTCATAGTCATAGGAACATGTATAAGTAATGAAGAAATCAATAGCAATATACTAAACGATCAAATGCTAAGCTAACGGAATGGGTCAAGTCAATCACATCATTCTCTAATGATGTGATCCCGTTAATCAAATGACAACTCATGTCTATGGCTAGGAAACTTAACCATCTTTGATTCAACGAGCTAGTCAAGTAGAGGCATACTAGTGACACTTTGTTTGTCTATATATTCACACATGTACTAAGTTTCCGGTTAATACAATTCTAGCATGAATAATAAACATTTACCATGATATAAGGAAATATAAATAACAACTTTATTATTGCCTCTAGGGCATATTTCCTTCAGTCTCCCACTTGCACTAGAGTCAATAATCTAGATTACACAATAATGATTCTAACACCCATGGAGTGTTGGTGCTGATCATGTTTTGCTCTTGAGAGAGGCTTAGTCAACGGGTCTGCAACATTCAGATCCGTATGTATCTTGCAAATCTCTATGTCTCCCTCCTTGACTTGATCGCGGATGGAATTGAAGCGTCTCTTGGTGTGCTTGGTTCTCTTGTGAAATCTGGATTCCTTTGCCAAGGCAAGTGCACTAGTATTGTAACAAAAGATTTTCATTGGACCCGATGCACTAGGTATGACATCTAGATCGGATATGAACTCCTTCATCCAGACTCCTTCATTTGCTGCTTCCGAACAGCTATGTACTCCGCTTCACATGTAGATCCCGCCACGACGCTTTGCTTAGAACTGCACCAACTGACAGCTCCACCGTTCAATATAAATTATCCGGTTTGTCACTTAGAGTCATCCGGATCAGTGTCAAAGCTTGCATCAACGTAACCATTTACGATGAGCTCTTTGTCACGTCCATAAATGAGAAACATATCCTTAGTCCATTACAGGTATTTCAGGATGTTCTTGACCGCTGTCCAGTGATCCACTCCTGGATTATTTTGGTACCTCCCTGCTAAACTAATAGCAAGGCACACATCAGGTCTGGTACACAGCATTGCATACATGATAGAGCCTATGGCTGAAGCATAGGGAACACCTTTCATTTTCTCTCTATCTTCTGCAGTGGTCGAGCATTGAGTCTGACTCAACTTCACACCTTGTAACACAGGCAAGAACCCTTTCTTTGCTTGATCCATTTTGAACTTCTTCAAAACTTTATCAAGGTATGTGCTTTGTGAAAGTCCAATTAAGCATCTTGATCTATCTCTATAGATCTTGATGCCCACTATATAAGCAGCTTCACCGAGGTCTTTCATTGAAAAACTCTTACTCAAGTATCCTTTTATGCTATCCAGAAATTCTATATCATTTCCAATCAACAATATGTCATCCACATATAATATTAGAAATGCTACAGAGCTCCCACTCACTTTCTTGTAAATCCAGGCTTCTCCAAAAGTCTGTATAAACCATATGCTTTGATCACACTATCAAAGTGTTTATTCCAACTCCGAGATGCTTGCACCAGTCCATAGATGGATCGCTGGAGCTTGCACACTTTGTTAGCATCCTTTGGATCGATAAAACCTTCAGGTTGCATCATATACAACTCTTCTTCTAGAAATCCATTCAGAAATGCAGTCTTTACATCCATTTGCCAAATTTCATAATCATAAAATGCGGCAATTGCTAACATGATTCGGATGGACTTAAGCATTGCTACGGGTGAGAAAGTCTCATCGTAGTCAACTCCTTGAACTTGTCGAAAACCTTTCACAACAAGTCGAGCTTTGTAGACAGTAGTCTGCGTCTGTCTTCCTCTTGAAGATCCATTTATTCTCGATGGCTTGCCGATCATCCGGCAAGTCAACCAAAGTCCACACTTTGTTCTCATACATGGATCCCATCTCAGATTTCATGGCCTCAAGCCATTCGCGGAATCTGGGCTCATCATCGCTTCCTCATAGTTCGTAGGTTCGTCATGGTCAAGTAACTTGACCTCTAGAATAGGATTACCATACCACTCTGGTGCGGATCTTACTCTGGTTGACCTACGAGGTTCGGTAGTAACTTGATCTGAAGTTACATGGTCATCATCATTAGCTTTCTCACTAATTGGTGTAGGAGTCACAGGAACGGATTTCTGTGATGAACTACTTTCCAATAAGGGAGGAGGTACAATTACCTCATCAAGTTCTACTTTCCTCCCACTCACTTCTTTTGAGAGAAACTCCTTCTCTAGAAAGGATCCATTCTTAGCAATGAATGTCTTGCCTTCGGATCTGTGATAGAAGGTGTACCCAACAGTCTCCTTTGGGTATCCTATGAAGACACATTTCTCCGATTTGGGTTCGAGCTTATCAGGTTGAAGCTTTTTCACATAAGCATCACAGCCCCAAACTTTAAGAAACGACAACTTTGGTTTCTTGCCAAACCACAGTTCATAAGGCGTCGTCTCAATGGATTTAGATGGTGCCCTATTCAACGTGAATGCAGCTGTCTCTAAAGCATAACCCCAAAACGATAGCGGTAAATCAGTAAGAGACATCATAGATCGCACCATATCTAGTAAAGTACGATTACGACGTTCGGACACACCATTACGCTGTGGTGTTCCGGGTGGCGTGAGTTGCGAAACTATTCCGCATTGTTTCAAACGAAGATCAAACTCGTAACTCAAATATTCTCCTCCACAATCAGATCGTAGAAACTTTATTTTCTTGTTATGATGATTTTCCACTTCACTCTGAAATTCTTTGAACTTTTCAAATGTTTCAGACTTATGCTTCATCAAGTAGAAATACCCATATCTGCTCAAATCATCTGTGAAAATGAGAAAATAACGATACCCGCCACGAGCCTCAACATTCATCGGACCACATACATCAGTATGTATGATTTCCAACAAATCTGTTGCTCGCTCCATTGTTACGGAGAACGGCGTTTTAGTCATCTTGCCCATGAGGCATGGTTCGCAAGTACCAAGTGATTCATAATCAAGTGATTCCAAAAGTCCATTAGAATGGAGTTTCTTCATGCGCTTTACACCAATATGACCTAAACGGCAGTGCCACTAATAAGTTGCACTATCATTATCAACTCTGCATCTTTTGGCTTCAATATTATGAATATGTGTATCACTACTATCGAGATTCAAGATAAATAGACCACTCTTCAAGGGTGCATGACCATAAAAGATATTACTAATATAAATAGAACAACCATTATTCTCTGATTTAAATGAATAACCGTCTCGCATCAAACAAGATCTAGATATAATGTCCATGCTCAACGCTGGCACCAAATAACAATTATTCAGGTCTAAAACTAATCCCGAAGGTAGATGTAGAGGTAGCGTGCCGACCGCGATCACATCAACTTTGGAACCATTTCCCACGTGCATCGTCACCTTGTCCTTAGCCAATCTTCGCTTAATCCGTAGTCCCTGTTTCGAGTTGCAAATATTAGCAACAGAACCAGTATCAAATACCCAGGTGCTACTGTGAGCATTAGTAAGGTACACATCAATAACATGTATATCACATATACCTTTGTTCACCTTGCCATCCTTCTTATCCGCCAAATACTTGGGGCAGTTCCGCTTCCAGTGACCAGTCCCTTTGCAGTAGAAGCACTCAGTTTCAGGCTTAGGTCCAGACTTGGGCTTCTTCATTTGAGCAACAACTTGCTTGCCATTCTTCTTGAAGTTCCCCTTCTTCCCTTTACCCCTTTTCTTGAAACTGGTGGTCTTGTTGACCATCAACACTTGATGCTCCTTCTTGATTTCTACCTCCGCAGCCTTTAGCATTGCGAAGAGCTCGGGAATTGTCTTATCCATCCCTTGCATATTATAGTTCATCACGAAGCTCTTGTAGCTTGGTGGTAGTGATTGAAGAATTCTGCCAATGACACTATCATCCGGAAGATTAACTCCCAGTTGAATCAAGTGATTGTTATACCCAGACATTTTGAGTATATGCTCACTAACAGAACTATTCTCCTCCATTTTGCAGTTGTAGAACTTATTGGAGACTTCATATCTGTCAATCCGGGCATTTGCTTGAAATATTAACTTCAACTCCTGGAACATCTCATATGCTCCATGACGTTCAAAACATCGTTGAAGTTCCGGTTCTAAGCCGTAAAGCATGGCACACTGAACTATCGAGTAGTCATCAGCTTTGCTCTGCCAGACGTTCATAACATCTGGCGTTGCTCCTGCGGCGGGTTTGGCACCTAGCGGTGCTTCCAGGACGTAATTCTTCTGTGCGGCAATGAGGATAATCCTCAAGTTACGGACCTAGTCCGTGTAATTGCTACCACCAGCTTTCAACTTTGCTTTCTCAAGGAACGCATTAAAATTCAACGGAACAACAGCACGGGCCATCTATCTACAACAACATACACATGCAAAATACTATCAGGTACTAAGTTCATGATAAATTAAAGTTCAATTAATCATATCATCTAAGTGATCACGTGATCCATATCAACTAAACCATGTTCGATCATCACGTGAGATGGAGTAGTTTTCAATGGTGAACATCACTATGTTGATCATATCTACTATATGATTCACGCTCGACCTTTCGGTCTCAGTGTTCCGAGGCCATATCTGCATATGCTAGGCTCGTCAAGTTTAACCCGAGTATTCTGCGTATGCAAAACTGGCTTGCACCCGTTGTATGTGAACGTAGAGCTTATCACACCCAATCATTACGTGGTGTCTCGGCACGACGAACTTCCGCAACGGTGCTTACTCAGGGAGAACACTTATACCTTGAAATTTAGTGAGAGATCATCTTATAATGCTACCTAATAAGATGCATAAAAGATAAACATCACACGCAATCAATATAAGTGATATGATATGGACATCATCATCTTGTGCCTTTGATCTCCATCTCCAAAGCACCGTCATGATCACCATCGTCACCGGCGCGACACTTTTATCTCCATCGTAGCATCGTTGTCGTCTCGCCAACTATTGCTTCTATGACTATCGCTACCGCTTAGTGATAAAGTAACGCAATTACATGGCGATTGCATTTCATACAATAAAGCGACAACCATATGGCTCCTGCCAGTTGCTGATAACTCTGTTACAAAACATGATCATCTCATACAATAAAATTTAGCATCATGTTTTGACCATATCACATCACAGCATGCCCTTCAAAAACAAGTTAGACGTCCTCTACTTTGTTGTTGCAAGTTTTAGGTGGCTGCTACGGGCTGAGCAAGAACCGTTCTTACCCAACGATATTTCGTCAAGTATGTGTTGATTTAACCTTCACAAGGACCGGGCGTAGCCGCACTCGATTCAACTAAAGTTGGAGAAACTGACACCCGCTAGCCAACTGTGTGCGAGGCACGTCGGTAGAACCAGTCTCGCGTAAGCGTACGCGAATGTCGGTCCGGGCCGCTTCATCCAGCAATACCACCAAATCAACGTATGACATGCTGGTAAGCATTATGACTTGTATCGCCCACAACTCACGTGTGTTCTACTCGTGCATATAACATCTACGCATAAACCTAGCTCGGATGCCACTGTTGGTGAACGTAGTAATTTCAAAAAAATTCCTACGCAGTCCGCAAGATCGTGGTGATGCATAGCAACAAGAGGGGAGAGTGTCGTCCACGTACCCTCGTAGACCGTAAGCGGAAGCGTTATGACAACGCGGTTGATGTAGTCGTGCGTCTTCACGATCGACCTATCCTAGTATCGAACGTACGACACCTCCGCGATCTGCACACGTTCAGCTCGGTCACGTCCCACGAACTCACGATCCAGTTGAGCTTCGAGGGAGAGTTCCGTTAGCACGACGGCGTGATGATGGTGATGATGATGCTACCGACGCAGGGCTTCGCCTAAGCACCGCTACGATATGACCGAGGTGGATTATGGTGGAGGCGGGCACCGCACACGGCTAAGAGATTAATGATCAACTTGTGTGTCTATGGGGTGCCCCCTCCCCCGTATATAAAGGAGTGGAGGAGGGGGGAGGGCCGGCCCTCTATGGGCGCCCTGGAGGAGTCCTACTCCCACCAGGAGTAGGATTCCCCCCTTCCCTGTTGGACTAGGAGAGAAGGAAGGGGGAGAGAGGGTGGAAGGAAAGGGGGCGCTGCCCCCTCCTAGTCCAATTCGGACCAGAGGGAGAGGGGGCGCGCGGCCTGCCGGGTCTCCTCTCTCTCTCTCTCTCCACTATGGCCCAATAAGGCCCATACACTTACCGGGGGGTTCCGGTAACCTCCCGGTACTCAAGTAAAATCTTGATTTCACCCGGAACTATTCCGATGTCCAAATATAGGCTTCCAATATATCGATCTTTATGTCTCGACCATTTTGAGACTCCTCGTCATGTCCGTGATCATATCCAGGACTCCGAACTACCTTCGGTACATCAAAACACATAAACTCATAATACCGATCATCACCGAACGTTAAGCGTGCGGACCCTATGGGTTCGAGAACTATGTAGACATGACCGAGACACGTCTCCGGTCAATAACCAATAGCGGAACCTGGATGCACATATTGGTTCCTACATATTCTATGAAGATCTTTATCGGTCAAACCGCATAACAACATACGTAGTTCCCTTTGTCATCGGTATGTTACTTGCCCGAGATTCGATCGTTGGTATCTCAATACCTAGTTCAATCTCATTACCGGCAAGTTTCTTTACTCGTTCCGTAATGCATCATCCTGCAACTAACTCATTAGTTACATTGCTTGCAAGGCTTATAGTGATGTGCATTACCGAGAGGGCCCAGAGATACCTCTCCGACAATCGGAGTGACAAATCCTAATCTTGATCTATGCCAACTCAACAAGTACCATCGGAGACACCTGTAGAGCACCTTTATAATCACCCAGTTACGTTGTGACATTTGGTAGCACACAAAGTGTTCCTCCGGTATTCGGGAGTTGCATAATCTCATAGTCATAGGAACATGTATAAGTCATGTATAAGTCATGAAGAAAGCAATAGCAATATACTAAACGATCAAATGCTAAGCTAACGGAATGGGTCATGTCAATCACATCATTCTCTAATGATGTGATCCCATTAATCAAATGACAACTCATGTCTATGGCTAGGAAACTTAACTATCTTTGATTCAACGAGCTAGTCAAGTAGAGGCATACTAGTGACACTTTGTTTGTCTATATATTCACACATGTACTAAGTTTTCGGTTAATACAATTCTAGCATGAATAATAAGCATTTATCATGATATAAGGAAATATAAATAACAACTTTATTATTGCCTCTAGGGCATATTTCCTTCAGTATATATTTCCCCTGACTCATGCAGAGACAAGCCAAGGTCGTGCCAATATGTAAGAAACCAAGAGCTTCGAAGGACCAGTATGCAGATCAAGGGGACCAAGATCAAGCCATAGGAAGCAAGATACCACCAGGAGAAAAGCCTCCCTTGCTGGACAGGCAATCTCGGCAAGGGCAGGGTTGCCCCTGGAAGAAAACATCCAAGACATCCCGGCAGGGCCTGCCGGGACTCACGGTGGCAAAACCACCTCACCCAACGACTCCGCCATGACCAACATCGTCAATCAGTGCGGTGTCAAGCCACAAAGTGATTAAGTAGAAGCCATTCGCCACATGGCGGCCTCTCTCTACAGGAAATGTGTACAGATGACACCCATCCTGCAACATGTCAAGCAAGCAGGCGTGGAGCTGGCAGGACAAGCCCGGCAAGGCCTGCCGGGCAAGCAATGGTGTGACGTTGAGTGGTGCATTTAATGCGCCCTGTCAGCCTACAGAGTTAGGTATGATAGCACTGTTTTCTATCTTATCAGTCCATAATGACTGTTTTGCCATTGTGGTGACAACTTAATCTATAAATGGAGGCCCCTGGCAACCGTAGAAAGGGTTGGAAGGTTGGACAACACACACACCCATACGCGTGTAGCCACTGCCGCCCATGCCGGGCAAGTGTACTCCGCTCTGTTGGATTCTGGGTTCCGGCAAACCCTTGAGGTTCGAACACTGGGGTGCGCACGAAGATCTCTCTCTCGCTAGCTCGCTCTCGCAACAATCTCAAGCCTTGACTCGACGAACCCAAAGAGCAAGAGACACAAGGGTTTATACTGGTTCGGGCCACCGTTGCGGTGTAATACCCTACTCCAGTGTGGTGTGGTGGATTGCCTTGCAGGCTGAGGATGAACAAATACAAGGGAAGAACAGCCTCTTGAGGAGAGGTGTTCTTGAGCTCGGTGAGCTTGTCTGCTGAGGATGGTCTGAATGATCCGTCCCCTTCCCAAATATAGAGGCCCGGGTCCTCTTCCCAAATATTAGGCGGGAAGGGATTCCACAACGACCAGTTTGAAGGGGGACAACTAGTACAAGTTATCCTCACAAAAGGTGGTCTTCGCTTGCCAAAGGCTCTGGTGGTGACGCCGTCATGGGCGCCGTGGCGACCTCCGTCCTGCCGTCCTGCTGGTCTTGGTCTCGTTGCAACAATATGGAAACCCTTGCCTGCGCTTGCCCCTTTAGCAGCAAAGAGGCAACAAGTACACTGCGCCCACTGACGCCCGCCCAGCCTTGGTCGTCATGGCTCACGTCATGCGAACCTCGCGAGGTACCCCTTGCATAGATATCTCCGCTCCTTAGGAGCCAGCCTAGGGAGGCCACCCCTAAGGAGGTCTTGCGTTGTCCGCCTCGCGAGGCTTGGCCCCTCTCGAGGGTCTTGAGTGGTTGTTGATGAAGATGGGCTGTACCAGGCCGCTGGAGGAGCCATGCCCTGGGCCGCAGGCAGGCATGTCTGGGTACCCCCATTCCCAGGACGCCAACAGTAGCCCCCGGGCCTAAGGCGCGCTTGTACTTGGCTTCGCGGCGAAGCCAAGGGTCAAGTGCGGAGCGCCGCGGGCCCCAATAGCACGCGGCCTTGATTGACGCGTGGCGATTGACAGGATGTGGGCGTCTCCGCTTCCCCACGCTGCCTCGGCAACTGCCCAACTTGATGAGTCCCCGCAACATGCAGAAAAACCATCATTACCTGCAATCGTGGAGGCCGGCGGTTGGCCTCCCTCGGGCCATAAATGAGGAGAGGGGCGGAGCCCCCGTCGCTCATATCCTCCTCCATTCCGCCCGCTTCTTCTTCTTCCTCCTTGCCGCGACACTCATGGCGCCAGTGAAGAGGTTCTCGGCCGCCGAGAAGGGGAAGGCTTGCAAGGAGGGGACTGGCTCGCCACCGCCTAAGAGGGGGCGTGGTCGCCCCCGCAAGCATGCCGCAAGCCCCGCTGTGGTCCCTTGTGGGCGCGGGCGAACTTCCTCGGGGTCCGGCGCCGTCCTTGGTGGCCGCGGCGGCGCCTCTTCGTGTGACGGGAGCCGCCTAGGTCGTGGCAGTGCCGTTAATGAAGGGAGGCGCACCGTGGTTGCTCGGCCTCCTCGGCCGCGCTTCCACTCCGCGGAGGTGCTGCCGAAGTTCGTCGTGTGGTCGGAGAACCCAGCCGGCACCTGGCTTTAGCTTCCGCGTTCCTTTGCTGGCGAGCTACCGGCCCTCGGTCTTGGCGGTCTCTAGCTGTAGGCCGACGGCTGCTGCAACAGGCTTCGTGGGTCGCTGTGGAGGTCTCTGTCGTGGGCAACATAGCCCTGTCCCGCGGCTGGCAGACATTCGCCCGCGCGCGCGGCCTGAGCAAGCGGTGCACCCTCCACTTCAAGTACGATGGTGCAGCGACCCTCTTCGTGAGGGGGTTCGGGGAAGATGGTCGCCGCATCGGATGCTGCCCTGAAGACAGCAATGACGACGAAGTGCACAGCCTTGGCGACGACCGTGAAGAGGATGAGGGAGAACTCGCCCTCGACGACGGCCACGGCTCGCCTGGCGACGCCAGCTCCTCCTTCGGCGGAAGCTCCAGAAGTGGCGGCGACGACCAGCCGCCTCGTCGTCGGGCTTGCTTCGAGGATGCCGGCGGGTCGTCCCGTCGCCGCGCCCCAGTGAAGCGCGAGGAGGTCTCCGTCTGAGTCCGAGGGGCTGATCCTCGTGAGCAGACGCGTCGTAGGAGCCGCTTTTTCTTGTCCTTTCCTTCCCTTTCTTCCTGCATCGTCAGAAACAAGTATGGGGCCCTGCGGGGGCGTGTAATGAACTATGGTGCTTATGTTGCTTTTGTGGCGTGTTTATTGTCTCTGGGTTGTGTCGTGAGATCCATGCCTTATAAGGGTGTAGAGGGGTAACTTAGCTTGATGCATCCGAGGTAGCTTTGACCTCGTGAGGGCGCGCGCCTCTGGGCGCCTGGTGGGGTTTCCCTGCCGCCAATTTAGGTGATATTGCGCAGCTGCAAAAAAATCGTTAAGAAATCCTTAACCCCTCTAGCGCGAGGCCTCGGGCATGGGCAGGACATGGCCAAACGCACCACGTCGTGGTACCCATGGGGCACGGACTAGAAAAGGGATGCGCTGATCACAAGCTCAAACGAGAGCGCCTCGCGGAGACCAGGGGAGTGTGCACGCACGCGTGCCCGTCCAGCCCCCTCGCGAGGCGCGCGAGGGAGAGCGTCGGGCAACTGCCGCCCTCCCAGGCGCAAAACAAAGAATCGAGGGAAGAGTCAGAGAGAAGAGGGGGTTCAACCAAGCCATTGAGAAACACCATAACTTCTAATTTCATTAAAGAAAAGGGGCAAGCCAACTACAGAAAGAAAATGAACAGCCGCGTCCGGCACCTAGTCTAGTCTTCTCACCAGCGCGGAGCTAAGTGCTGACACTAGGACGTGGGAGGGAGCCCCCGAGGCCCGAGGGCGGCACTCCGGAGATTCCGGGGCGTGTACAGCCCCACTCATTACGTGAGAGTGTCACGAGCGGAGACATACACAGGCACTGGGCCTTGCTTCATGGGTAGAACCTCCGGAGATGTTGGATGTTCCAGGCGTTCTGGATGGGGATCCCGTCCTGCGTCTCCAGGCACGCGGCGCCAGGCCTGGAGACGCGGGCGATCCTAAACGGGCCCTCCCACATGGGCGAGAGCTTGTGCAGCCCTTCCCTGGAGAGCACCCGCCTCAGGACGAGATCACCCACCTCGAGCGTCCTGGAGCGGACGCTGCGACAGTGGTACCGTTGCAGCGCCTACTAGTATCTTGCCGCTCGGAGCGAGGCTCCACGGCGGCGTTCCTCCCCCAGCACAAGGTCCATCCCCCACATGGCGTCCTGCTGCGTCTCATCAAACGCCAGGACCCGCGCGGAGCGATGCTTGACCTCGTGAGGGAGAACCGCTTCTGCTCCGTAGACGAGGAAGATCGGGGTCTCGCCTATTGGCTTGGTGGCGGTGGTGTGGATGGACCACAGCACGGACGGGAGCTCGTCGTGCCAGCCCCTGCCGCAGGCCTCGAGCTTCTTCTTGAAGGTCCTAGCCTTGAGGCCCCTCAGGACCTCCGTGTTCGCGTATTTGGCTTGGCCATTGCTCCTGGGGTGTGCCACCGAAGCATAGCAGATCTGCGTTCCAAGGTTAGCACAATATATCTTGAAGAGGTTGCTAGTGAACTGCGAGCCGGTGTCAGTGATGATGCGGTTAGGAACCCCAAACCGGCTTACGAGGCCCTTGATGAACTTAACTGCCGACCCGGCTGGGATGTTGCGGACGGCTTCCACCTCTGCCCATTTGGTGAATTTGTCGATGGCGACCTAGAGGTATCGGTAGCCCCCAGGCGCTCGCGGGAACGGGCCCAAGATATCCAACCCCCAGACCGCGAATGGCCACGAAAGTGGGATTGTCTGGAGGCCCTGGGCCGGCTGGTGGATCTGCTTGGCATGGAATTGGCAGGCCTAGCAGGACTTCACCAGCTCGGTTGCGTCGTTGGGTTCGACACTCTTACTTATCGAAAGAGGCTACAATTGATCCCCTATACTTGTGGGTTATCAAGACCTTTTTCTGGCGCCGTTGCCGGGGAGCAATAGCGTGGGGTGAATATTCTCATGTGTGCTTGTTTGCTTTACCACTAAGTAGTTTTTATTTACTATTCTTAGTTGTTTTCTATCTTTAGTTATGGGTAGGAAACACAAAATACCAAAAAAAATTAGTTGTACCTACTGAACCAATGGTTGAAGAACCACTCAAAATCTATCACACTCCTGAAGCTTATTACTTGGATCATCTTCAATCCCTTTGTGCTCGTGCTGAAACCTCAACTAGCTTAGTTGAGGGAAAATCTTTAGATGAGCATGCTTGTTATGTGTGACACCGCATATCTCAAAAAGGGAAACTTTTACTGGATCAAATTCATCGTTTGCAATGCTATGCTTGGAATTTATGTGAAATATATGATGTTACTTGTTGTTCTGAAAACCCTAAGAAACACCTTCCCTACCAATGTGAGTTTAGCGATAATGGAATTGTATCTTCGTATGCTAAGGGTGTTTATAATTACTATGATGTTCAACAAATTGAAGAATTTGTTGCTTTTAAGGGTGCTTATGAAATTGCTTCTTTGATTGAAAGGTATGATGCTACTCTTTACAAATCTGAAAATTTTGCCATACTTGAATATTGTTATGATAATTATGCTTCTAATGCTTATGTTAAACCATATGTTGAGGACTCCTTCGCTGTCCAAGAAGAGACTAATATTTTGCAGGAGTCTATGGAAGAAGAAATTGATGAAACTATGAGCTCATTGGATGAAATAGATGATGAGGAGAGCGAAGAACAAAAGGAGGAAGAGCGGATTAGCTACCCGTGCCCACCTTCTAATGAGAGTAACTCTTCAACTCATACATTGTTTAATTTCCCTTCGTGTTTACCGAAGGATGATTGCTATGATGACTGTTATGATCCGTTGATTCTCTTAAAATATCCCTTTTTGATGATGCTTGCTATGCTTGTGGCCAAGATGCCAATATGAATTATTCTTATGGAGATGAACTTGCTATAGTTCCTTATGTTAAACATGAAGTTGTTGCTATTGCACCCACGCATGATAGTCCTATTATCTTTTTGAATTCTCCCGACTACACTATATCGGAGAAGTTTGCCTATATTAAGGATTTTACTGATGGGTTGCCTTTTAACATTGGAAGTGATGATTTTGATGAATATAATATGCATTTTCTTGCTGCTCCTACTTGCAATTATTATGAGAGAGGAACTACATCTCCGCCTCTCCATGTTTCCAACACGAAAAATTTGCAAGAAACTGTTTATACTATGCATGGGCCTTTACTATGTGTGCATGAATTGTTCTTTTATGACATGCCGATGCATAGGAAGAGAGTTAGACTTCGTCATTGCTTGATATATGTTGCTTTGTGCTCACTACTAAATGCCAAATCATTGCTAATTAAAATTGGCTTTGATATACCTTGGGATCCGGGTGGATCCATTACTTGAGCACTATATGCCTAGCTTAATGGCTTTAAAGAAAGCGCTGCCAGGGAGACAACCCGGAAGTTTTAGAGAGTCATTTATTTATGTTGAGTGCTTTCATATAGTTTAAAAACAAAAAGAATAAAGAGGGGAACCCAAAACTTTTTAAAAAGAAAAGTGAAAGTGAGATAGACGAGCATTGTGAAAGTGGTGGACGTCCGTGAACTTTGTTCATGCCCATGGAAACTTTGGGAATCTTAATTACAGAAAATTTTCAACAAAAATAATTATCCCCTTGTACAATTCCATTGTATTATAAAAATAATGTGCCAAGGTTTGCCTTTAGGATGTTTACAATGCTTGTTGGTTTGTAAGGTGCAGGACAGAAACTTTGGCTGTAGTGCACGATTTTTATTTTTTTACTGGAACGTCAGACGGTTATGAAACCATTTGCACTGTCTTTCTATACAAATTTTATTTTTTTCATAATTTTGGCAGAATTTTTCAAGTATCATAAGTATGGTGAATGTTCAGATTATTACAGACTGTTCTGTTTTAGACAGATTCTGTTTTTGATGCATAGTTTGCTTGTTTTTATGAAACTATCAATTTATATCAGTGGATTAAGCCATGGAAAAGTTATATTACAGTAGATACAATGCAAAAACAAAATATTAATTGTTTTGCAAGAGTACTTAGATTAGTGATTTGCTTTATTATACTAACGGATCTTACCGAGTTTTCTGTTGAAGTTTTGTGTGGATGAAGTGTTCGATGATCGAGAAGGTCTCGATGTGAGAATAAGGAAGAGAGGCAAGAGCTCAAGCTTGGGGATTCCCAAGGAACCCCAAGTAAATATTCAAGGAGACTCAAGCGTCTAAGCTTGGGGATGCCCCGTAAGGCATCCCCTCTTTCTTCAACAAATATCGGTATGTTTTCGGATTCGTTTCGTTCATGTGATATGTGCAAATCTTGGAGCGTCATTTGCCTTTAGTTTTCACTTTTATTTTATGCACCATGCTGGTATGAGATAGTCCTTGGTTGATTTATAGAATGCTCTTTGCACTTCACTTATATCTTTTGAGTATGGCTTTATAGAATGCTTCATGTGCTACACTTATATCATTTGAAGTTTGGATTGCCTGTTTCTCTTCACATAGAAAACCGCCATTTGTAGAATGCTCTTTTGCTTCACTTATATTTGTTAGAGCATGGGCATTAAACTCTCTTGCTTCACTTATATCTATTTAGAGAGATGACAGGAATTGGTCATTCACATGGTTAGTCATAAAATCCTACATAAAACTGGTAGATCACTGAATATGATATGTTTGATTCCTTGCAATAGTTTTGCGATATAAAGATGGTGATATTAGAGTCATGCTAGTGGGTAGTGGTGGATTGTAGAAATACTTGTGTTGAAGTTTGTGATTCCCGTAGCATGCCCGTATGGTGAACCGTTATGTGATGAAGTCGGAGCATGATTTATTTATTGATTGTCTTCCTTATGAGTGGCAGTCGGGGATGGGCGATGGTCTTTTCCTACCAATCTATCCCCTAGGAGCATGCGCGTAGTACTTTGTTTCAATGACTAATAGATTTTTTCAATAAGTATGTGAGTTCTTTATGACTAATGTTGAGTCCATGGATTTTACGCACTCTCACCCTTCCATCATTGCTAGCCTCTTCGGTACCGTGCATTGCCCTTTCTCACATCGAGAGTTGGTGCAAATTTCGCCGGTGCATCCAAACCCCGTGACATGATACGCTCTGTCACACATAAGCCTCCTTATATCTTCCTCAAAACAGCCACCATACCTACCTATTATGGCATTTCCATAGCCATTCCAAGATATATTGCCATGCAACTTCCGTCATCATCATATACATGACTTGAGCATCTATTGTCATATTGCTTTGCATGATCGTAAGATAGCTAGCATGATGTTTTCATGGATTGCTCGTTTTTTGGTGTCATTGCTACGCTAGATCATTGCACATCCCGGTACACCACCGGAGGCATTCATATAGAGTCATATCTTTGTTCTAGATATCGAGTTGTAATATTGAGTTCTAAGTAAATAAAAGTGTGATGATCATCATTATTAGAACATTGTGCCATGTGAGGTTATCAAAATAAAAGATGCCCAAGAAGCCCAAATAAAAAAGAGAGGCCAAAGAAGCCCACCAAAAAAAGAGAAAATAAAAAAATGAGAGAAACAGAGAGAAGGGGCAATGTTACTATCCTTTTACCACACTTGTGCTTCAGAGTAGCACCATGTTCTTCATATAGAGAGTCTCTTGAGTTATCACTTTCATATACTAGTGGGAATTTTCATTATAGAACTTGGCTTGTATATTCCAATGATGGGCTTCCTCAAATGCCCGAGGTCTTCATGAGCAAGCAAGTTGGATGCACACCCACTTAGTTTCAGTTTGAGCTTTCATATACTTATAGCTCTTAGTGCATCCGTTGCATGGCAATCCCTACTCCTTGCATTGACATCAATTGATGGGCATCCCCATAGCCCGTTGATTAGCCGCGTCGATGTGAGACTTTCTCCTTTTTTTCTTCTCCACACAACCTCCACCATCATATACTATTCCACCTATAGTGATATATCCATGGCTCACACTCATGTATTGCGTGAAAGTTGAAAATGTTTGAGAACGTCAAAAGTATGAAACAATTGCTTGGCTTGTCATCGGGGTTGTGCATGATGTGAATATTTTGTGTGGTGAAGATGGAGCATAGCCAGACCATATGATTTTGTAGGGATAACTTTCTTTGGCCATGTTATTTTGAAAAGACATGATTGCTTTATTAGTATGCTTCAAGTATTATTGTCTTAATGTCAAATGATAGACTATTGCCTTGAATCACTCGTGTCTTAATATTCATGCCATGATTAGATTACATGATCAAGATTATGCTAGGTAGCATTCCACATCAAAAATTATTTTCTTTATCATTTACCTACTCGAGGACGAGCAGGAATTAAGCTTGGGGATGCTGATACGTCTCCGTCGTATCTATAATTTTTGATTGTTCCATGCCAATATTATACAACTTCCATATACTTTTGGCAACTTTTTATACTATTTTTGGGACTAACATATTGATCCAGTGGCCAGTGTCAGTTCCTGTTTGTTACATGTTTTATGTTTCGCAGAAACCCCATATCAAACGGAATCCAAACGGAATAAAAACGGACGGAGGATATTTTTGGAAATTTGGAAAATATGGGAAGAAGAATCAACGCGAGACGGTGCCCAAGGTGGCCACGAGGCAGGGGGCGCGCCTGCCCCCCTCGTGGCCCCCCGGTAAGGCGGTTGCTGCTCTTCTTTGACCGCAAGAAAGCTAAGTTTTGGAGAAAAATCTGGGCGAAGGTTTCAATCCAATCGGAGTTACGGATCTCCATATATATACGAAACGGTGAAAGTACGGAAGAGAGGAACGCAGAAACAAAGAGAGACGGAGAGACAGATCCAATCTCAGAGGGGCTCTCGCCCCTCCCATGCCATGGAGGCCAAGGACCAGAGGGGAAACCCTTCTCCCATCTAGGGAGGAGGTCAAAGAAGAAGAAGAAGAAGAAGGGGGCCCCTCTCCCCCTCTCTTCCGGTGGCGCCGGAATGCTGCCGTGGCCACCATCATCATCACCGCGATCTTCACCAACACCTCCGCCATCTTCACCAACATCTCCATCACCTTCCCCCCTATCTACAGCGGTCCACTCTCCCGCAACCCGCTATACCCTCTACTTGAACATGGTGCTTTATGCTTCATATTATTATCCATTGATGTGTTGCCATCCTAGGGGCCTCAAAGAGGTGTTCCCGCGCCCCCGAGGGGCCACTGCCGGGGTTGAAGCATACTTGAGGGGGCGACCGTGGCCTCTCTTGGGCGGCGGTGAACCCGGCCCCTCCTTGGGGGCCTTCCCCTTTTCGGCGGCAGAGAACCTTCTCATCGCGCCAGGGATGCTGCGAGGAGACAAAGAAGAAGAAGGAAGAGCGGGCGGCGAGAAGATGGGGATGAGCAGGGGACTCTGCCCCTGCCCTCATTGATAACCAGAGGGAGGCCAACCGTCGGCCTCCATGATCCCTAGCAATGACGGCTTTTCTGCATGCAGCAGGCTGTCGTCAAGTCGAAAGGTTGCCGAGGCCGTGTGGGGAAGCGGAGATGCCCACGTCCCATCAAGCGCCACGCTCGATCGAGGCCGCAGGCGGTTGGGGCCTACGGCGCTCCATACTTGCCCTCTGGCTTCGCCTCGAAGCCAAGTCCGAGCATGCCTTGGGCCCCGGGACTACTATCGGTGTTCCGGGAACCGGGGTACCTAGACTTGCCTGCCTGTGGGCCGTCGCATGGCTCCATCTGCGGCCTGGTATGGCTCGTCTTCAACACCAACAACACAAGACCCTCGGGAGGGGCCAAGCCTCGCGAGGCAGATGACGTCAAGACATCCAGAAGGAGCGGCCTCCTCAGAGGCCATTGAATTAACTGTTGATGCGAAAGAACCATGTGAATCAGGGAATAACTCTGATTTGGATCAAATAAGTTTGAAAATAATTGTGCCAATGTTTAATCATTTTGATATTGACCTCCAATCTTGATGATGATTCTGTGTCGAATAACTTGTTGCATGTTTGCTTATTTAAGCATGTTGTAGCATGTAATTTTGAAACCATTAAAGTGTATTCACCAAAGTTGGGATGGTTTAAGGATAAACATTGTTATTCTTCTCATCTGAATAAGAGCTTCACTTATATGTGCAAACTGAGTTGCAATATTTTAATGCCTTTGACTTCTTGTGATAATATATTGGCTTCATATTTTACGACTTTTGAAGGGTGCTCTTGTATAAATATGTCACATGTGCCATTACTGAGATCAGTAAAAATGGATGACATATACATATACAACGTGTACACCTTGTCTCTTTTGATAGCCATATTTCAGATTAAGCAACGCTGAGGACGGCTTTGTTTTCAAGAAGGGGAGGATGATGAGGACATGGAGGTCAAAGTTACACCCATAGCCCCTACCACTATACCTATTGGATCGATTAGTATATATCGCGCATGCTAGTTATATTATCAGGTACTTTCATTTCTTGGTAATGTTTCTGAAGTTCATGAGAATATGATGCTGCCTAACTTCGATAGATTTTTGTTGCTTACAGTTGAAGGGCATAGCATGGACAAGAAGGATGAACATTGGAGCGTTATCAAGCATGATGACGAAGGCGCGTGCGAAGAGAACAAGACGGAGTTTGTAGTGGAAATTTCCGCACTTTGAAGCCACCATGATGACATACAAGAAGATGGACGAAATATACAAGATGGCATTTTATAAATTCTGTCCATAGCTTATTATTGGTGCTGCGCCACCTTATTTTTGGGCCAGGCCCATGTAATTTCGAAATACTACTTCATATGCTGCTTTTAGAGTCCATATTGTAGCGGAAACAAACGGGAGGTATTTTAGTCCCACCTTGCCAAGGGTGGACGAAATCCCCTCTCTTTTCCACTATAAATATAGCCCTTAAGGCATCATTTAGACTTGGGTTTTATTTAGTTAAGAGTTAGCAATTGCTGCAACTTCGTGTACTTCGTTTGTGTCCAACGACTAGACCAAGACCGCTTATGAAACCCCACTTGTATCAATACTTCATCCATACTCGTAATATTCAGATTGCTTAATCATATTCTTGCTTGTTCTTAGATTGTGTGCAGGAATAGACGTTCGTGGTCAGGTTGATCGTGGTCCGGCGTGGTCAATAACCTCTCGGAGTTGGTTTAGCGATTGCTAAGGCTCAACGTCATGCACGTTTATAGTCAGATCGTCAAAGTCGTCTCCACCCAATCGACAGCTATCATCTCATCGGAAGATCGGGACTCTCGCCTCTATCACACGGGTATCACAACATGACATCAAAATAACAAGCATAGCATAGTGGCGCAAGCGCCATGGTTCATTACACGCCCCAGCGGGGCCCTCTACTTTTTTGCAGGAGAAAGGAAAGGTTAAACAAAAGACGGCTGCATGGCTGCAGCAGCTCCTGAGGCCAGACTCCAGCAACTCCCGAGCTCAGTCCGAGTCTTCCTCCTGCTTCACCGGGGCACGGCAACGAGACGGCTCCTCGCCTTCCCCGATCCAAGCTCGGTGGCGTGGTGGTTCGTCGTAGCCGCAACTACTGGTGCCCTCACCAGAGGAGGAGCCGCCACTGCCGGAGGTAGCGCACCCGTTGCCAAGGGCAAGCTCACCCTCGTCGTTGTCGCGGCCTCGCCAAGGGCAAGCTCATCGTCGCCACCGCCATCCTCCGAGCCGCACCCCGCACGATGACCGTCCTCCCCGAACACCCTCACATAGAGGGTCGCAAGGCCGTCGTACCTGAAATGGAGGGTGCACCTCCCGCTCAGGCCCCGCACGCGGGCAAACGCCTGCCAACCGCGGGTAAAGGACACGCTGCCCGCATCGGTGACTTCGACCCCAGCCCACGAGGCCCTGTTGCAGCAGCCGTTAGCCTGCAGCCAGAGGCCATCAAGCCCCGCGGTCGGTAGCTCACCCGGGATGAAGCGCGGGAGCGGGAGCTAGGTGCCAGTGGGCCTCTCCGACCACATGACAAACTCCGGGAATGCATTCGCCGAGTGGAAGCGCAACCGAGGAGGCCGGGTGACCACGGCGTGCCTCCCCTCATTGTAGGGGCTGCCCCGTCCTAGGCGGCTCCCGCTGCGCGAGGAAGCGCCGCCACGGCTGCGCGAGGAAGCGGGCCTCAAAGAGGTGTTCCCGCGCCCCCGAGGGGCCGCTGCCGGGGTTAAGCATACTTGAGGGGGCGACCGCGGCCTCTCTTGGGTGGCGGTGAACCCGGCCCCTCCTTGGGGGCCTTCCCCTTTTCGGCGGTAGAGAACCTTCTCATCGCGCCATGGATGCTGCGGGGAGACAAAGAAGAAGAAGGAAGAGCGGGCGCCGAGAACATGGAGATGAGCAGGGGACTCTTGTAACGCCCACGATGCGGCTATCTCTCTCACGTGTCGAGGCACGACTT
The DNA here is from genome assembly GCF_018294505.1 of Triticum aestivum. Lineage (NCBI taxonomy): Eukaryota > Viridiplantae > Streptophyta > Magnoliopsida > Poales > Poaceae > Triticum > Triticum aestivum. The sequence continues at coordinate 256,103,141 of NC_057805.1, forward strand.
AGAGGCATAACCGCATTGTAGGTTTTTCGCAAGAAGGGTCATCTTCACACAATCCCATGTAATGAACAAGAATGGGATAAAGAGAGTTGGCTTACAATTGCCACTTCACACAATACATAAATAAATTCATACATCATCCAAAATACACACATAGACCGACTACGGTCAAATCCAAATGAAAAGAAGATAACCCCAAATGCTAGATCCCCGATCGTCCCAACTGGGCTCCACTACTGATCATCGGGAAACGAAACATAGTAATGACCAAGTTCCTCCTCTAACTCTGTGACACCCGGATAATTAAGCTACAGTAATCCCACGTTAACGATGCCATGTCACCCCGTTTACTGTTGCTAATCTCGAGTTAGTTCAGAACCGATCCAAATTCATATTTGGATTAAAGTCGAAACAATTAAAGTTTTCAAAAGTCAAAACTAAATTGTTCCTAATGTGTCAAATAATCCATAATAAATCTAGGTGAAGAAATCGACTTTTAATAAAATACTTAAATGCACTAAATAAACTAAAACAACGATAAAACAATTATTTAAATACCATTTGTAATTAATAAAATGTCAAACTAATTTATTGAGGACTGGACTTGTTGAGTATGGACTAAGTTGAAATGCTAATTTATATACAAAGTATACATTTTACTAAACTAAAATAATAGGATACAAAACTATAATAGAAAAAGTAAAATAAATAAAAAGTAAAAACAAAACGAGAGAAAGCCCCCCCCCTGCTGGACCGCAGCCCAACCGGCCATCGGGCCAACCAGGCCGGCCCCCCACTCCCCTATAACCCTCCCCCGAAACCCTAACCGCTACCCCTCTCCTCCCACTCTCCCCTCGTTTCCCCTTTTTTCTCGATCTGGATCGGGGGCGCGATCCGCCCGACCCCATCGCCTCGTCGCCGCGCCGACGCCGTCTGGAGCCCGCGCTGCCGCCTGGATCTCGTCGGAGCCTCCCCACCGGACCTCGTCGTCTCCTCCCCGAGCCCCACTGCCCTGTCCCTACGCCCAGCGGTGAGGCCCCCGGCCTCTTCCCCTCTGCCCTCCGCGCCTCGTGCGAGGCCGCCTCCTGCTTTCCCTCGACGCGCTCACCGCAGCCCCCGCACCGGCCCTCACCTCTACCGCCCCTGTGCGTCGCCCGCCGCCCGCGTCGACTGCGCGCGCGTGATGGCGCTCCCGCCTTTGCTCGCCCCTCCTAGTGAACGCGCCCGCCACCCCCGTGCTCGGCTACGCCGCCCGCTGGCGGCCGCGCCCTGTCGTCCTCGCCACACGCGCTACGAGGCCGAGCCCTGGCGCTTCTCCACTCAACGCCGGCGCCTCTGCTGCCCACCTCCGACAACCCCACGGTCATCCTCCGGAGCGCCTCGTCGCGTTGCGTCTGCCGAGCCCACTCATGGATCTAGCCGTCGCCGGAGATGGCCGGCCGGCGAGCACCTCCGCTCTCTGTTCACATCGCTGGTGTACCACCGCGTGCCGGTTTATACCAACCTCCTAACCACGTAATTAGATAGGAAGCTATACTAAAACTGTTTAGTTGAATAAACTGGAAATTTCATGTGGACCTTTTCTTTAAAAATATCTATTTTAAATTATCTAAGTCATGATATGTGGCCCCCACCTAATCTGTTGAATTAATTAACAATTAATTTACACTGTTCTATGACAGCTGGGTCCCAACCAGCCAGTTTTGATCCCAGATCAAGCAGTCAATATGTGACCGCTAACTGGACTGCTGACTCAGCCCCTGGACCACTGTCAGCCTTTGGCTGAACTGGGCAGTCTTGACTCAAGTTCAACTAGCCCCACCTGTCAGCCTCATCTAGCACTCTTTGGTACACTTCTGTGTACCATCGCATTTAATTCTTAAATGAATTTCGAATTAAATTAAATCCAGGAAATCTAGAAAATGATTAAATCTTATAAATTAATATAAAATAATCCGTAGCTCGGATGAAAATACTTTGTACATGAAAGTTGCTCAGAACGACGAGACGAATCCGGATACGCAGCCCATTCGTCCGCCACACATACCTAGCATAGCAAACACGCAACTTTCCCCCTCCGGTTCATCTGTTCGAAAACGCGAAACGTCGGGGATACTTTCCCGGATGTTTCCCCCCTTCGTCGGTATCACCTACTACCGCGTTAGGGCTCACCTAGCACCGTGTATTGCCATGTTACGCTTTGTGATGCTTTGATTGCTTTGTTATTTATTGTGTTCCCCCTCCGTTACTTCTTTCCGGTAGACCCCGAGACTGCCGGCGACCCCAGTTCGACTACGGAGTTGACGACCCTTCCTTGCCAAAGCAACCAGGCAAGCCCCCCCTTGATCACCAGATATCACCTATTCTTCTCTATACTGCTTGCATTAGAGTAGTGTAGCATGTTACTGCTTTCGGTTAATCCTATTCTGTTGCATAGCCTGTCATTGTTGCTACAGTTGTTACCCTTACCTGCTATCCTACTGCTTAGTATAGGATGCTAGTGTTCCATCAGTGGCCCTACACTCTTGTCCGTCTGCCATGCTATACTACTGGGCCGTGATCACTTCGGGAGGTGATCACGGGTATATACTATATACTTTATATACATGACACATGTGGTGACTAAAGTCGGGTCGGCTCGTTGAGTACCCGCAAGTGATTCTGATGAGGGGGCTGAAAGGACAGGTGGCTCCATCCCGGTAGAGGTGGGCCTGGGTTCCTGACGGCCCCCGACTGTTACTTTATGGCGGAGCGACAGGGCAGGTTGAGACCACCTAGGAGAGAGGTGGGCCTGGCCCTGGTCGGCGTCGCGGATACTTAACACGCTTAACGAGATCTTGGTATTTGATCTGAGTCTGGCCATTTGGTCTATACGCACTAACCAACTACGCGGGAACAGTTATGGGCACTCGACGTCGTGGTATCAGCCGAAGCCTTCGTGACGTCAGCGACTGAGTGGCGCGCGCCGGATTGGACTGGAACCGCCTGATAGGGCTAGGTCTGCTTCCGGCCGCGTACGCAACGTGCAGGTGTGCAATGGGCGATGGGCCCAGACCCCTGCGCGCATAGGATTTAGACCGGCGTGCTGACCTCTCTGTTGAGCCTAGGTGGGGCTGCGACGTGTTGATCTTCCGAGGCCGGGCATGACCCAGAAAAGTGTGTCCGGCCAAATGGGATCGAGCGTGTTGGGTTATGTGGTGCACCCCTGCAGGGAAGTTTATCTATTCGAATAGCCGTGTCCCTCGGTAAAAGGACGACCCGGAGTTGTACCTTGACCTTATGACAACTAGAACTGATACTTAATAAAACACACCCTTCCAAGTGCCAGATACAACCCGGTGATCGCTCTCTAACAGGGCGACGAGGAGGGGATCGCCGGGTAGGATTATGCTATGCGATGCTACTTGGAGGACTTCAATCTACTCTCTTCTACATGCTGCAAGATGGAGGCTGCCAGAAGCGTAGTCTTCGACAGGATTAGCTATCCCCCTCTTATTCTGGCATTCTGCAGTTCAGTCCACCGATATGGCCCTTTACACATATACCCATGCATATGTAGTGTAGCTCCTTGCTTGCGAGTACTTTGGATGAGTACTCACGGTTGCTTTTCTCCCTCTTTTCCCCCTTTCCATTCTACCTGGTTGTCGCAACCAGATGCTGGAGTCCAGGAGCTAGAGATCCTGAGGATGATTCTACATGGAGTTCGGCTTCGAGGAGTAGTTAGGAGGTCCCAGGCAGGAGGCCTTGCCTTTTCGATCGTTGCTACTTTTGTGCTAGCCTTCTTAAGGCATACTTGTTTAACTTATGTCTGTACTCAGATATTGTTGCTTCCGCTGACTCGTCTATGATCGAGCACTTGTATTCGAGCCCTCGAGGCCCCTGGCTTGTATTATGATGCTTGTATGACTTATTTATGTTTTAGAGTTGTGTTGTGATATCTTCCCGTGAGTCCCTGATCTTGATCGTACACATTTGCGTGCATGATTAGTGTACGGTCAAATACGGGGGCGTCACAAGTTGGTATCAGAGCCAACTGCCTGTAGGAATCCCCCTTTCCAACTCCTTGGCCGAAGTCGAGTCTAGACATTGCAAAAACTTTTACTAACATGGCTGTGTGTCTTACGGGCCCACGTCGCCATTGGGTGGTATTAGGATCTTTTACTCCTTGTCTATACTCTGGGACTCTGATCTCTCTTCTATTCGGGTTAATTGAATTTTGCTAAATCTGACATTAGGATCTCGTTGTCACTTTCACCCGGAGAGCCCCTTATTACTGATGATCGTCTGCTGCACGTGAAGACCCTGAAGACACTCTCCGCTGTTAACCCGAGAACTTGTGTTCATCGCTTTTGCAATTCCCTTCCATCGATAAACTCCTATGGATAACCACGTATACTCGCCATTCATACAATGTTTCCCAGTTGATCTTGTTATTACAAGATACCCCGAAATTCTCTCTGTTGTTCCGAGAATCCTTTGAGCTTACTGCCTTGCTGTTCCTTGTCACCTGAATACCCCTACGGATAATTCTCGCACTTACCGAGTATCCGCTCGTCCCCAGTTGATTCAAGTAATTCACAAAAGTATTTGAAATACTATTTGAACTTCCGAAAATCCTGAGCAGCCTATTGCTCTTGAAATTCTTGCTTGCTTGCATTATGGTTAATCCCATAAGTCTCGTAATCTTATTGTCGTTCCTTGTCATTATCATTTTGAGTCTGTTGAGTCAAAATATTGCGAATGCTCACAATCCTCAATCAAATCCTAGAATTCTTCCTTCTGGCTCAAACGTCATTTTAAACATGAGCTGGTATCGACCAATCGAATTGCCATCGATTGTACCCCTAAGGCTATTGAACTTATCCATCCTTGATCAGAGCGTCTGTTTCTGATCCTTCGCTTTGTAAATCATAATTCCTTTGCAATTGAGCTCTAAGTTACTTAGTTGTTTCTATAATCCAAGGTCTTTGCATTAATTCTACCTCTGGTTGTGTGTTGATACTCACATCAGATCCTTTATGGACCATCAGAACCTTGTTGGATTTTATCCGACAACGTCCTTCATATTCAATCACTTTGGAAGTTCTTTCCCTGATACATAATGCCTTTAGTAAATTGTATCCTCTCGTTTTGTCGCCCATGCTCTACTATCGAGCTTGAGTTATTTACCCTGAAGCTTGTGGTATATGTTCCACGATGCCCCGATGGGTTGAACCTATGCCTTCCTTAATATGTGTGAACTCGAAAGTTTCATGAGTCATACTCTTCTGGTATTTTGCCAGATAAAAATTTTCAACACTGCAACTTCATCAAATGCGAGAAGTGAATGAAAGGGTATGCATTGGAGAAGTGGGAGTCGACCTTGAACTTTGTGTTCATGCCCATGGACACGATGTAGATCCTATCATAGAACGCTTCTTGTAATAATAACTATTTCCTTGATATGATATCGTCTAGTATCTGTGTATTGATCCTTTTGCAATCGTGGTTCCGACCATGTTCTCCTTTAAATACCATTTCTCGTGCAAGTTTAAGCACTTGTCCTCTGCAGAGCAATACCCCCCGTCCAACCTCTACTTTGGTCTGTCGTCGAGTATTACCCCCTGGTATCTCGAGAATGCCAAGGAACTACTTAACTTCTTATGAGTTCTTCATCAACTAATATTCTTGCCGATTCCATTTTTCCAACGGGTTCTGAGTTGTTAGAACCCCTCAAAGACACCGATAAGTGAATCAATTCCGCACTCCGATTCAATAACTCTAAGTAATTTTTGTGGCTTACGAGTTTAATAATCCTTCAAGTCATTCCTAGCCTGCTCGGCTATGTCATTATCGTGCCGATTTTAACTGTGCTACCTGGACCTTCCCAGCGCACAAATTTCGACAGTGAGCTAATCTTGCGTCGATCTTCCTCGTCATATCACTTCTCCTTGAACAGCAAACTTGATTTCGAGTTTGTGTCCTACCCGTGGTTCCAATAACCTTTCGCTTTCATCATTCCTTTGACTTGATGTCATCGTCGATCAATTACATCTTCTTGAAAACCTCTCGACAAATTTGTCGTGATCATTGTCAACAATTTGACTTCTTCCAAGTTGTGTGTCGAAATTCAGGATGAGAAATACCATCCTTGCCCCTCGATGAATTGTGTTATCATCGACAACATTCTTGCCTCCCCTCAACACAAACTTGTTCATATTTTGTGTTGTATCTTGATTTCCCTGCTATCCAACCTATGTTATGTTCTACCGTGGAGTATTACCATCTTTGATGTCAAGAATGTCGTGAGCATTACTCCACCTCTTAAGAATTCTTGGTACAGTGATACTTCTCACCATCACCATTCTTTCTTGGTCCCCGTGTTGTTTCTAAACGAAATACCGACAAATGGTCTGTGATGTGTAAATTCTAAACTTCTAGCAACCCTATTGCTTTGAAGTTATTGGTCTATAGTTTCATTCTACGTCTATGGCTTAATGAATCATCATTCGAACATTGATCGTGCTACCTAGCCCATATTTCGGGTGCACATTTCAACCAATGTTTAACTGTGTATGTTTTCCTCGAGCATACATCATTAAGTCATTCGATCTAGCTAATGTTATCTCCTTGTTCACATAGTTGTGGAAATCCATCTTTTGGAAATCTCAATGGAATGTCGCTGAGTCCATCAGCCACCTCCTAACCCTCTCCTTGGTTTAATGATGAACTCTTGTTTCGGAACTTGCTTTCATAGTTCATTTCCCGAGAATCTTACAATGTCATCCCATCAATTTGTGTTGCACTTTTCTTCTCAGACATCCTGAGTCTGAGGTATCCTGACACCAATCAGATCTGAATCTCGGTCAGATATGATGGTTGGAACATATTTCCAAGAGTTATAACACTGGTCTATTATGACCCAGTAAGGTGATGATACCCAGCACACCTGGCGGGAGGACCTATTGTTATAAGTTTTCCTTTTTAGCAAGGTTAGCTATTCTTCCATGAGGAAATTGTAAGACTTATTCTATAAGTTGTTCCTGATGGATCCTTTTTGTTTCCAAATTCTGATCTTCACCTGTTGACCATGTCAATGCTATCTCGAAGCATGTCTATGGTACTCCGATTTTCAACAGGAACATTTGAAGCCCAAAGCTAATTGTTTCCTGCTCAATTATCCAAACACCGTTGTATGGGTAATGTCATGAAATTTCTCTCCCCTACCTAAAGAGTTTTCTACATTATATCCTGTCATGGATATCATGCTCAGCTTGTCCTTGGGAAGGATATACCCTTGAAATATGTGTTTAAACCCATTTTCCTTTCCATTGTTCTGTTTAATCTGATGATCAACCTTTTCCTTTCCATTATTTATTTAATCTTTCTTGTGATCTATATGAGCTAGGCAGTAATAATTCACTGCTTATGTAAACACCTCGGTGTACTACTCTGTCAATAAGACCCTGTTACTATTGTTGATGACATTCCGGTAGCCACCGATGGACGAGAACCTTGCCTATTGGTCCGCCTCGTTCAACGAGCAGGAAAATGGTTCTCTTCGTCCCTCGCCCTTGGTACCGATGATGTTGCTGACATATAACTGACAGGCTACCCTCTGACATGCCTTGCTATCATGATCGTGCAAGAAGTCACCGCCCTTCCTACTTTAACCACATGGTGGGCCCATAACCCACAGTTTCACAGGATCAAAACCTGACTCTCCTGTGCACCCTCTGTTCCCAAACTTATTCATCGCGCGTGGCCTCGTATGTAATTCACGGACCACCGTCCTACTAATCTATTCTGGTATCAGACGCAATACTTACTCTCGCTGCTTGAACCCCGTTCACACTTTGTTTCAGGCATCGAACAATTCACCCGTTCGAAACTTCTCATGGTACCTACTTACCTTACTCTCGATAATGTCTTAAGTTTCAATTCGAGGGTTACCTCCCGCCGCTTTCCCTGATGTTATCTACTAGATAAGCAAACATTGTAGCAGCCCGTTTTTCTGTAATGCCCCCTTATCCTTCCATAAGTACGATGGAGTTCCCGAAGAAAGGACGACGACTTCATCATGATGCATTGGAATAAAGAATTGAAGACATCAACCAAAGGATTAACTTCTTCGAGAAGATCCGTTAGAATATCGTAACCAGAACTTTCCCCCTTACTCCCCTCTTAAATCTCGGGATGATATTTCTTGTAGTGGAGGAGAATTGTGACGCCCGGATAATTAAGCTACAGTAATCCCACGTTAACGATGCCATGTCACCCCGTTTACTGTTGCTAATCTCGCGTTAGTTCAGAACCGATCCAAATTCATATTTGGATTAAAGTCGCAACAATTAATGTTTTCAAAAGTCAAAACTAAATTGTTCCTAATGTGTCAAATAATCCATAATAAATCTAGGTGAAGAAATCGACTTTTAATAAAATACTTAAATGCACTAAATAAACAAAAAACAGCGATAAAACAATTATCTAAAATGCTTTTTAAAATAATAAGCAAATGCAAAATACTTTATTTAAAGTGCCGAAATATTTGGGGCTGTGACCTATTTAATAACACCAAATCAGTTGTCGCTTTTAAATTTTATAGAACTAAAATAAAAGGAAACAGAAAAGTAATAGAATAAAAAAAAAGAGAAAACAGAACATAAAAAAAAAAACCCCCGCTGGGCCTAGGCCCAGCTGGCCGTCGGGCAAACCAGGCCGGCCCAGGCCGGCCCCCACTCCCCTATAACCTCCCTCGAAACCCTAACCGCTACCCCTCTCCTCCCACTCTCCCCTCATTTCCCCTTTTTTTCTCATTCTGGATCGGGGGCGCGATCCGCCCCAACCCCATCGCCTCGTCGCCGCGCCGACGCCGTCCGGAGCCCGCGGCGCCGCCTGGATCTCGCCGGAGCCTCCCCACCGGACCTCGTCGTCTCCTCCCCGAGCCCCACTGCCCTGTCCCTACGCCCAGCGGTGAGGCCCCCGGCCTCTTCCCCTCTGCCCTCCGCGCCTCGCGCGAGGCCGCCTCCTGCTTTCCCTCGACGCGCTCACCGCAGCCCCCGCGCCGGCCCTCGCCTCTGTCGCCCCTGTGCGTCGCCCGCCGCCCGCGTCAACTGCGCGCGCGCGATGGCGCTCCCGCCTTTGCTCGCCCCTCCTCGTGAACGCGCCCGCCACCCCGTGCTCGGCTACGCCGCCCGCTGACGGCCGCGCCCTGCCGTCCTCGCCACACGCGCTGCGAGGCCGAGCCCTGGCGCTTCTCCACTCAACGCCGGCGCCTCTGCAGCCCACCTCTGACAACCCCACGGCCATCCTCCGGAGCGCCTCGTCGCGTTGCGTCTGCCGAGCCCCCTCACGGATCCAGCCGTCGCCGGAGATGGCCGGCCGACGAGCACCTCCCTCTCTCCCCGACCTCGTCGCCCGCTTCCCCTCCGCTTCGCCCAGCCGAGCCCGCGGCCACCCCCCTCCGTCGACGCTCCGTCTCCGGCCGCTGCGGCCTGGGTCTCCCCTGACCAGCGCCGTGGCCGCCGACGCCCTACTGCGCTGGGTCGTGGCCTCCGCCCGTTAGCGGGCGCCCGCAACGCCCACGCACCCGTAGCGCCCGCACCCGCTGGACCAAACCCGCATAGGCCTCTGGGCCACTGCCAAGTGGGGCCCACTGCCCAGAACGTTTTTAATAAAAAAAGAGTTAAAAAATATAATACCAATAATAAAAATATTAATTAATTAAACAATTAATTAACTAAATTAATCATAATTAGTATAACCTAATCACTAGTTAACTTAATTAAACCCTATTTAGCCTAATCTGTCAATGACATGGGGGCCCCACCCCCTGTTGACCAGTCAAACATTGACTGGTCAACTGGGTCCCCCTGGCCCACATGTCAGCCCCTTTGTAAACTGCTGTGTACACAGGGCTGGGTACATTTAGTAGTTTCTCTTTTATTTTCGAATTAAAATAAATCCTGGAAATTTAGAAAGTTATTTAAACTTATAAAAATCATATAAAATAAACCGTAGCTCAGATGAAAATACTTTCTACATGAAAGTTGCTCAGAACGACGAGCCGAATCCGAATACGCAGTCCGTTCGTCCGCCAGACGTCCCTAGCATAGCAAACTTGCAACTTTCCCCCTCCGTTTCATCTGTCCGAAAAATGCAAACTTCGGGAAAACTTTCCCGGATGTTTCCCCCTTTGCCGATATCACCTACTACCACGTTAGGGCACACCTAGCACCGCGTATTGTCATGTTACGCTTTGTGTTGTTTTGATTGCTCTGTTATTTATTGTGTTCCCCCTCCGTTACTTCTTTCCGGTAGACCCTGAGACTACCGGCGACCCCCAGTTCGACTACGGAGTTGACGACCCTACTTGCCAGAGCAACCAGGCAAGCCCCCCTGCTCACCAGATATCGCCTATTCTTCTCTATACTGCTTGCATTAGAGTAGTGTAGCATGTTACTGCTTTCCGATATCCTATCCTGATGCATAGCCTATCTTTGCTACTACTATTGTTACCTTTACCTGCAATCCTACATGCTTAGTATAGGATGCTAGTGTTCCATCAGTGGCCCTACACTCTTGTCCGTCTGCCATGCTATACTACTGGGCCGTGATCACTTTGGGAGGTGATCACGGGTATATACTATATACATTATATACATGACACATGTGGTGACTAAAGTCGGGTCGGCTCGAGGAGTACCCGCAAGTGATTCTGATGAGGGGGCTGAAAGGACAGGTGGCTCCACCCCGGTAGAGGTGGGCCTGGGTTCCTGACGGCCCCCGACTGTTACTTTGTGGCAGAGTGACAGGGCAGGTTGAGACCACCTAGGAGAGAGGTGGGCCTGGCCCTGGTCGGCGTTCGCAGATACTTAACACGCTTAACGAGTTCTTGGTATTTGATCTGAGTCTGGCCATTTGGTCTATACGCACTAACCATCTACGCGGGAGTAGTTATGGGTATCCCGGCGTCGTGGTATCAGCCGAAGCTCTTCTTGACGTCAGCGACTGAGTGGCGCGCGCCGGATTGGACGTAAGCCGCGCTTGTATAGGGGCTAGGTCTGCTTCCGGCCGCGTATGCAACGTGCAGGTGTGCATAGGGCGATGGGCCCAGACCCCTGCGCGCATAGGGTTAGACCGGCGTGCTGACCTCTCTGTTGAGCCTAGGTGGGGCTGCGACGTGTTGATCTTACGAGGCCGGGCATGACCCAGAAAAGTGTGTCCGGCCAAATGGGATCGAGCGTGTTGGGTTATGTGGTGCACCCCTGCAGGGAAGTTTATCTATTCGAATAGCCGTGTCCCTCGGTAAAAGGACGACCCGGAGTTGTACCTTGACCTTATGACAACTAGAACTGGATACTTAATAAAACACACCCTTCCAAGTGCCAGATACAACCCGGTGATCGCTCTCTAACAGGGCGACGAGGAGGGGATCGCCGGGTAGGATTATGCTATGCGATGCTACTTGGAGGACTTCAATCTACTCTCTCTACATGCTGCAAGATGGAGGTGGCCAGAAGCCGTAGTCTTCGCCAGGACTAGCTATCCCCCTTATTCTGGCATTTTGCAGTTCAGTCCACTGATATGGCCCTTTACACATATACCCATGCATATGTAGTGTAGCTCCTTGCTTGCGAGTACTTTGGATGAGTACTCATGGTTGCTTTTTTCCCTCTTTTCCCCCTTTCTATACCTGATTGTCGCAACCAGATGCTGGAGTCCAGGAGCTAGAGATCCCGAGGATGATTCTACATGGAGTTCGACTTCGAGGAGTAGTTAGGAGGTCCCAGGCAGGAGGCCTTGCCTTTTCGACCGTTGCTACTTTTGTGCTAGCCTTCTTAACACAAACTTGTTTAACTTATGTCTGTACTCAGATATTGTTGCTTCCGCTGACTCGCCTATGATCGAGCACTTGTATTCGAGCCCCTCGAGGCCCCTGGCTTGTATTATGATGCTTGTATGACTTATTTATGTATTAGAGTTGTGTTGTGATATCTTCCCGTGAGTCCCTGATCTTGATCGTACACATTTGCGTGCATGATTAGTGTACGGTCAAATAAGGGGGCGTCACAAACTCCCACTTGAGCTCGGTTGCATCACCTGCACTGGTATCGTCGGCACCTGCAACTGTTTTGGTAGAATCTGTGAGTCATGAGGACTCAGCAATCATACACCCGCGAGATCAAGACTATTTAAGCTTATAAGGAGGATGGGGTAATGAGGTGGAGCTGCAGCAAGCACTAAGTATATATGGTGGCTAACATACCCAAATAAGAGTGAGAAGAGGAGCAACGCAACGGTCGCGAAGCTAGAAATGATCAGGAAGTGATCCTGACACTGCTTACGCTCATACATAACCCAAACCGTGTTCACTTCCCGGACTCCGCCGAAAAGAGACCATCACGGCTACACACGCGGTTGATGTATTTTAATTAAGTCAAGTGTCAAGTTCTCTACAACCGAACATTAACAAATTCCCATCTGCCACATAACCGCGAGCACGGCTTTCGAAAGATAATACCCTGTAGGGGTGTCCCAACTTAGCCCATTATAAGCTCTCACGGTCAACGAAGGATGTTCCTTCTCCCGGGAAGACCCGATCAGTCTCGGAATCCCGGTTCACAAGACATTTCGACAATGGTAAAACAAGACCAGCAAAGCCGCCCGAATGTGCTGACAAATCCTGATAGGAGCTGCACATATCTCGTTCTTAGGGCACACCGGATGAACACTACGTACAACTAAAACCAGACCTCAAGTTTCCCCGCGGTGGCGCTGCAAGTGGCTCTAGTTTGGACCAGCACTCAGAGGAGCACTGGCCCGGGGGGTTAAATAAGATGACCCTCGGGCTCGCGAAAACTCAAGGGAAAAAGGCTTAGGTAGGCAAATGTAAAACCAAGGTTGGGCCTTGCTGGAGGAGTTTTATTCAAGGAGAACTGTCAAGGGGGTCCCATAAATCACCCAACCGCGTAAGGAACGCAAAATCAAGGAACATAACACCGGTATGACGGAAACTAGGGCGGCAAGAGTGGAACAAAACACCATGCATAAGGCCGAGCCTTCCACCCTTTACCAAATATATAGATGCATTAATTAAATAAGAGATATTGTGATATGCCAAAATATCCATGTTTCAACATGGAACTAACTACAACTTCACCTGCAACTAGCAACGCTATAACAAGGGCTGAGCAAAAGCGGTAACTTAGCCAAACAACGGTTTGCTAGGAAAGGATGATTAGTGGCTTGACATGGCAACATGGGAGGCATGATATAGCAAGTGGTAGGTAGCGCAGCATAGCAATAGAACGAACAACTAGCAAGCAAAGATAGAAGTGATTTCAAGGGTATGGTCATCTTGCCTGCAAGGTTCTCAGAGTTGTCGAAAGCTTGATCCTCGTAAGCGTTCTCAACAGGTTCCTCATAAGCGTTCTCATCTCCCGGCTCTACCAAAAGCAAGAACACAAGCAAAGGACCAACAATCAATCACGGGAAATGCACAAGCAACATGATGCAATACATGGCATGATATGCGAGATGTGATATGCAATGCATATGCGTGCTCTGGAAGGGAAAAGTTGAACAAGGCATCAACTTGTCAAACCAAGTATGCCGCTGGAAAGATGAAATGATTTTGGTTGAAATCGATATAAGGATCACTGGAATCGGATGCACGGTTTGCAAATGACAAGCAAAACAAGGATGGCACAATTTTGCGATTAACAGCACGATGCTACTTAGTATGCAACAAGAAGCTAAGCTACTGCACTCCAACATAACAACAAAGCATATTACAGTGATGTACTCAAGATGCTTGACAAAACATGAACACTGAGTTACGGCTAAATCACAAAAGAGAAGGTTCAAACAAGCATGGCAGAAGTCCAAAAGATATCAGCTTCACAGACTTGGTGAAAATACTGAACATGGCATAAACAGCATCGGGAAGCCATGTTTAGAGCAAGCAATCAACACGCTACAGGAACTTATCATAGCACAACAAGGCATGTCATGAATCTACTAAATGCATAGAACAAAAGTCCCTTACTGACCATGAGCCAAAAAGGATCAGAAGATATGATGGCACCCATGTAAACATAGCAAGTTTTATTAACAGTTTCAGACTTGGCAGGAAACAGAGCATGGTATAACCAGAATTATGAAGGCATCTTTGTGAGCTCGATTCACTCATCACAAAGCATTGCATGACAAAACAAGCATACCAACAGCAAGATGGCATGTTCATGAAGCTAACCATGGCAAGAACAAGTCCATAGCATGCATGGATCACTAGCAACAACCATGGCAAATTTGATTAACATGTTAACATTCTGCCAGGAACATTTTATAGCAAACGTAGACCAAGATTGAGACATGCTAGGGCACTCCATAATTTCAAACAGGGGCATGGATGGATAGAGCATATCTATATGTCCAAAACATCCCTACTGAACATACTCAAAAGAAGTATGGATGTCACTGTAGCAACATGGATACATGGCATCACAATAACAGCAGGAAAAGAACTTAGCAAAATCCTAAGTCCCTGAAAACAGAAACATCACGAAGCCTAGTTTGCATGCTTGTGCTAGTCACCACATAGATCACAAAAATACATGGAAAGCACCTCTGTAAAGAAGGCATGACATAGTTCAAAACACATGTAGAGCTCATGCTCATAAGATGCACACATCAAATGCAAAAAATGACAAATCATCGTATTCTTATAAGTAACAGCAGTAAATAACATATAGCACTCTTGCAACGATGATTTAGGCATCAAGATGAACTCAAACAAACATGGCACAATGGAACAAAATGAATATAATCTCCTGATGAACATCTTGATATACCATGCGCATGAAACGGAGCAGTATGCAAAGAGATATGACATGATAACCAGGGCATCATAACGTGACAGAAAAAGGACTTGCACGGATTTTTCACCTCCGAAATCCCAGATCTAGGGTTCGGGCACGGAAATCGAGGTAGGGCCGGGCTCTCGCCGGAGAACGTCGTGGTGGCCGGAGTGGACGGGGGAGGTCACCGGCGGGACGGGGCCGTGCGGCGCGGGCGGCGATCGGGCGCGGTGGAGTCGAGACGGCGGGGGTCGCCGGCGGAGGCGACGGCGCTCCGGCGCGGCGGCGGACGAGGGCGCAGAGGCTGAGGCGCTCGGGGCGGCTCGGGCTGGGAGGGCCTCCCGCGGGCTTGGGCGGGCCGGCGGCGACTGGCGGCGGGGAGCGCCATGTGGCGCCCTCCAGTTGGCTCAGGGCGGCGGCGGCGATTCGTCCGGCGCCTCCGGACGTGTCCGGCGCTTGGAGGGAGCGGAGCTAGGGTTTTGGACTGCGGGATTTGGGCGGGGTGCACATATTTATAGCTAGGAGGAGGTAGGAGACTCCAAAAGAGGTGCGGTTTTCACCCACATGATCGTGATCGAAGGACCGAGAGCATGGAGGGTGTTTGGATGGGCTAGGGGATGTTTTGGAGGGTGTTGGACTGCAACACTCAAAAGGTCTTTGTGGTTACCCGGTTAACCGTTGGAGCATCAAACGACCTCCAAATGGAATGAAACTTGACAGGTGGTCTACCGGTGGTGTACCAAGGCCACTTGGAAAACCTCGGTCCATTCCGAGAACGTTTAACACCCGCTCACGAAAAGAGACAAGAGGGGCGCGCCGGTGCATGTGGGAGTGTCGGATTGCAAAACAGACAACGGGGAAAATGCTCGGATGCATGAGACGAACACGTATGCAAATGTGGTGCACATGATGACATGATATGAAATGCATGACATGAACAAAATGCAAAATGAAGACAAAACCCAACCACGGAGAGAATATCATAACACATAGCCGAAAATGGCAAGAGTTGGAGTTACAAATATGGAAAATCACATCCGGGGTGTTACAACTCTGCCCCTGCCCTCATTGATAGCGAGAGGGAGGCCAACCGCCGGCCTCCACGATCCCTAGCAATGACGGCTTTTCTGCATGCAGCAGGCTGTCGTCAAGTCGAACGGTTGCCGAGGCCGTGTGGGGAAGCGGAGATGCCCACGTCCCATCAAGCGCCATGCTCGATCGAGGCCGCAGGCGGTTGGGGCCTGCGGCGCTCCGCACTTGCCCTCCGGCTTCGCCTCGAAGCCAAGTCCGAGCATGCCTTGGGCCCCGGGACTACTATCGATGTTCTGGGAACCGGGGTACCCAGACTTGCCTGCCTGTGGCCCGTCGCATGGCTCCATCTACGGCCTGGTATGGCTCGTCTTCAGCACCAGCAACACAAGACACTCGGGAGGGGCCAAGCCACGCGAGGCAGATGACGTCAAGACCTCCAGAAGGAGCGGCCTCCTCAGGCTGGCTCTGGAGGAACGGAGATTTCTATGCAAGCCCCCACCTCGTCAGGTTCGAATGACACAAGCCATGACGACCAAGGCCAGGCAGGCGCCAGCGGGCATAGAGCAGCAGGTTTCCTCTTTGGTGCTAAGGAGGCAAGCGCAGGCGCGGAGTCCCAAGGAATCAACCAAAGGTTTCCATTTCCATGCTACAAGCAAGACCGCTAGGACGACAGGACGGACGTCATCGCCGAGCCCACCATGGCGTCACAACCTGAAGCTTTATAGGTGAAGATCACCTTTTGTCAGGATAAGATGTACCAGTTGTCTCCCTTCGAATTTGGCCGTTGTGGGATCACTTCCCGCTCTCATTTGGGAAGAGGAGTGTCGGTGTCAAAACCGGTGGATCTCGGGTAGGGGGTCCCGAACTGTGCGACTAAGGTCGATGGTAACAGGAGACGGGGGACACAATGTTTACCCAGGTTCGGGCCCTCTCTATGGAGGTAATACCCTATTTCCTGCTTGATTGATCTTGATGAATATGAGTATTACAAGAGTTGGTCTACCACAAGATCATGATGGCTAAAACCCTAGAAGTCTAGCCTGTATGACTGTATAAGTTTCCGGACTAAACCCTCCGATTTATATAGACACCGGAGGGGGCTAGGGTTGTACAAAGTCGGTTACAGAGAAGGGAATCTTCATATTTGATCACCAAGCTGGCCTTCCACGCCAAGGAGAGTCCCATCCGGACACGGGTAGAGTCTTCGGTATTTGTATCCCCACGGCCCATCAGTCCGGCCCATGGCTAACAGGCCGGACGCCCGAGGACCCCTTAGTTCAGGACTCCCTCAGTAGCCCCTGAACCAGGCTTCAATGACGAGGTGTCCGGCGCGCAGATTGTCTTCGGCATTGCAAGGCGGGTTCCTCTTTCCGAATACTCCAAAATAGTCTTCGAACGTGTCCGGATCTGCAACACAGGTACCACACACACAGCCGTAGAGAGTATAATATTTCACGAGTCCCATCTGCTGACAACTTTTTGCAAGATGACATCACGTCTACCCAGTCATTATTTCGAACCGCTTTCGTCTTCCGTTCCGCGTTTCGAGATGCGGTTTCCATTGGCACGTCTTGTCAAAGCAGAGATCGTGTCCCCTTATTGCGGGATTCTCATCAATACGGGCGTGGGTAATCCAACCGTGCCGTTTGCACAACCCTTGGGAATAGGCGAGTTTTAAGGCGAGTGGGGAGGCGTTCGATATTCACTGCCTTTATAAGGGGACAAGGATTCCCTTTCTTCACCCACGCTTTCCTTCTTCCTCTTCCTTTCCACTCTCGAGCTCCAGCGCCCAAGTTCTCATCTCTTCCACCTCGAGCAAGCACTCAGCCTCCGGATCCAGAGGGCAAGGCAAGTGGATGGCCTCCTCCATTAAGGAGAAGGACATCGCCGAGCTTCGGGAGGCCGGGTATCTGGCGAAAGAGATCGCCCACCGGCTTCCAGCCAAGGGGCAAGTCGTCCCCACACTGAAGCCCAACGAGAGGGTGGTGTTTCTCCCTCATTTCATCCGCGGGCTAGGGTTTCCACTCCACCCTTTCGTCTGCGGGCTGATGTGCTATTATGGGCTAGATTTCCATGATCTAGCCCCGAACTCTTTCCTCAACATCTCGGCATTCATTGTCGTGTGCGAGGCTTTCCTCCGCCTCCTGCCCACTTCGGACTGTTACTCAAGATCTTCAACGTGAAGCTGAAGGTGGTGGATGGCCAACACGCGGAGTGCGGAGGAGCCATGGTGAGCAAGATGCCCAATGTCACATGGCCCAAAGGCACGTTTGTGGAGACTGTCAAGGAGTGGCAGAAGTTGTGGTTCTGTATCACAGAGCCCCGTGACGCCACCTGGGCCGCGGCTTCCGAATTCAAGTCCGGAGCTCCAATGCGGCTAACCTCCTGGATGGAGAAGGGCCCAAATTGGTCTTCGTTGGATGAGCTGATGGCACTGCAAATGCGCATCCAAAGCATGGTGGACAGAAACATCAAGCTCGTTGACGTAATCCAGGTGATGCTAGTTCGCCGGATCCTCCCCTGCCAAACCGAACTTCCCCTTTATGGGAGTTCGATCCGGAGAAGCACCAGTCCTTGGAGAGGCTCTTCGGAATCACTCATGAAGATGCCTAGAAGCTGCTCTTCAAGGGCGACGAGAAGCCGCCGGCCATAGACTCAGACCGTGGGCACGATCTTGCCCACCCTGCAAATGCGGTAAGTCCTTCACATCCCAAGGCGTACCCTCTACTTTCTTGTCCAAGGAGGGTGACTGAACTCTACTAATTTATCCTTTCAGGTGTGGACAGAGAGAGCGGAGCGGATTCAATGTTCGGCTCCGCTGCCCAAAGAACCAGTCATTCCGCTCCTGGCAAAGATGCTGGTCCCGGCGCCCTATCAGCCACCGGAGAAGAAGGCTAAGAAGAAGGCCAAGGGGGGCCGAGGTGGCCCCTGCCGCAAGGGCACTTCGAATGTAATGTTCGAAGACAAGACTCACTCCTCTGCCGCCGAAGATGATGACGAGGAGGAGGAAAGCAACTCTCCCCCTGATGGGGGGAGGGAGAAGAGGGCGGCCTCCGCAAATCTGGAGGCGGAGGCGCCCAAGAGGGGGAAGGGCCCCCTCGCGGATAACTCCGCGTGGGATGTCGGCAGCAGCCCAGAGCGACCCCCCCCCCACGAAGCAAGCCCCTGGCCGCGTCATAAGTAATAACAAAGCCCAGATGCATCCCTGTATCTGGCCTCTCCTCTTTATGGTATTAATATGGTTAATCATGTTATTGCAGTCCGGCCCACGACAGCTCCCAGGGATCCTCATCAAGAGGTTCGTTGGATTCCAAGGCGATGGCCAGCGAATCACCGCCGGCCGCTTACTCTCCCACAGCCAAGGGTGATGCCGAGGTGCTGTCTCGAAGGACTCTCCCAGGCCAGGGGGGTCTCAGGAGGCTGTTAGGGTGGCGCTGGAGCGCAAAACCTCGACCGCCGGACACATGGGGGAGCAGATCCCCATGGAGACTGGCGATGGGGGCCATGTTCAGTTCGGCCCCCATCCGGATATGGTTCCGGAGACCCATACGGCTCCGGAGTCAGGCGAGCAGCCTCCTTTGAAAGAAGGAGGTGTGCCTATCCCCCCGGTGACCTCTGTCCAACCAGGGGCACGGAACAATCTTCTGGAAGCGCTACGAGGCGCTTCCATTATGGAGGAACACCGTATCCTTATGGGTACGGTGATTGAGAAGGTTCAGTCCATCAAGAGCGGACTGACCGAAGCCTGCAACGGCCTGCTGACAGGCTTTGAGGTAAGCGACGCAAAAGAGAAAATCCCAATATAGAAAGTAGCCCCTCAGACACTGTTCAGTGTACGGAAAGCAAGGCCGGACAGAGGATCAATTCATTTTTCCAGGAAACTAACTAAATGTGTCTTATATGAATGAGCAGGCGTCGTTGTTGGCTGCGACCTCACACACTGCCGAAGTCTCCGGACTAAAGCAGAGACTGGAGCGGGCCGAGGTCGAGCTCGGCCAAGCGAGGAAGCAGCTAGAGGACCAGCAAGGTATGTAATGACTTGCTATATATTCAGGAACAATAAATGATATGTTTTGACCGTAGTGTCATGATATGTGTAGGAGCGACGACCGAGGTCGAGGCCCTTAAAAAGGCTCTGGCCGAAGCCGAGGAGAAAGCTGCCAAGGAGCAACCCGCCCGTTAGAAGGTCAAGGCCAGGCTTAACGAGGTCCAGCAAGAGCTCCAGGACGCTGTGAAGAAATGCGAGGCCTTGGAGTGCGATGTTTCGGCTCGAGAGACCGAACTTGCCAAGGCTCACCAAAGCGCGGAATAAGCCCGGGTTGAGGCCCAGGGCGCCCTCCAGGAGATCCAGGAGGCCAAGAAGATCACGGCGGGTAAGGCGTTTAGTATGCAAAGAAAGTATGTGAAGAAGAAGTATTTCTTACTAACCCGGATTCAGAGTTCTCTAGGGGCGTTTGCTGATCTGCCGCGCAGTGTGTCCGACGCTGCGGAGTTCTTCCGAGCCGAAGAAGGGAGCTCCACAGAGAAGCTGTTCTGGTCGCAATATCTTGCACCAAAACATCTGGTGCCCTTTAGCGATCAGCTAAAACAGCTGGTCGAGCTGCACAGGGTGGCCGAACTGGCCATGAAGGATTTGATAATCCAGCTCTGGCCTGCCGAAGCTATACCCAGCAGCTACTTCGGCCTCATGAAGCGGCTGGTAAATGCTTGTCCTCGATTGGACATTGTCAAGCTGTCGGTCTGCATCGTGGGCGCGCGCATGGCCTTCGCCCGCGTCAAGGTCTGGTGGGCGAAGATGGATGCTGTCAAGCTTGTGACCGAAGGGCCGCCCGAAGGCAAGGAGCACCGCACGCCCGAGCGGTATTTTGAAGACGTCCTGGAGGGGTCTCACATTGTGGCGATGCAATGTACGCAAGACATTATCTTTGAATGAATACATTCATGTCGTCCTTGTATGATGAAACAAAGTTTTTATGTAATATAATCTTTGTTATGTTTAAATTTTTTACCTCTTGTGCGGACGTGTTGTATGAAATCTGAGAGTTGGCCAGTCGTCGACTTCTGCCCCCACATAGGTATTACGGGGGTGTTCGGGATGGAATCTAAACACTCTTGATCCAATTGTTTGGTCCTTGAAGGAGGTGTGTAGCGCAACGAACCATGCAATCAGACTATGCCGCTTTAGCACCCTCACTTAGCCATAGGAGTTTGACAATACAAATGTGGGTGTAGCCCCTAGTATCCAAACTAGAGTGCTATAAGCACCTGATCAGGTAAGTACCGATCCCTCGCGTAATGCGGAAAAAATCTCTAACGATTTGCAACCACCGAAGAGCTGACCGGCTCATGCCGCATCATGACAGTTAGTTTTCGGCTTTCTCTACTGAGGTGCTCCTTCGGATAAACTAGGGCATAATCACAGTAGTGCTCCCTTTACTACCTTAGCCGATATAGCGGAACATAAGGTAGCAAGCACATGAGTCGGGCAACCCAACTATTGACCCAAGACATGATTCGGAGCCAATGCATATAGTGCTAAATTCGGGGTGCCGAACTATACTATAAAAAGTGTTTGGACTTTGTTGCCATAGTGTGGGGCGCTATGAAGCCCCTGGAGAATTGAAACGTACCACAGTGTACGGGTGCCATCTGATAAGGTTATAAATAGAAAAAGGAAAACAGAAAAGGATCAAAGGTAATGAGCAGTGGCCCTAAAATTTGGGCCGCAAACTATTTCCATTATAATTTGATTAATACGTCAAAGCGCATTGATACGAATAGTGCGATAAGCAACAGGCTATTTAACATGCCACAACCAAGGGAGGGCCGTGTGTGGGTCCTGAAAACAGGTAGAGTGGTCGTTAAAGAAACCACCTAGAAATTCCCCTCTACGTCTAGGCTGACTACCGTCTTGGTGTATTTGTCCTTCGAAAGGAACTGCGATCAAGCCATCAGGGAAGGCCTATGGAAAAGAGACCTGAAAAGGAAAAGAGAAACAGTGAAAGTATATGTGTCCGGGAGCGGTCGAGCCGTACTGTGGATCACAAGCTAGTTATGCCTCCGTCTATGCCCATGGTATTTTGAGTGTGTAGTTATGTACGCGCGGTGCAAATGCCGCCACTTGATTGGGACTGGGACGGAGGCCAAATTGCTAGTCGAGCTCTTGACGAGCCTAGCTGTCCTGCTATAGAATAGTCCGGGCCCTCTTGATAGTGTCCGGGAGCTCGGCCACCGAATTAAGGTTCTGCTTGAAAAGGCCGTTATGTACTTCCGCTGCTAAGGCAGTGGTGTGCTCCTCGGTTCGGAGGGAGCGCTCCATGTTTCCATTGACTGTTATGACACCGCGTGGTCCAGGCATCTTGAGCTTGAGATAAGCATAGTGAGGCACTGCATTAAATCAAGAAAATGCGGTTCGTCCGAGCAGTGCGTGATAGCCGCTGCAAAAAGGGACGATATCGAAGATTAACTCTTCACTTCGGAAGTTGTACGGAGATCCGAAGACGACTTATAGCGTGACTGAGCCCGTACAGCGAGCCTCTACACCTGGTATGACTCCTTTAAAGATAGTCTTTGTGGGCTTGATCCGTGATGGGTTAATGCCCATTTTTGCACACTGTATCCTGATAGAGCAGATTGAGGCTGCTGCCACCATCCATGAGGACTCGCGTCAGGTGGAATCCGTCAATGATTGGGTCGAGGACTAGTGCGGCTGAACTGCCATGACGGATACTGGTTGGATGATCCCGACGATCAAAAGTGATCGGGCATGACGACCATGGATTAAATTTTGGGGCGACTGGCTCTATCGCATAGACGTCCCTGAGCGCGCGCTTTCTCTCCCTCTTGGGGATGTGTGTAGCATATATCATGTTCACCGTTTTGACCTGAGGGGGAAACTTCTTTTGTCCCCCTATGTTCGGTTGCCAGGGCTCCTCGTCATCGTCCTCGCTTCGCGATCCCTTTTCCTTGTTCTCGGCATTTAACTTGCCGGCCTGTTTAAAAACCCAACAATCTTTGTTGGTATGATTGGCTAGTTTGTCTGGGGTGCCATGCATCTGGCACGGACGATCGAGTATGCGGCCCAAGCTGGATGGTCCCTGATTTTTTCTTTTATATGGCTTCTTCCGCTGACCGGACTTGGAGCCACTGAATCCAGCATTGACTATCGTGTCATCGGTGTTGTCACCATTACTTCGGCGCTTGTGTCTGCTGCGTTGGAGCTTGCCGTTGCTATTTTCTACCTTGTAGGTGCCCATTTCACTTGCTGTATTTTTGCTACGGGCCAGCCAACTATCCTCACCCGCACAAAAGCGGGTCATGAGTGCCGTGAGGGCTGCCATGGACTTCGGCTTTTCTTGGCCGAGGTGGCGGGCGAGCCATTCGTCACGGATGCTATGTTTAAAGGCCGCTAGGGCTTCGGCATCCGGACAGTCGACGATCTGGTTCTTTTTAGTTAGGAACCTAGTCCAGAATTTCCTGGCTGACTCTCCAGGCTGTTGAACTATGTGGCTTAGGTCATCGGCATCTGGTGGTCGGACATATGTACCTTGGAATTTGTCAATGAAGGCTTCTTCTAGGTCCTCCCAGCTGCCAATAGAATTTTCAGGTAGACTGTTTAACCAGTGTCGAGCTGGCCCTTTGAGTTTTAGTGGGAGGTATTTGATGGCGTGAAGGTCATCTCCGCGGGCCATATGGATATGGAGAATAAAATCCTCGATCCATACCGCAGGATCGGTTGTTCCATCGTAGGATTCGATATTTACGGGTTTAAATCCTTCTGGGAATTCATGATCCATTACTTCGTCAGTGAAGCAAAGAGGGTGTGCGGCGCCTCTATATCGGGCCGCATCGCGACGTAGCTCCGATGGAGTCCGTCTGCGGTTCTCGTCCCGGGCGTGACTAGGTTTGTCACGTCCGAATAGGTAGCCGTCGTCGCGTGTCGAGGCACGTCCTCGTGATCCATAGATCGATCTTGTATGTCCTGCTCTACACTCCAGGTCCTGCCGAAGGTCATATGTATAACCCCGAGCTGTTTTATCCCCGTCTTTACGGCGAGGTGGGGCGGTCTGATGTTCGGCTTGAGTTGCCGCTTTATCCCGACCGCGTGGTGGTCAGTCAGCCGCATTGCGCGATGATGGTACGGGCTCCGGCGCCTCGTCATCAAACTGAGGTAGCAATTTGCGCTTCGGGTAACTTTTGGCTGGGCGCTTAAGGTCGTATTCCTCGGCTGCCAGAACATCAGTCCATATATCGTTGAGCAGATCTCAATTAGCTTGAAGATGCTGCTACTTCTTTTTCAGGCTCCTTACAGTGGCTATTAGCTGGCGCTTGAAGCGCTCCTGCTCGAGAGGTTCCTCAGGCACGATGAAATCCTCGTTGCCAAGGCTCGTCTTATCCTTGGAGGGTGGAAGATAAGTGCTGCCCTCCGAGTCGTCATCTATGGCCTGTTCATCAGGGCTAACTTGCCCATCTTCCCGATCGTCCTGTTCAGCCGTTTGTTCGTTGGGGTCTTCTCTGTCTTCCTTGCCGTCCGGAGTGTGATCGTCTCCTGTGCCGGTGTTGCTGTCCTTGCTGCGGCGGGATTTAGAGCGGCGCCGCTGAAGTCGGCGCTTTGGTTGTGTCTTAGGAGGCTCATCCTCAGTTGGATTTTCCTTGTCCTCTCCGTTATTCTCTTTGGGTGTATCCACCATGTATACCTCGTACGAAGAGGTGGCCGTCCAGTGCCCGGTAAACGGCGGGTTTTGGCCATGCTCCTCATCTGCATCGTCGTCCATACCATCGATGTCTTCAGAGCCATAATCGAGCATGTTGGTCAAGTCCTCGACAGTGGCTATTTAGTGGGTGGCGGGTGGGAAGCGAAATTCCCCGTCATCAGCCTCCAGTTCGAACCGGACATAGTTCGGATGTGAGTCCTCCGCTAAGGATAGATTTTTAATGAGTTTAACACGTCGCCTAAAGGAGAGTGTCGGAAGATGCCTGTGGCGTTGAATCTGACGATAGACGACCGATCCAGCTCGACATGCGCGGATACACATGGTTTGGAACCTATGGCCGGAAACGAGTCTGAGGTTCCGGAGACACAGATATCATCCGAGGTTAGGTCTGTGTGCGGCCCCAACGCCGTGGAATCTGCGGCCTCCGTGGCGGGGTTGAGCTTCCCGTCCTCGGATGGCGCGATCTGCTCCAGATCTAAGGCCGGAGTAGTTACAGGTGCAATTTCCTGAGCATGGTCCGATGACACATTTAAGTCATGTTCATCGTAGGGATAGGGAGCAGTTGCCGTGGCCTCAAAGCCGTCGAAGATCAAGTCTCCACGGATATCCGCGACATATTTCAATCTCCCAAATCTGACCTAATGGCCAGGGGTGAAGCTGTCGATTTGCTCCAGATGGCCAAGCGAGTTGGCCCGTAGTGCGAAGCCGCAGAACACGAAGATCTGTCCGGGGAGGAAGGTTTCCCCTTGGACAGCATCGTTGTTGACGATTGACGGAGCCATCAAACCCTTTTGAGGACGGCACAGCGGAACTCTCAATGAAAGCACCAATGTTGGTGTCAAAACCGGCGGATCTCGGGTACGGGGTCCCGAACTGTGCGTCTAAGGTCGATGGTAACAGGAGACGGGGGACACAATGTTTACCTAGGTTCGGGGCCTCTCTATGGAGGTAATACCCTACTTCCTGCTTGATTGTTCTTGATGAATATGAGTATTACAAGAATTGATCTACCACGAGATCCTAATGGCTAAAACCCTTGAAGTCTAGCCTGTATGACTGTATATGTTTCCGGACTAAACCCTCCTGTTTATATAGACACCGGAGGGGGCTAGGGTTGTAAAAAGTCGGCTACAGAGAAGGGAATCTTCATATTTGATCGCCAAGATTTCCTTCCACGCCAAGGAGAGGCCCATCCGGGCACGGGTAGAGTCTTCGGTCTTCGTATGTCCACAGCCCATCAGTCCGGCCCATGGCTAACAGGCCGGACGCCCGAGGACCCCTTAGTCCAGAACTCCCTCAAGGAGCAAGGCCATTATAAATGAAGCATAGCCACCACCGTAGAGGGGGACCCCGAATCGGATCGATTCCATCCTCACTCCCACCAGCTCACCCAAGAACACACCTCGTGAGGTTGTTCTTCCACTGTACCTGTTCATCCTCAGCCTGCCTCGAGGCTAATCCACCACAAACAAGGAGTAGGGTTTCACACCGCAAGGTGGCCCGAACCTGGGTAAACTGGTGTGTCCCGTTTCCTTCCAGTTCATCGAGCTAGGCCGTGGGATCGACGAGTTGGCAGACTGGGGAGGTTCAGTTCTTCGCACGCACCACAGAGTTCGGATCTATCCATGGTCTGCGGAGCCCGGAATCCGACAGGACCCATCCATTCGCACCAGCTTGTACTAAGACTAAAAATAGACCTCTTGATGCGGAGCATCGTATGGACATCACGATGTCAAGAGTCCATTTGGCAAGTGACACGTGCCACATCTACTTCATACATACAAAGGTGAATCATCTCCTTTACACGTGTCCACTTGTACCCTTCGAGGATGGTATACTACTTGACCCCTCTCTCGTGTGCATACATAGGTGTGAGCGGAGCTACACATTCATCGAGGAGGAGTCCAAGAAGAAGAGAACATCTACACCATCCAACAGGGAAGCCTGGAAGCGGAGAAGGAAGCGCCAAGAGAAGGTAACAGCTCCCAGGCGACCCCGTGCGCACGGGCGTGTACCGTGCCCATGGGACCCCCGTGCCCCGTGCGCACGGGCTCAGGTGTCAGGTCTCTAGATACCCCGTGCGCACGGACTCCACTTACCCCGTGCACCGGGGCCCCTTCTGCGTGGCTGTTGGGCTTGGCCCTTGTATCCCCATCTCGTCCCTACTTACCCTTCATCCCTTGGACCTATATATACTCCCATTCCACCTCCATTTAGACTTAGCTAAGAATAGACACAAATCATAGAGCTTAGCTCATGTATCTCCCCTTGTGGGTTTCCTCTTGAGGGAGAAGACTCCATTGGAGTTCAAGGCCTCCTTTGGAGAAGATCCTTAGGGATTCAAGACCCCCTTGAGGGAAGGATCTATCTAGATCACCAAGACCTCATCTCCTTTGGATTTGAGATGAACCTTACCATGTGTCTTGTTTCCCTTTGATTGTTCATGTACCTTGTGGATGTTGTGTGTTTGTTAGTCTAGTGGATGTGTGATTGGACTTGTTCTTGAGTGTTCCTCTTGTTTTCTCTCTTGTGTTGATCTTGTTCTTGGGGATTCCCCCTCCAATTCGTGAAAGATCTCCACTTAGGGTTCCACCCTACAACATCTTGCTGTCTAGAGCCACGTTGATCACGAAATTGGAGCCCCCCTCTTTGTTTCCTAGCCTAATTTTTCTTGTTCTTGCCCAATTTCGAAAATACCCACAAAAAGAGCCATACCATATTTTTTGTGATTTGAAGTTTCTTGTGAGTTTTTGTTGAATTTGATCCATGGATCTGATGTCTAGCAAGTAGATCTAACTCCTATTGCGTCCCCATACCCCAATTTTTCTTTTCCTCTTCGAATTTGACAAGAAAATCGTGAAATTTCCGCCTACCCCGTGCTCACGGGCCCCGAAAAGTCTCTGGACACCCCATGCCCACGGACCTGTACCGTGCGCATGGGACCCCATGCCCATGGCCTTTGACCCCGTGCGCACGACCCTCCCAGAATCAGCCGCGTGCACTTTACATTTTCGGCCATAACTTCCACTCCCGAACTCCGATTTGTTTGTTCTTTGGCTCGTTGAAAAGCTAGCAACGTGCCCGAGCTGCTCATATTGGTTTTAGCACCATTTGACTCCATCAAATTTCCTCCTTTTTTGCATCTTTTGCATAGGCCCTACGCCATATCTTCCGCACCACCACACACAACTTCCGCAAACTAACCCATTTTGGTTCTTATTGCTTTTGTGGTTGGTTGAGTTGTGATTTGATTCTCCTAAGGTGTTTCGGCTACTTAGGGATGGTTACATCTTCATCAACCACCGGCCACTTGTATCGTTCCATCAACTACATCCACCACGACATTCCGCATCGACAACGACCATCCATCCTTTGAGACCATCTTCAACCGGAAGCAAGGCCGGTTACCCCCGACTTCATGAAAGGTTAAGTGTGACGAAGGTATCCATTCCATCATAAACTTCTCCTTCCTTGCCATTACATCTTGATAGCCCACCATCTTTACGCATACCTTCATTCCTATTGAGACTAGCTATCCGAGTATTGCCGGGCTTCGCGAAAACTTGTGCACCATAGTGATATGATATCATATTGTTGCATCATTGGATATATCAAATAGTGCAATTGCTTTCTCCCGTGCATATCTTGTGATAATTATCTCATATTTGTGGTAGAGGCTCAATAAGAAAAGTGGAAAGGAAGGGTAGAGCAAAAAAAAGCTTTTAAGCAAGAAAAGAATGATCATAAGCTTATAAGCAAAAGAGAGTTGAGCATGAAAAGAGATACTTGTGCAGGAGGATATATGGAATAGGAAACATTTAGCTTGCATACATATAGGTTGGTGGCAAGTGGTGAATCGTGCCGAAGTGTGCAATCAAGCTAGTGCTCTCCTAGTGTTTGTGCAACACGAGCTTAGTATTCGTTAGGCAATTTTGCATTGCTCATCCTATAGTTGCACAAGCCCCATTATCCCACCGTGTGTGTTTCTTCATTGCCCTCCTCTATATTTGTGATCACTTGCTTTGCATTTTGAGTCCTTTGGATTTATCTCAACATTTACAATATCTTGGACTACAATTTGCATGAAATTTGTGCCACTTGTCCTAACCAAGCCACTCGATAAGCTTTTACTTGTAGGTGTGAGTGAACAAGTCCGGTAGCAATTCCACTATTCTTTCATCTCACAATGAGTGATACGAGATACATCCTCAACTTTGGGAAAAGGTAGCTTGGATTGTTTATCTCATTTCCTACTCACCTTTGCTCGAGTCTTGTGACGGATAGGCAAAGCACATCATCTCCGGTCTACAACCACGACGACGAGTTCGATGCTATGAAGAACTTCATCGACGCCAAGATGGACAAGCACATGGAGGAGCTCAATGTCCTCATCAAGAACCGCAAGCGGTCTTCCTCATCGTCGAGAAGACGCTCAAGTGCAAAGACTCCCGAGCTACCATCTACGGCAAGTAAACACAAGCATCGACATCGACAAGACCATGAAGAACGATCTTCTGGACGAGAGTTGGCTTCTCTGCCACCCCCGTGCACACGGGCCTTCGACCCCCGTGCACACGGCCTCCTGCAACCCCGTGCGCACGGGCTATACAGAGCCGCGGCATCAACCCGAAGACTACGGCTTCTTCAACACCTTTGGCATCTTCGCCAAGTGACTTCAAGGCATCTTCGCCTTCGAACGTACGACATCTTCGCCTACTCCACGAGCTCAAGTCCACTACTCCCTCGAGCTACCACGACTTCGACATCACCAAGGAGATTCCATTATTTGGGACTAATGACCCCGATGAATACCTCGAGTGGGAGTGCAAGATGGACGACTACCTCAAGCTACATCAAGTACCCTCCGAAGTTCAAGTGAAGTGCGCCACAAGTACCTTCCATGACTACACGTTAATCTGGTGTCTTCACACACCTTCGAGGAGCTTCGACATGAGTTGGTCCAAGACAAAGAAAATGATGAGGCGAGAATATGTGGCTTCCACCTACACGGAACATCTTCAACACCAATTGGAGAAAACCATACAAGGATTCAAGTCCCTCAACGAGTACTTCAAGAGCATGAAGGAAGCCTTGCGACGAGCCGGTGTGGACGACCCCATTTGGACGAAGTTCTACTTCATGATGGGATTGAACAACAACATCGCCAAGACTATCTTCAACAACAACTATGAGTCCCTCGATGACCTATACATTGGTGCTCTCAAGGCGGAGCAAGAACTCAAGAATGCCAAGTCTACTCGACCCCGAGCTCACTTCGCAATGACCATGCTAGAAGAAGGAGAGAGTGATGATGTGCCATCTTCGGCCTTCATCCATGAAGAGAGTGATGATGTGCCATCTTTGGCCTTCATCCACGACGAGAGTGATGAGGTGCCATCTTCGGCCTTCATCCATGGTGATGACTACGGGATGGTTGAGCATGGGATTTTCCCTTCGACCACGGCGACGTATGATGACTTGAGTGTCTTTAGCCACCATATTGAGAGTGAGAGTGACTTGACCACTAGCCCCATATATGATGAGCTGCCCCAATTCCCATGTGAGGAGAGCCACCACCACCACCACTTGAGTGATTTAAGTGACTCCACCATATGCGACATTGAGTGCACCTACCTTGAGGGAGTGAGTGAGCCACCGCCACATAGAGAGAGTGAGGTAGTTGATGAGGCACGTGTGGCCATTTCACTTTCTAACAAATTAACCTCTACCTCTATTGTGTCTTCGCATTTGGTGCTAGGTCCCATCTATGATGACACGCCGATCCTCGACTACTCCGTCCTTCCTTTGGACATGACGATGGCCATGGTGGACTATGATGCACCCCCCACATGGTTCCATCATGATGAAGATGACCACGATTTGGTCTTTGCCACCTTACCTACACCACATGAGTGGAATGAGAAAGGTAAAATAGGCGCAGGTGATGCTCTAGTCCCACTAGTGGACATTCTTGATATTGATTGCTTGCATGATGTTGATCAACCCATGCTTCATGCTAG
The DNA here is from genome assembly GCF_018294505.1 of Triticum aestivum. Taxonomy (NCBI): domain Eukaryota; kingdom Viridiplantae; phylum Streptophyta; class Magnoliopsida; order Poales; family Poaceae; genus Triticum; species Triticum aestivum. The sequence goes on from NC_057805.1 coordinate 256,133,744, forward strand.
TATGATTTCTCCAAGCGATGATTTACCCATTTATGATGAGTTTGATGATTGTCATGTGGAGTCTATTAGTTGTGTTGCCATGTTACATAGGATTTCGTGTGATAATTCTCTTGGTCACATCATGTTTGATAATCCTCTTGACTTGTCATATGCTATGCGTGAGATCAATCATATGTCATATCTGCAATCTCATCATAGTGACTATGCATATGCCATTAAAATAAACCCAATTTGCACATATGGCATAGATGACAAACCCATGGTTATTGGTATTTGTTTTTGTTGTGATGATATTGATATGCTTCCTTTGCATCATTTATCTGATATGCCATGCCATGACCACCTTGCTTTGGAAATGCATTGTTTGCCATGTTGTCAATATTCTCCATATTATGCTTCCGCTATTGCTCATGAGGAGAACCCCGTAGTTTCCTCATACCCATTAGGAGATTTTGCTACATCCTATTTGCATGATTCCCATGATTGTGTGCACCATATGCATTCCATGAATAAAAATGCCATTATTGTGCCACACACTTGCTATGATTTATGTCCCAATCATTTTGAACACAATAACTATTCTTTCATGATGGATGACATGTTTCTTTATCGTGCCTCAAATTTCTTTGAGTGATTCTTATCTTGTGCTAACTCACACATGCACATACGCATCATGATGGATGATGTGTACATTTACCACACACACAGTTTCTTTCGTTTGTGTCTCTTTTGTGTAGGTACCCTTGATTACTTGTCAACCTCACAATCCCATGAGTTGACAAAACGAGCTCTAGAGAGCAATGATGACTTGGGATTCCGTAGATTTTCATTCCCACCTCTCCCTTCGTGCAAAGACTTCGCGCATCTCTTCCACATGGCCCTCACATGGTTATGGGTTATTCACCACTTTTCACTTTATGCCCATATTGCCATGTTCACTTTGCATGATATGCTCATTCCTATGCCTTTGACATGCATTTGTGACCCATGCTTTGCATTACACATGATGATTGATTCTACTACTTGTATGTGTATTTGCAAGCTTGAGGGAGATACTAGTTGCTATTACCATGTTCTATACATGCTCCATTCTATTCTTGCTTCTTGTGTTGGGAGAGTCATGATGTTCCATTGCTATTTACATAGAATCTCTCATCAACGCAATGATGATACTATATTCCTATCTTGTTTTCATGATTGTGATATGTCATGTGCATTATATATGCCTATTATTTGCTCACATGACATGATTGCAATCCTTTCCTCTAGTGTGTTGCATCTTCGCTCCACTAGTTTGCACGACATGATTACCATGATTGACTTGTTTGCCTCACACATGTTGAACAATTGCTCTTTCCATTGTGTTGAGTTCCACGATATCTTCACTACACCCTATGCATGTTATGCTTGGATTGTCTTGCACTTGCCCCATGTGTTTGGACATATAACTATATTTGGTGTTGTGAATGATTCTTATGCCTATCATAGACCTTTTGTTGAGCACTTTGCGCATTCTTGCTATGACCTTGAGGTAGATGCTTGTTCACTTCTCACACATATTTGCATCTCTACCTCCCATTTGCATGGTTGTTTCCATGATGTCCTTGATTGTGCTCAATTGATATGCTTAAATGCCATGCCACACTTCTTTGTCAAACCATATGCTATGCTTGATGAAAACACTTGTTGGGTGAATCACCTCTCGAATGCTTGGTTTTGCTCTTACGCCGACCACATTTGTTTTTCCAAGTGCTTGTTATCTTTGCTCCTTTTGAAGGAATTACAAGACCGTGCGACATTGGAGAGTGCCCATTTGGAACTACAAGATGACGAATGCTTGGTGATCGTCCACTTCTACATGACGCCATCATCTCTTTCCCATGGTGATTTGGATTTTGATCAGAGGTCGGATCTTTCCCAAGGGGGAGGGGATGATGCGGAGCATCCTATGGACATCACCTTGTCAAGAGTCCATTTGGCAAGTGACACATGCCACATCTACTTCATACATAAAAAGGTGAATCATCTCATTTACACGTGTCCACTTGTACCCTTCGAGGATGGTATACTACTTGACCCCTCTCTCTTGTGCATACATAGGTGTGAGCGGAGCTACACATTCATAGAGGAGGACACCAAGAAGAAGAGAACATCTACACCATCTAAGAGGGAAGCCTAGAAGCGGAGAAGGAAGCGCCAAGAGAAGGCAGCAGCTCCCAGGCGACCCAGTGCACACGGGCGTGTACCGTGCCCACGGGACCCCCGTGCCCTTGGGCCTCACGGACCCCGTGCACACGGGCTCATGCGTCAGGTCTCTGGATACCCCGTGCGCACGGGCTCCACTTAGCCCGTGCACACGGGCCCCCCTCTGGGTGGCTGTTGGGCTTGGCCCTTGTATCCCCATCTCGTCCCTACTTACCCCTTCATCCCTTGGACCTATATATACTCCCATTCCTCCTCCATTTAGATTTAGCTAAGAATAGACACAAATCATAGAGCTTAGCTCATGTATCTCCCCTTGTGGGTTTCCTCTTGAGGGAGAAGACTCCATTGGAGTTCAAGGCCTCCTTTGGAGAAGATCCTTAGGGATTCAAGACCCCCTTGAGGGAAGGATCTATCTAGATCACCAAGACCTCATCTCCTTTGGATTTGAGATGAACCTTACCATGTATCTTGTTTCCCTTCGATTGTTCATGTACCTTGTGGATCTTGTGTGTTTGTTAGTCTAGTGGATGTGTGATTGGACTTGTTCTTGAGTGTTCCTCTTGTTTTCTCTCTTGTGTTGATCTTGTTCTTGGGGATTCCCCCTCCAGTTCGTGAAAGATCTCCACTTAGGGTTCCACCCTACAACACCTCTCCCCTCTCCATCAAGGGTTAGCAATGTGATAGCTCAATAGAGATAGAGCTTTGCTCATCCACTTATCCCCTACTCCTTTGGATACTGAGACCTCCTAAAGGAGAAGATCCCCGAAGTGGATTCAAGACCTCCTCACAAAGAAGATCCTCCTAGTGGATTCAGGGCCTCTTTCCTCAGGGATCGGGGCAAACTAGTTACCGTGTATCCTCCCTTATTTACTTTGGATCTTGTCTTTCCCCTTGTGTGTGTGGATTTAGCACATGTGTGATTGGATCTCATTGATTTGAGTCTTTTCCTCTCTTGTGTTCATCGTGTTCTTTGGGAATTCCCCTCCAAATCGTGAAAGATCGGTTGTTAGGGTTCCACCCTACATCATCTTGGTAACAGAGCCGTGGTTGATCATAAATTTGGAGTCGCTAACCCCACATTTGGCCTAATTTTGCTTTGTTTTGTCCCAATTTTGAAAATCCCCACAAAAATAGCCCTATCAATTTTTTCCGATTTGTTGGTGTGATGATGTTTTGTTGGATTTGATCCATGGATTTGTTGGGTTGCTAGTGGATCTAACTTCCCCTCCAATTTTCCCAATTTCCAACCACGAAATTCCACGGATTCTGTCCCGAATTTTCTTTTTACCACCTAGTTCATCACGTTCGTCCATGAATTTTGTCGGCGTTCTGGGAACGGGGGTCCCCAGACTTGCCAGCATGCGGCCCACAGCGTGGCCAAGCAGCAGGCCGTACGGCCCATCTTCGTCAACAAGGCACCCAAGACCCTCGCGAGGGTCCAAGCCTCGCGAGGCGGACGATGCAAGACTTCCTCTGGAGTGGCGTAGCCAAGCAGGCTCACGAGGAGCGGAGATATCAAGGCGAGGTAAACCTCATGAGCCTCTCGTGACGTGAGCCATGACGAACGGTACCAGGCGGGTGCCAGGCGGGCGCCAGTGCGTGGAGTGTCCCTATTTCTTCTTTGGTGCTAAGGAGGCCAGCGTAGGCGAAGAGTACCGAGGCATCAGGAAAAGGTTGCCATATTGGTGCAACGAGACCGAGACCAGGAGGACGGCAAGGCGGAGGTCATCGTGGATCCCAAGACGGCGTCACCCCAGAGCTTTTCGTAGGCGAAGACCGCTTTTGTCAGGATAGCTTGTACTAGCTGCCCCCTTCAAATTTGCCCGCCGTTGTTGGCTCCCTTCCCATTCGATATTTGGGGAGAGGACCAGGGCCTCTATAAATAGGACTAGCCACCACAGTAGGAGGCAACTGATGCCGAACTGGTTCAGATCATCCTCATCTATACAAGCACAAGAACACCTCAACCTTAGGAGGCTGTTCTTCCCTTGTACTGTTCATCATCAGCCCAAGAGGCAATCCACCACCACCACACTGGAGTAGGGTATTACACCACAACGGTGGCCCGAACCAGTATAAACCTCGTGTCTTTCTGTGTTGCGAGTTCATCGAGTTCGTCCGCGAGATCTTAGCAAGCTACAGCGTAGATCGGTAGGAGGGAGATACTTCGCGCGCACCCCATTGTTCGAACCTTAAGGGTTTGCCGAAACCCCACATCCGACATTTGGCGCGCCAGGTAGGGGTGCGCCGTAGTTTCCCTTCCATCAGTTCGTTGCTCCATCGCTCTGTCGTTCGCATGGCGGAAGCTCGCCATGCTCGAGCTGAGCGTCGGGCTGCCCTCTCCGCCCGCGTCGCTCAGACGGCTCCCGTAGGCGGGCCACCTCGTCGTTCTCCGTCTCCCGCTGCTAACGCTGCCACCAGCCCGGCGGGGAACGAGCAGCGGGCATCCTCGCTGCATCCTTCGGTGCGGCAAGACGGCCGCGCCGCTACTCCATCACTTACCCCTGCCGGTTCTTCGTCTCACGCGCACCGCACTCCCATGGAGGCACGGGCCGTGCTCATCGCGGCGAACGAGCTCCTGCGTTACCGCCCCGTCGACGACCTCTATGAGGAGTGGCTCGACCGCGTCGCCGAGCTCGTCCGCGCCGCAGGGGGCTCTCCGGCGCCGTCCCACTCTCTGCCTCCCCCTCAACCAGCCGCGGGCAACGGGGCTGATGGCATGCCTCCACCACCTCAACCACAAGACGGTGCCTTGGCACCAAGGTGCGTGCCTCCGCGGCACGATCCACCGCGCCCGGCGCCCGCGCATGAAGAAAGAAGCTGCCAAGAAATCATGCGCCACCTCGTCAAGACCACGTGCCGCCTGCAGTGGCGCAGCGCGGACCTCGCCAAGACCAAGCTCCACCTCAGAAGCGGGCCCCGGCGACCACGGCCGGCTGCCACGCCTTCACCCCCGAGCTGCATAGCATCGCCTAGCCAGGCAAGTTCAAGCCAGATCTGCCTCCTCGCTACGATGGCACTGCCGACCCCGCGGAGTTCCTGCAGCTCTATGAGCTGAGCATCGAAGCGGCCAACAGCGACGAAAAAGTCATGGCGAACTGGTTTCCCATGGCTCTCAAGGATGGGGCCCGCTCCTGGCTCCTGAACCTGCAGCACGGCTCGATCTCCTCCTGGGACGAGATGCGCGACCGCTTCGTCGCCAACTTCCAGGGCAATCGCGACCATCCACCGGCCGCGGGTGATCTGCGCCGCATCAAGCAACAACCAGGAGAGACCCTCCAGAAGTACATACAGCGCTTCAACAACACCCGCCTCAAGATCCCCAAGGTCACAGACGAAGCCATCATCTCCGTGTTCTCGGACGGCGTCTGTGACGTCAAGATGAAGGAAGAGCTCGCTATCCACGAGGAGCTCTGCACATCTCAGGAGCTGTTCAATCTGGCGACCAAGTGCGCAAGAGCTGAGGAGGGGCGCCTCTCTCTCCTTGAGCTGCCAGCTGCAGGAGTGGAGGAGAAGAAGGCCAAGGCCAAGGACATGAAGCGCAAAGAGGCAGTAGTGCTCGCAGCGGAGCCCGACACCATGCGAGGCAGAGATCAGCCCGAGTCATCCAAGAACGGCCGACCGTTCTGCGCCTTCCACAACCTGAACACCCACAACACCAGCGACTGTCGAGAGCTTTGAGACATACGGGAAGGATGCTACGGTCGACGCCCCGAGCGCAACGACCGGGGCTACGGCCGCGGAGGAGGACGCGGAGGCGGAGGCTGGGACGACCATGGCCCGCGCTAGGAGTGGCGCGACCGGCCTCGTGAGGACTGCTGGCAGGACCAACCTCGTGAGGGCGCCTGGAGGGACCCGCCTCGTGAGGATTGCCCCTAGGGCAACACCAGTCTTCCCCTGCTGCCGCCACCAAGATGGAACGACGACCACCACCAGGACGTGGGGGCTGGGGGCTTCCAGGAGCCGCGTGTGATCGCCTGCATCTTGGGCAGTGCCCAGGCCCCAACCTCTCAGCGCATCTTCAAACAGTTCGCTCGGGAGGTGAACGCGGTGCTCCCCAAGCTCGAGGCCACGCGCCCGCTCAGGTGGTCCCAATGTGCCATCACCATCAACTCGGCAGATCCGCTCAAGTGTGCAGCCACCGGTGGCGCCCTCCCTATGCTGTGCTCCCCAGTCGTCAGCAATGTGCAAGTCACCAAGACTCTCATCGACCCGCGGCGCAGGGCTCAACATCCTGTCCGTCGACACGTTGGACAACCTCCAAGTGCCATATTAGCTGCTCCAGCCCACCAAGCCTTTCTCAGGAGTGACCGACAGTTCCACCACACTGATAGGGCAGGTCCGCCTGCTTGTCACCTTCGGGGAGCGCAAGAACTATCGCACCAAGCTCATCGACTTCGACGTCGCGCACATCCGCCTGCCGTACAATGCCATCCTCGGGTATCCAGCCCTGGCCAAGTTCATGGCGGTCACTCATCATGGCTACAATGTTCTCAAGATGCTAGGAAGCGGAGGAATCATCACGGTCCCGTGTGAAGAGAGGGATGCGGTGTGCTCCCTTGAGCGTGCCTTTCAAGCCGCAACAATCGACGACCCCGATAGTAGAAGTGAAGGCCCTCCGGAGACCATCCCCAAGAAGAAGCTTCCGCGCCGCGCAGGACCCCAAGAGGATGGCGTCGCGGCAGGAGCCTCATCAGGACCAGCACCCGCTCTAGGGGCACCTCCCTCCACCGCATAGGAAAGCGCGCCCGACGCCCTCCTTAGGCAGGGCTCGGGGGCTCTCTTCTGGAGAGCCTCAGACCTTGACAACCTCACGAGGGAGGCGCTTGGGCACCACTTGGAAGCGTGCCTGACGGCACACTTTCCTTAGGAGAGCAGAGGGCAAGGAGTGCCCACCACCCAGGAGTTCATCACCAAGACCACCCAGGAACTGGAAGAAGCAAGAGCCATGCGCGGCCACAACCGCTCACAAGGCGCAGCTCCCCATCCAGGCGAGGATGCCGGACTGCGTGTTTGTGTCGACGTCCCAGGGCTCAACAGGGCCGCATCACAGGAGCGCTTCTGGCCATCGCGTGTGGCCCGCTGCGAGGGCCCACCACACAGCTACGTTCGCATGCCCTTCGGTTTGCCGAGCGTGGCGTCGGCCTATCAGCGCAACATGCGGCAAGTCCTGGCAGCTCAGGAGGCCAGGTTCCACGCCGTCCTGGAGGAGATGGAGACGGTCTTCAGGGAACCTCCTGAACCTCCAGAGCCTCCCGAGGCTCAGTGTCCCGGTGGCTCATGAGGAGCCATTCCTTCAACGCGCGGCTTCGGCTGCACCAACTCTACTTCGTCTACAGAACTAGGTGACATCTTCCAAGCTCGTTTAAGCTGGGAGCGCCCCTCGGGCTGCATTATTCCCAGGCCACATGGGTTCATCCCTGTGGCATGTATCCCTTTTCCTTAAGTATTTAGCTTACCTTTCTAGGGGCGCCCCTCAGGCTGCATCATCCCTAAGCCGCTCGGGCCAGACCCGGTGGCGTGTATCTTCCTGCATTTATCAAAGTTGATCTGCTCTTCATGCTTAACGTGCCAACGGCTATCGCCTGCTCGATTGCCGCCCGCCACGGGTCTGTTCATCCTATGAAATTCGCTTGCACGTTAAAAGGGGGGCTCCTGAGCATCGCGACTAAGGATCTCTTACTGGTTCTCCAGCCCTTACCCCCTAGCCTTTTCCACGGCATCGCGACCTGGCATACCAGTGGCGGCTGAGCTCGCTCGAGGGCCGGGACCTGAGGACGTAGAGTGCTTGCATCTAACTCCTTGCAGGAACACACAGTCACCAAGACTCAAGACCAGGCGCAACCCGCCTTGAGGTAGGGCCTCGTGAGTCCCGCGCTAGCTCATGAGTGCCCAGATACACCTCGCAGCCCTTCCGTGCAAGCCAAGTGTCAGGGCGGGGCTGTACACGCCCCGGGGGCTCCTCCCGAAGGGGTCCCCCATTACACGCCCAAGTGGAAGCACCATGCTCTGCGCTGGCTGTCGACACTGCCGAGGAGCGGCTATGCCCGTGCACAAGCGGAAGCACTATGCTCCGAGCTGGTGATAAACAACTGAAGGCGACCCCACGGTTGTGCCAACCTCAGGGAGCCCAGAGCTCAGCGCCCAGCCTTACCGCAATGCCTCCCCTCGGGAAAGCCGCGCATGGGGGCTGGGCACGGGGGTTGTGCTCGGGTCACGCCCAAGCGCACGCCACCTAACCAGGTCCCCCGGACCTGGGCATCGCGCGCCCCTCCCGAGGACTCGGCGAGGGCAGGTATGGGAATTGTTTGCACGTCAAGGGGGACTCCTGAGCATCGCGACTCGGGAGCCTAACTGGTCACGTAGCCCCTCACTCCTTGGTCCGTCCTGGTCTCCGGTCGGCCCAATGGCGGTTGAGGTATGCGCGGGGCCGGGCCCTGCCAACGTAGAACATTAATCTACCCCCACGAACTCTCCCGATATGCTGTTTGCGCGTCAAGGGGGACTCCTGAGCATCGCGACTCGGGAGCCTAACTGGTCACGTAGCCCCTCACTCCTTGGTCCGTCCTGGTCTCCGGTCGACCCAATGGCGGTTGAGGTATGCGCGGGGCCGGGCTCTGCCGACGTAGAACGCAAAGCAAATAGGAAGGAAATCGCGAAATCTCGAAGCAAATATTACAAGCATATTGTCCTCACAATACCAAATAAAAATTCTAAACGCCTCCACAAGGTCTGATACATGTCACAGGAACGGAATGGGAAGAATGGCCGCGGGCACCTCTAGACGTCGCCGTCGCCTGCGGAAGGCACTCCCTCGTGAGCGGTTTTGTCTTCACCACCAACCGCAAAGTCGACGACGCCAGACAGAGGAGCGGAGACAAAGCCGCGGAATCTCCTCAGCAAGGCCCCCACCTGATCCTGCACGGCCGCGGCAGCCGCCTCGTATTGATCTTCAGCTATAGGCTCCAGCAGCTCGTCAAGGCAAGTGTTGGGGTCATAGAGGTGCAGGTGGCTAAAGACGCGAGTCAGCGCGGCTGAAGACAGGACGCGAGCTTCTGCCTCCACCATGGGACCGAGACCATCAACGACCTCCTCAAGCGCTTTCACCACGAGAGGAAGCAGCTGGGCAGGGCCATCCTTGTCGGTGTCCAGAGGCTTCTCCAGGCCATGCTCGTAGAGCGTCTTCAGCGCCTTGCGAGACCTGTTCTCAAGATCGGCAAAGGCCACGCGGTCTTCGGCCAGGACTCGCGCCTTGGCATCAAGATCGGCCTCCCTCGTCCCCATCTTCCGCTCCAACTCTTCCAACCGGTTGCTCTCGGCGGTCTGCTTCTTCCCCAGCTCCGCCAACTCAGCATCACGGTTCTTGACGGCTTCCTCCCGGGCCTTCATCTCCTCCTCCTTTGCTTGGCGGCAGCGCACCTCTTCGGCGTGCCGGTCGCACAGGCTCTGCAGCTCGCCCTCCAGCACTTGGCAGTGGTCACGGGCGGCCTTGGCGTCTTTTAGCGCCGCCACATGATCGGCTGAAGCGTTGGCGGCTCCCTGCTTCTCCTTCTCGGAAACCGCAGCAGCCTGGCCAAGCACCGCGTGAACTGCTAGGTCGGAGTGAAGCCAGCCAGAGGCCAACTCCAGATGCCCAGCCACCAGGCGCGGGTCCGCGCTCAGGATATCCGCCTGCAGCTGGGTCATCTCCGAAAGGGCACGCTTCAAGACGGCAGCAGGAGCAGAAGAACCAGGGAGTGGAGATGCAGCAGTGGGAGGAAGCGACATCGTCACCAGGGCTTGGGAAACGCGGGTTCCAGAGCAGCTGGGACCTCGTCAGCCGCGCCGAGTACCGGCACCTCCGGAGCCAGCGGGGCCATGGGGCTGAATCCACGCGGTGATGCTCCTCTTAGCCTCGCGAGGACGATCGGGCCGGGGAGATGCAGGCGCTGTTGCCTCCTTTCTCCGCGGAAGGCACGGCCGCTGCGTCTTCCTTCCTCCTCTTCGCCAAAGATGTCGGCCTGATCAACCAGAGGCGAGTATCAGGAAACAACGAGTACAAACAAGGACAAGGTGAAGCTTAAGACACTTACCGATCCACTGCGATGTATTCCACTGACCGCTTGGGAAGCTTGAAGCCTGACAGCTTCGGGACCTGAGGAGCAAGCTTTCGGGCTCCGGCGGTGCCAGGCGGAGTAGAGACAGAACCGGAGCCCGCCCCAGGAGGCGCCAGGCCGGGGGCGGCACCACGGGCTACTAGCGACGACCTACTCTTCGTCGGGATGAGGGGTTGCTCCCTCTCCCATTGGAAGGTGTCGGCCTCGGCATCATCAGGAAGGGCGCGGAGAATCTCGGCCTTGCTCAGGGGTGAAGTCTCCCCCACCTCTTCCAGGGTCTTCTCCGAGTCCTCCTCCTCTTCTACCTCTCCGCGGTACTCACCAGAAGACACCTCCACCGGTTTCTGCACCGTAGGAACTCCCGGAAGCATTGGCGGCACCAGCCCGTGCGCATCAAAGGTTGGCCTGGAGGCGACAAATTCCTCCCGGTCCCTGCGTTGGAACAGGGGAACGAAAGCGCTAGGCGGGTACTCCTGGCTGTCCCCGAATATGATGCGCAGGACGGCGTCCAATTCATCGCCAGGCAGGTCCCCTGGCCTCAGGCGGGTCTTGTTCTCCTCTTCTTCAAGCTCCCAGAGGGGGCGCGCGCGCCTGGAGTGGGGCAACCTGCAGCGTCAAGAACTCCCTCAGGAGCATCGCCCCCGTTACCTTGGCCGCCCTCGCGTTGCCTGGCCTCAGGTCGATCATCATCTGCCCCAACACCAACGATGCCCGCTCGTCGACAAGCTCCGCCTTGGGCCACCCCCCGTTGGGAGGGGGCGCTCCTGTTGGCAACGCCAGACGCGGGTCGGCGCGCTGGGCATCCATCATGACCCATTTGGATCGGATGTTGTCGGCCCTCTTCCCGGTGCTCGAGATCGAGTTGGCCTTGCCGCATGCAACGAAATTAGCGCACCCGGAGGTGTGCTCACCGCCGACGAGGAGGAAGAAGAAATGGCGAAGGAGCGCCACAAACGGCATAACGCCCAGGTACGCCTCACAGTAGTAGGCAAAGATGGACATGAGGAGGACAGAGTTAGGATGGAAATGCAACGCCTGCAGCCCGTAGTGGTCGAGGACTTCATAAAAAAATCAGAGAAGGGACGAACCAACCCAACGGCGACGCTGCTCGAGAAGAAGGGGAAGAAGGTGCTCCCCTCAGGCTCTGGCTCGTCGGACGCGAGCCGGAGCTCCGTCTTCCCCTACTTGTTCCTCTCGCCCGCTGTCAGCAAGCGCACGGAGGCGAGGCTCTTCTCCGTGACAGTGGGCGCCTCGAGGGCCGGCTCATACCAAGCCGGTGCTGAGGAAGTCTTGACCTTGCGCGCCGCCATGAGCGGCAGATGCAGAGCAAGGATGGAGCAGATCTGGAGATAGCGGCGGCAAAGAGCGAGAAAGGGGATCTGGAGCGAGGCAAGGAAGAGGCAATGAAGGAAAGAACTGCCCGCGCCAGCCTTTGTCAGGGCAAGCAGTTGCCGAGGCAGCGTGGGGAAGCGGAGACGCCCACGTCCAATCAACCGCCATGCGTCAACCGAGGCCACAGGCCTGTTGGGGCCCGCGGTGCTCCGACCTTGACCCTTGGCTTCGCCGCAAAGCCAAGCCCGAGCGCACCTTGGGCCCGGGGGCTACTGTCGGTGTTCTGGGAACGGGGTTCCCCAGACTTGCCTGCCTGCAGCCCACGGCGTGGCTCTGCACGGGGGCCCGTACGGCCTATCTTCATCAACAAGGCATTCAAGACCCTCACGAGGGGCCAAGCCTCGCGAAGCGGACGACACAAGACCTCCTCTGGAGTGGCCTAGCCAAGCAGGCTCACGAGGAGCGGAGATATCAAGGCGAGGTAAACCTCACGAGGCTCTCGTGACGTGAGCCATGACGAACGGTACCTGGCGGGTGCCAGGCGGGCGCCAGTGCGCGCAGCGTCCCTATTTCGTCTTTGGTGCTAAGGAGGCCAGCGTAGGCGAAGAGTACCGAGGCATCAAGCAAAGGTTGCCATATTGGTGCAACGAGACCGAGACCAGGAGGACGGCAAGGCGGAGGTCATCGTGGAGCCCAAGACGGCGTCACCCCAGAGCTTTTCGCAGGCGAAGGCCGTTTTTGTCAGGATAGCTTGTACTAGCTGTCCCCCTTCAAATTTACCCGCCGTTGTTGGCTCCCTTCCCGCTCGATATTTGGGAAGAGGACCAGGGCCTCTATAAATAGGACTAGCCACCAAAGTAGGAGGCAACTGATCCCAAACTGGTTCAGATCATCCTCATCTACACAAGCACAAGAACACCTCAACCTCAGGAGGCTGTTCTTCCCTTGTACTGTTCATCATCAGCCCAAGAGGCAATCCACCACCACCACACTGGAGTAGGGTATTACACCACAACGGTGGCCCGAACCAGTATAAACCTCGTGTCTTTCTGTGTTGCGAGTTCGTCGAGTTCGTCCGCGAGATCTTAGCGAGCTAGAGTGTAGATCGGTAGGAGGGAGAGACTTCGCGCGCACCCCAGTGTTCGAACCTTAAGGGTTTGTTGGAACCCCTCATCCGACAAATTTGATGTGTCCCGGATATCCAGCTCGTGGCCCCCTGACATCAGGCTCGATGCCCGGACATCCAGCGCCTTGCGGCAGCATACGTCTCCACCACCACCATTTTCCCCGAATTCGCCAATTTTGACCAGAGTTTCCACCATTACTTCTGTATGCCACCACTGATTTCCGCAAACACCATCAGTTATCCGCTCCTGCGATAATTTTGATTTTTTTTGAGAATTTGAGTTGCGGTTTCTGTTTCCTAACGTGTTTCACGTACTTAGGGATGGTTCGACACCGACATCACCGCCGCTCATCTTCACCACGGATTCGTCATTGACAACGACCACTTTATCATTTTGACGCCCCAACCATAAGCAAGGGCAGTAACCACTACGACACCTTTGTATACTCTCCCTTGCCATTGCAAGATTAACCTGGAGCCCATTTTGCGTCACCTTCCTATCTAGACTACCATTTGAGTATTGACGGGTAACGTTACTTTTGCACTTTAGTGATAATCGCTCCGCACCTTCCATTGTGTACATCATGTTGGTATGCGTGCATATATCATCATATCATTTCTTGTGTTATCAATTTTTCCTGCATATACATCATTGCTACCTTGGTTGGAAAAGTTTGCATAAGTGGCCTAAGGAAACTATCACTAGAACAAAAAAGCTTTTAAGCAAAGAGACAACAAAGAACTTCTAAGCAATAGGCATAGCATCACCACATTGCATATCAAATTGTCATATTCGAGAACTTGTAAGCAATAGTCATAGCATTGCCACATTGCATATCAAATTGTCATATTCGATTTTCTTGGATCATCGGTAGAGAATTACCGGGAGCCATACATACATAGCATACTTCGGATAGAAGTCGTTATGTTATGTCTCTTATAGGTTGTGCACAAGTCTCGTAAACTCCTATTGAGCAATCATGCTAGCGTCTCTCTAGAGTTGTGCAACAAGAGCATTTTCCGTTGATTCCACATTTTGAGCTCGTTCCTTGGTTGCACGACCCCATTTTTCTATCCATGTGTGTGTTTCCGTGTGCCACATATTGATATTGGTCTACTTGTTCCACTTGTTTATTTGTGAATCTCTTTCAACATTATTGAATCTTGCTAATAATTGCATAAATTTTGTGCCACCATCCTCACCAAGCTACTCCAAAATCTTTAGTTTTGTAGGTGTGAGAATCGACAAGATCCGGCACCAACTGTGCTACTTCCATAATAATAAATTGGGTGATCTTTGATGCATCTTCAACATTTGATAAGGTACATTTCTTCTAGTTCTTCCCTTTTTCCCACTCACAATATTTGCGTGAGATGATGGATAGGCCAAGTACTACTACCAATCCACTCTTCATCGAGCAAGAAGAGGAACTGAACAACTATGTCACCAAGACTCAACTATTTGGCGCGCATAGAGCTTTGCACCAAGAGTGAAGCATTAAGCGACCGCATCAATCAACTCGCCTCCGACATGCGACAATCTGAAGAATGAACAAGAGACTACCTCGACAACAAGCTTTCCAATCACATGGAAGAGCTCGACGCCAAATTGACAACACAAATGGACGACTTTCAAGCCTTGTTGATCAACCTTTCCTCGACAACATCGTCATCATCATCAAGACGGCGCAAGTCAAGTCTCCACTCTTCGAATACTTCTTCGGATACAAGTTACCAGGAACTCGTTAGCATCATTGTCAAGACCATGAGGATCATCAAGCTCCACCAAACCCATTTCATGGCAATGGTTTACAAGACCGTCTCCGGGAACACGAGTGACATCGTCGACAAGCTAATGATCTTACAGCCCAAGTGCAAACTCCAATACGCCAAGATCACCAAGCCAACCAAGATGGCGACGCCCTTCGACAAGAACAACAACACCGTAAAGAACAAGCCCTTGAAGCCCAACGTGCTCTAAATGAAGCGACCCAAGGCGTCAGTGCACGCAACTGGGAACAAGAAGAGGCCATCCGAGGAGAGCGATAAGAAGAAGCCGCACAACTCAAGGAACGCTAAGAAATGAGGAATCTTGTAAGAATCCCATGTACTCAATGTCAAGCTAATCAAGCGGAGCACGTGCAACAAGAAGTCGAAGAACCTCAACCAAGGCAAGAGAAAAATCATAATTGACCCTCACGCATTAAAGAACAACGCTACGGAAAGCTCAAGTTCACCATGCCTATGTTCTCCGGAAGCAATGATCTTGAAGACTACCTTTCATGGGCATTGAAGGTCAAAAGATCTTTCGTCTACATAACTATGAAGAAGAAAAGAATATTGCCATGGCATCGCTTGAGTTCCAAGACTATGTCCTCATTTGCTGGGAGCAAGTCATTGAGCGGCGACAAGCAAAAGGTTACCTAACAATCACAACATGGAATCAAATGAAGGATGTCATGCGAGCGTGCTTTGTGCCCACGTACTATAGTTACGACGTATTCAGGAAATTGCAACTATTCAAGCAAGGCACCAAGTCCGTCGAAGAGTATTACAGGGAAATGGAGAAGGCCATGATCCGAGCCAATGTCACGGAAGATGAGGAGCAAACTATGGCGCAATTCTTGAATGGACTCGACCATCCTATGAAGAAGATAGCGGATTTCCAACTGTATTCTAACCTCCTTGAGCTAGTGCATGAAGCTACCAAGGAGGAGCGACAAGTGCAAGATGATTACAAGTATGCCAAGTACATTTCCAAGACCTACGGTTCATACACTCAAGCTTCAACGACTACGAAACCTTCTACCTCGACGAAACCTACACCAAGCAACCGCGACAAGTCAAGTTACAAGAAAATTTCGACATCTTCAAGTTGTCCTCCTACTACAAGAAACCTCAAGCCAAGAGCTTCATCATCAACTACTCCAACAGATGAGACCGTCAAGACGAGTTCCATCAAGTGCTTCACATGTCAAGGTCGAGGCCACAAGACATTTGAGTGCCCCACTCGGCGTACCATGATAGCCAATGACGACGAATCCTATGACTCCATGAGTGAGGAAGAAATGGAAGCACTTGAGCACGTGGCAATGCACCGGCATGTGAACGAAGATGAAGACAATCAAGTCTTTTGTGAAAATGATTCGAGCCCCGCTCTTGTTGTCTCCAGGGTCTTGACACTTCAACACCAACAAGACGAAGACCAACGTTGCCACATCTTCCACACCAAAGCATACATCAATGGACGTTCTGTGAAGGTCATCATCGATGGAGGAAGTTGCCATAATTTGGCAAGTGAAGAGCTACGTTCCAAGCTACAATAGGTCAAGATGAAGCATCCTCGTCCCTACAAGGTCCAATGGCTTAGCGTCTCCAGCACCATTCAAGTCGAGCACACCGTTCAAGTCTCCTTCAATATTGGCGCATATGAAGACACATTGGAGTGTGATGTGGTTCCCATGTCCGTTTGCCACCTCCTACTTGGACGACCTAGGAAATTTGACCATGGCGTCATCCATAACGGGAGACCAATTACTATAGTTTCAAGATGAAGGGAAAGGAGTACGTGCTACGACCGATGTCGCCAAGTCAAGTGATCGCCAACAAGCAAGCATCCACCCATCATGGAGAGAATACCGAGGGAGTGAACCACCGAAAAGAGAGTGAGCACCACAAGCCAAAATCGAGTGCCTCCACGATGAGCGACAAGAAAAAGTTAGTGCTCTTAGCCACCAAAAGAGGTTTGACAGATGTGTGCGAGCACCCATCGAGTATTCTACACTATGTCCTAGTGTGCAAAGATGAAATAGAAAGAACTAACACCTCTCACCACCTACCTCTAGTGTTGTCTAATCTATTGCAGGAATTCGCGGATGTGTTTCCCGATGAGCTACCTCCCGGACTACCTCCACTTCGTGGCATCGAACTCCGCATCGACCTCATCCCCGGTGCACCTTTACCGAACAAGGCACCATACCGCGTCAACTCCGAAGAAACAAAGGAAATAAAAAGGCAAGTACAACACCTCATTGACAACTGGCATGTACGTGCGAGCTTAAGTCCTTGTGTCGTTCCGGTTATTCTTGTGCCTAAGAGGGATGGTACATTCTGCATGTGTTTCAATTGTTGTCCCATTAATACTATCCCCGTTCGCTATAAGCATCTCATTGCAAGCCTTGACAATATGCTAGATGTTCTTAGCAGAGCCACAATTTTCTAAAAAAAGATCTTAAAAGTGGTTATTACCGAATTCGCATTCAAGCGGGTGATGAATGGAAAACCGCTTTCAAAACCAAATTTGGCTTTTATGAGTGGTTAGTTATGCCTATGGGATTATCTGAAGCACCTAGCACTTTCATGTGTGTGATGCATTATGTTCTTCGCAAATACATTGGCATATTTGTTGTGGTCTACTTTGATGATATATTTGTGTTTATCGAATCTCTAGAAGATCATGTCACCGATCTTAGAGCCATTTTACAAACTCTTTGAAATGAGCGACTTTATGCTAATGTGGAGAAATGCACATTTGGTGTTGAGAAGCTTGTTTTCTTGGGTTTTGTAGTGTCTTCTAAGCATGTTCATGTAGATGGAGATAAAATTGATGCTATCAAAACTTGGCCACAACCAACCAACATGCAACAAGTGCACAACTCTCTTGGTCTGGTCGATTTCAATCGTATATTCATTAAGGACTTTAGCACTATTGCATCACCATTGCCCGCATTGAGTATGAAGAATGGATCATTTGTTTGGGGACCATCCCAAGATACTGCATTTCATGAGCATAAGAATTTGCTTACACATGCTCCATTGCTAGCATTGCCCAATTTCGATAAAACTTTCAAAGTGCATTGCGACGCTAGTGGTAATGGCATAGGAGGTGTGTTGATTCAAGAGAAGTGCCCAATCGCATATTTTAGCAAGAAACTTTCCAGAGTGCAACTTTAACTACCCCATTTATGATAAGGAGCTATATGCTTTAGTGATAGTATTGCATGTGTGGGAGCATTATCTTCATCCTCCTGAATTTGTCATCAATACGGATCATGAGACGCTTAAATACCTTAAAGTTCAAACGAAATTGAATAAGTGACATGACAAATGGAGTGAGTTTGTTGAGTCATTTCCTTATGTTATCAAGTACATCAAAGGTAAGGAAAATGTTGTGGCGGACGCTCTCTCATGCAAGTGCATGCTTGTAACTCAACTTGAATTGAATGTCATGGGATTTGAGCACATTAAAGATATGTATGCACATGATATTTCATTTGCCATTCCTTATGCAAATGTCTAACGCATAACACTTGGGAGCGATATTATATCAATGTTGATTATATAATCAGAGCTAACAAGCTTTGTATTCCCGAGTATTATCGTTGTTTGTTGCTTTTGCAAGAGGCTCGCGGTGGAGGACTTATGGGTCACTTTGGACGTGACATGACATTCGCTACGCTTTTCAAGAACTACTTTTGGCCCAAGATGTTTCTCATGTCTCCCACTACACCAATTGATGCTCTAGATGTCACAAAGCTAAGTCTAAAGCTCAATCCCATGGTCTCTATATGCCACTTCCTATTCCATATCACCCATGGGAAGATATTAGTATGGACTTTGTGCTTGGTTTGCCTAGAACTCAAAATGAAAAAGATTCAGTATTTGTTGTTGTGGACCGTTTCTCTAAGATTGCACACTTTATTCCATGCAACAAGATAGACGATGCTTCACATGTTACAAATCTCTTTTGTAGGGAAATCTTGCTTCTACATGGAGTTCCCAAGACTATTTTGTCGGACCGCGACGTCAAGTTCCTAAGCTACTTTTGGAAGACCTTATGCGCCAACCTCGGAATCAACCTACTCATCTCATTGGCAAACCATCCACAAAACGACGACCAAACGAGGTCACCAACCGGACGTTATCAACTCTCCTCTGCATGTTGATCAAGAAGAACATCAAGGAGTGGGAGGAATGCTTGCCCATTGCCAAGTACGCCTACAACCGAGCAAGACACTCTACTACCGGCAAGTCCCCTTCGAGGTCGTCTATGGATTCAATCCATTGTCCCATTGGACATTCTACTGCTACCTCTACAAGAGCGCATCAACATGGACACGAGTGCACAAGCGGGCTATCTCAATAAGGTGCATGAAGATACAAGACAAGCAATCGAGTGCTAAGTACACCACCTCGCGACCAAGCTCAACATCAACAAGCAACCCATGATATTCAACATTGGAGATCTTGTGTAGCTACACCTTCGCAAGGACCACTTCCCCAACGAACGCAGGTCCAAGCTTCTACCTTGAGCCAACAGACCCTTCAAGGTGATCGCACGCTACAACAACAATGCATACAAGATCAACATACCGCGCGACAAGTACAATGTGTGCGATATCTTCAATGTCAAGGATCTCTCTCCCTACCACGGTGATGAAGTTTTTGATCCGAGGTCAGATCTTTCTCAAGGGGGGGGGGGATGATGCGGAGCATCCTATGGTCATCCCCATGGACCTCCCTATGTCTCCCAAAGTGCCAACTGGACTGATGACACGAGCACGTGCAAGAGCTCTCGAGACCGAGGTGACATCTTTCCTTAGTGATATTCCGTATGACCCACGTGAGACATGGCTACTACCTAAAGCCGGAATGCTATGTGTGCTTAGGTACCAAGAAGACCATCTCGGAGATGCTTGTGGTGATGGACAAGTCCCCAAGTACACGCACGGAGGAGCTCGATGAGAGGAACCGGAGAAGTCCACAAGACCTGGACATCCGGCCCTAGGTGGCTTCACCACTAGTAGCAGCCCTGCCGCAAGCCAGCTCCAGGCCTTGGACATCTGAACCCATCCCGAACATCTGGCCCGACCAGCCCGGACATCTGGCAGCCGCCTGATACGTCCATTTTGCATCATGCTTTTATATTGATATTTATTTCATTATGGGATGTTATTACACATTATGGTACAATACTTATGCCTTTTCTCTCTTATTTTACAAGGTTTACACAAAGAGGGAGAATGCCAATAGCTGGAACTCTGGACCGGAAAGGAGAAAATCTGAGAGACCTATTCTGCAAAACTCCAAAAGTCCTCAAAATTTACGGAGAATTATTTTGGAATATATAAAAAATATTGGGCGAAGAAAATACCAGAGGGGACCCACCAGGTGGCCACAAGGGTGGGGGCGCACCCTACACTGGTGCGCGTCGGTCCTAAACAAACGGTTTTTAACCCCTTTCCGCGACGGCATTTGGACGTCGCCAAGTGATTGTGGGCGATAGGGGGGTCCTTCCCACACGACCCAGAAACCGTCGGGGATATGCCCTCTTGGAACACACGTCCGGCAAAATGAGGTCGTGTGCGACCGGCGATTGCGTAAATATGGGAATACGTACAGTATAGCTAAAAAATACAATTATATGGCGAAATTGTTTCCGGTCGCAAGTACATCCCACACAGTTAGTCCCCGCTAAACGTTTCCGTTTGTATGTACATACCACACAGTCTCTGCAAGGAAAACGTTTGCGCAAGGTGGCGTAACGCAAACAGTTTTGAAGAGAATGTCGTGTGTGATTGTTCATTGATCCAACACGGTTTATTCCTAGAAACTGTGTGCATTTCCTGAGGTCATCGCCCACAGTGGTTTCTCAATAACCGTTTGCAATAGGAAAACCCAATTAGCGGGCTAATTGCCCTATTATTAATAATCCATTTACTAATCTAATTGACATTCATATTAAGCACATAATATATTCCATTTCCATATTAAGGAAGCATGATTTCATAATTGAAATACATTAGAGTCCAACATGATATAGCTTCAGCACCCAGCTACCCCATTACACAACTGCACCAGCAGCAAGATTCACATGCAACATCTAGAACCTTTTGAAATTAGCATCTTAGACGGTACATAGAGAGATGCATCTCATCTGGAAAATTGCTGAAGCGGAAGGCGAATATGGAGCCTTCATTCATGTTGAAGGTCTTTGCAACTTTAGGCCAGTGCCTATGGATGATTGGCCGTCCATCCTTCGACCTCTTCAGGAACACTTCAATATTGAACCGTGGGTGTTGTATGAAAACTTTCCTCGCCTCCTGACCACAGAGGTGGTTTGAGAGGTAATCATCAGTGAAGCTTGAAAACAAGGATGTGCATAAATATCTTCTCTACATTGCAAATGGGGCAAAGGAATACAAAAATGCAAGGTATAATAGTTAGTACCATCTTGTAAACCTCAGTGCTTCCCATTGTTTCCCTGCAACACATATAAGGTAGTTAGTCATCAGGTTAAGTAAGGGTTCGCATGCTATCAGTAAAATATGTTGATGATAATTAAGCACATTGCATATTCATCAGATTAATTCAAGCCACATGGAAAACCCATTTATCCAAACCAAGCATGATTAAGAACTAGGAAATATAGCACTTGTATATGTTTCTCATGTATTAAGTGCAGCCAAATTCGATTTATTCCTCACATGGTATACAATAACAGAATGCAGGCACAACAATTGAACATCGCATTGCAGAATTGAGCCAAGCAGTTAACTAAACACCACAACAAATGAACCAAACGTTAACTGAGCACCACATTGCACAATATAACATACTCCTAATAGAAGATCAGATAGTTAACCAAACCAACCATGTTTAACAACTTGGAAATATAGCATTTGTATTTGTTTCTCATGTATTTAGTACAACCAAATTCGATTTATTCCTCACATGGTATACAATAACAGAATGCAGCCACAACAATTGAACATCGCATTGTAGAATTGAGCCAAGTAGTTAACAAAACACCACAACAAGTGAACCAAGCCACAACAAATGAACCAAGCAGTTAAGTAAACACCAATTGAACAATATAACATACTCCTAATAGAAGATCAGAAAGTTAACCAAACCAAGCATGCTTAACAACTTGGAAATATTGCACCCTGAAGAATTGAACATCACATTTGCAGAATTGAACCAAGCAGTTGAACACCATGTTGCACAACATATAGAACATACACACTATAGCAGAAGATTGCATGGTAAAAGTAGATAGCACAATTCACTAGAATATGTTAAGGAAAGGCAGTAGCTAGCAAACTGAACATGGGTCCTTATAGTGAGCTAATAAGACAAGCTACTCCTCATTGTCGAAGATATCAATGACGATTGGCTCCTTGGACATGGAAGAGGGTGAGGCCTCCGCATCGTGGGTGCCCTCGTTGTAGTGGTGAGTTACCTGAGCCGCTCCAGGCACCAACCTGCTGGCTCTCGAGATGAGGTACGTGCACGCTGAGAAAACACCTCGTAGTCTTCGTCGAAGGCACCGACGGTGGCCTCGAGAAAACGCCACGAACTGTCATTTAAAGCAGCCAACCGCGTCGCGGCGTCGGCGCGCGAGGCGTCAACGGTGGCCTCGATGGCGAGGTGCTCCTCCAAGATCTGGGGTCGGCACGAATGGCAGCCATCACGACCTCATCCGCGCGTGCGGCCGTGATTTGCTTCTCCGCTGCCAAATGCTCCTTGAGGTGCTGGCTATACTACGTGCACCATGGCTTAGGCCGGCGCTTATTTGGTGGAGGGGTTGGTGATTTGGGTGGAAGGTGTCGCGCTCGCGCCGGCGGTCGGGCCATGTGGGATGTGGAAGGAGGAGGAGGATGGGGGTCGGGTGTGGATTACCTGTCTGGATAGGCGAGGCCGAGCAGCATGAAGGAGGGTCACCGGCGAGGAGGCGGCGGCGCTGTAAGCAAGGAGTGAAGGTTTCAACTTGGAAAGGAATGAGGAAAGTGGGGAAATGTGGATTTTGGTAAGGGGGAGGGGGTGGGGAGGTAGATATTTCCGCGGAAGCCGAAAAATTGGAATCGCTCCAGCCAAAAAACTGGCGCGCAAAGTGTGATCAGACACGGTCCAAAGATATTTTGTGCTCCATCTCACACGGTTTGTTATAATAAACTGTGTGGGATCTACTTGATTTTTGGTCTTGATTTGAATTACCATAATGGGGTCACAGCGGCCATGGACGGTGTTTGATTTGCTAGACCTTTTATCTGCAGTGATCATAAAAGAATTGGAATTATTCAGGGTTCGTTTGGACATTTTATGCATTAAGTGAGTTTTCAATGCATTTATGTGCATAATTCAAATTTGAACTACATGCACATGCTCCAGTGCATATAAATTCGTTGAAAAATCAAATCTTTGTCGTTGGGTGCATGCTTAGGTCCCATTCAAGAAATGGGAATGAATTTCAAACACCATGGCACCGTTGATTGCCGGCAAAACAGTGAGATGCCTGGTTTTTAAATTCTAGTAAATCCAAAACTCGTCTGAAATTCATGAAACTTGGCATGCTATCATGGAGCGGCATCAACATGCCCTGGTACAAATTTTGTCCCATTTGGGGCAGGTTTGGGTATATGCTTCTCACAAACGGAGCTTCTCACAATAAGCATAATGGTTTTCACGAATCCCAACCACCAGGTCGAGGGGGGCAAGCACGCAACACGTCATGAACCAGATATGTGTGGAGACTATGCGATTTTCGACACATGCATGCGCCCCATCAAAATTTCGTGCTTTTGGTATTCAAACATATATGCATGCAGTTGTCGTCTCTGGACACTCTACCTCGCTTGGTTATCCTCGACGGCCTATATATTCATGGGCCCGCGTGCACGTCCATCACTTCGACCAACAACGCGAGAGAGGTTACCAGGGTCGATTCTTCTTCTCTTGGTTTGCGTTACCGTATAGTCGTACGTCAATCATGGTGAGATTCGAGACCTAAGTTCGAGGGCTTGCATACACATGAATCCCTATATATAGTATACGCGTCGTGAACCCTCCCTCTGTGTGGGGGTTTTTCCGGTTCCAAAGTGCATGGTACCACATCAAAGTTGTGGATTGGGTATATTCAAAGAGCACATGAAACTTGATACATATGTTTGCATTGGGCCACATGCACGTAGTTGTTGTCTTCAAGCACTCCCTCGCATGGTTATCAGCGACAAGCTAGCCTACTTTGTGGGGCCGCGTGTGGACTTCCATGCATGACTTTGACCTAACAACAAGAGAGGTTATACGACCAAGGTGGTGATTCTTCTTGGTTAGTCTTACAATACACCTTGGTGAGATGCCCCCTCCCACCGACTCAAAGTGTGTGTGGGGGGGCACGGTACTACTTCGAACTAGATGAACCTCCGTGGGGTTGGGGATGTCCGTTTAATTTGCGATGCACATGTGCCACATCAAATTTGTGATTTGGTTATCTAAATATCATGCACCACATAGTTTTCACACACACACACACACATATCGGGCCGCCCGCAGGTGCGGTTCGTATGTGGTCTCACCCATCTAACGCCAGAAGAACACATTTGTGGGCCCGCACATGGTCCACATTTGATCGGAAGCAAGGGGTTGAACATGATGTACTCCTTTCGGTTTTGTGTTACGGTAGAGTGCAAGCGTGTTCATTTTCTAACCCTTTCCCGCATTTTTTCGCCAAATTTATAAACAGCAGACGAGTCGGACGCAGCAACCGTCAGCAACCAGGTACCAAACAGACACGGTTCCCTAGGACTACCCGTGTGCCGCGCCGCTGCCCCTGTCTCCCACGTGATCACAGTAGATTGGGCTCCACGAGGCATCCCTTCCCCTCTCGAAAATATCTACTCCCTCGCAATCTCGAAAATATCTACCCGCCTAGATGGTTTTATATTTGATAGCACACGATTAGTATGTCTGGACCGTGTGCGATGTCTGTTACTCACGCTCTGCTTCAATCAGTAGATCCAAATTTTCTGTAGCCCCGACATTTTACTCCCGCCTGCATTCCCTCACAATCTCAAAAACATCTTCTCGGCTGGAGTGTTTTTCTGTTTGATAGCACACGATTATTATGTTTTAACCATTTGTGATGTTTGTTACTCCCGCCCCGCTTTACTTCAATCCCTTGATCCAAATTTTCGATAGCCCCGCCATTTTACTCCCGCCTAGTAAAATTTTCAGTACCTGCGGCATTTCCTCAAACACCACCTTGGACCCCCTCCACATACACACCCCAAATCCTTTGCTCACCCCAAATCCCACACTCACACACATACACACCACCACTCCCTCGCTCGAAACCTAGCTAGGTTGCCACCACCGCCGCCGCGCCGCCTCCATCGTCAACCTCTGTCGGTCTGCCCCTGCAGTTTACCCACCAATATACATACCCTTGCCGTCCTGAGTTTCTTAGATGACGCCTATGAAACGCCCCCTTTCCCATAGATCCCCATACCCACCTCCCTCCCCCACTCTAGAGCATCGCAGCCTAAGACCGGCTACGCTTCCCAGGGAACTCGAGGAGCGACTGGCCCAAAAGAGCTTTATAGCGGCCTCTTCGCCCAATGTCGACGAGGTGGCCTCCAAGGAATCTGACGATGATGACTGGACTTGGATGGGGCCTTTCAATCAGCAGGCTAGAGCATTCTGGTAGGTCATAGACGCCGGCTACGTCATCAAGGTCGTCCACAATGACAACTTGACGCGGGCAATGTCACAGGTTAAGTTGCCCACCCCCGACTGATAGAGGTAAAGGTGTCTCATCTATCGATGACATGGTGGCTATCTTTTTGATGGAGTAGACTTTGATGATCTGACTACGAACATGCGAGGATGTCGCGCCTTAGTGTAAGTTCATCTAGTGCCCCTTAGTGATTTTGGTGCATTGAAGACTTATAGGTTAAGGGACTAATGCGTTTGTGAGTGTACACAGGTCTATAAGTCTATGAGGAGTTTGATATTTACAGAGAAAGTCAAACCCTAAAAATGAATGCCTTCGACTGAAGACTCTGGATTTCTGAAGACTTTGAAAGTGAAGAAATTGGTGTGACCATGAAGACTTGATATTCATAGGAGGAACATGAAGTGTGAATATTTTTGTTTTCGTAGTATCATTTTGTCTTTCTTGAGTCATAGGAAACACCGTATTGTTAAAGGGGGTCGAGGAAGAACTAAGGAAAAGTTTCCAAGTGATGCTCATCTCAAAATCCTACACCTTCCAATCCTTTCGAGTAAAGCCATAGGAAATCTCATACAGTTCAGTCAATTTCTTCAGTGACAGAGATGAAGTTCTTCTGGTCTGTGAGGAATTTGTTCTAACTGAGGAGTTAGGAATTCGCCAGTGCGGATTGGCTACAATTGAGGAACATGATAACCCTGAGGAATTTGAGCTTCAAATTTCGGACCGTTGCTGTGCTACGCGCCAGCTGTCCCAAAATATCTACCCACCTAACGGTCATATCATTGAAGGGCATTTATGTCTTATCATGTCGGGCTGCTCCCTAGGCTATAAATAGCCGCCCCCTACAACCACTAGCTGGTTGGCTGCTCCGAGAGAAACTGACACTTGTCATTAAGAGCATCCCATCCTCCGAGGACTTTGAGCGAAAATCATCAAGTGAGGAAACCCAAACCCAAACACCTACAAACCCAAAGTGATTGAGCATCGCTGAAGAGATTGATCCTGCGTGGATCCGACGCTTGTTACCTTTGAAGATTGTGCATCTTCTAGATGGTTAGGCGTCATGGTTTAGAGCATCCAAGAGGAAATTGTGGATCGCCGAGTGACCGAGTTTGTGAAGGTTTGGAAGTCACCTGAAGACTTGCACAAAGTAATTGGGTGTGGTATGTGTGACCTTAGCTCAAGGAGAATATGGTGAGGATTGTGTGTCCTCAGGTTTAAATACCTAGCTGCTCTAACTAGATGTACAACTGTCACGGCAGTTGGAACTGGTCTACCAAATCATTATCTTCACCGAGCTAACTAGTTCTATTTCCTCATCCCTTCCATTTCCTTATTACTGTGTTGTGTGCTTGTTCATATCTGTTTGAAGACTTTGACTGAAGACTTTCTCAATTTCCTCAATTTAATTTCTTCAGTCTGTTTCTCTTCATCCTATTTTATCATGTGCTTACGCTTTTTGTGCTCTGTGTCTGTTTTAATTTCATCATGATGTCCATGTTTATTTCATGTCATGTATGCATCTGAGTACTTATTCCGCTGCAAGTAGTTCTTCATTTAGGAATTTCCTCACCCTGAAATTCCTCATTGAAGAATTCTTAAAAATCGCCTATTCACCCCCCTCTAGTCGACTTAACGCACTTTTAATTGGTATCAGAGCAAGGTACTCCCTTGTTCTGTGTGATTTTGGTTTAACCGCCTGGAGTTTTAGTTATGTCGATCGCAGGAATGAAGACTGGGTCATGCCCCATCTTTGACGGTCATGATTATCCCAAGTGGAAGGCCATGATGAATAAGTGACTCATGGCGATGAACAACGAGCTGTGGACCGTCACTGAGATTGGTCTTACCGATCTGTGCAAGATGGCGGAGGCTGATGACATTCGCAAGTACACTCTTCTCAATCTCACAGCGAAGGACATCATCTGCTCCTGTCTATCTCAAAATCAGTTCAGGAACATTATGCATCTCAGCCATGCGATGCTCATCTGGGACCGACTCTCTATGGTCTATGAAGGTCATAGAAATGATCGCGATCCCTGGTTTGAGGATTTCATGGTATCGCGTAAGACTATGACTTTCGAGTCAGAATCATCATCCTCTGCACCATGCCTTATGGCAAAAAGTGCCAAGGTAACTGAATGCTACCTGTCTGAGTCTAGTGATGATGAAGCTGCTGATGAATTTGGACCTAGCTACACCAAACTTGCTTTCATTGCCACTAAACAACAAAGAGCTTTGGAAAAGGTTCAAAGCATGCTAGACAAGAGTGATGATATGTTGGGTGAAGAAATGGATGGCACTAAAACTTTGACTGAAAATATTCAGAGACTTCAGTCCAAGTTTGACAATCTTCAGAGTCATCATAACACTCTCTTATCTAATCATGAGAAGCTTTCTTATGAATTTCTTCAAAGAAAGCAAGATCTTGAAAAGCTAAGGTGAGTTATGAAGATCCTCAAAAGGAGCGTGATTCAATATTTGCTCAACAAATCAGCGCTGCTCAGGAAGAATTTATTCCTCCATGTTTGAAGTGCATTGAACGTGAATCTGCTAATTCTTCACCTGTAAGTTTAAATGCATCTATTGCTGCAAATTCTTCACCTGTCTTGGCTGTCACTGATTCCTCATCTGAGGATATTGCTAGTATCACTGACAATGCATGGCTGAAGGAATTGTATATGACAGGCATGTACAAAAGCCTCAAAGGGCATCAGGCTCTTTGTGATGTGCTTAAAAAGCAGATCCTCAACAGGAACCCTAGCAAAGAGGGTATTTCCTTTGAGTGGAAACTCAATGCTGATGG